>NC_028458.1:29492698-29792698 GCF_000263155.2 Setaria italica | reverse complement strand
GGTGCTGTTGGGAAGGGGGAGGAGGAGAATTGACATTTCACATCTGTCTCACGGCTTGGCCCGGGCGTCCGAATATTTGAATAGCACATCAAAAATATTTCGGGGCTGGTCTGCGCTAGGTAATGGCAACCAAAGGATGTTCTGCTTAGTAGAATATGCTGGACAAAAATCCGAACAATGGAATGTCTAGTAGTCTATTCATGGACGTTTCTTATTCTTGGCACAATCAGCGTAACCTGTAAAAAAATTTTATTGGTACAATCAGGAGAATCGGGACCTAGATTCAACAAATTATCATTCGAAATCTTTGGTATATTATGAGAACACCTTCAAAAAGCTAGATATTCCATTATTTGGTACCACTCCCTTAGTTTATGTACTGCTCCGCTTCTATTGAATTATTTTGTTAGGTACTACTCCCTCCTTTTATAAGGCGTATGCGCATAAATGTAATAAGGAAGACAGTGTCATATCATATCACATCTTATAAACAAGAATGAAGGGCATATTTAGGATGGAGAACTACTATATATATTAAATTTTACAATGGAAAACCAAAGAAACCTCACGTCTATTTGGTGTGCTTACTACGATTGGAAATACTTGTACCATCCTAGCAACATTGGAAATCCTTGTAGCATATCTTCCATTGAATGTGTTTACTACTTAATCATGTGCATATTGGAAATCAAACTGTAACAACCCTAGTTTTAATTAATCTTTTCAATGCTTTAGTAGAGTGCTTAGAAGTTACTCTAGCACTTAAAAGGACCAAAATGACCCTTAAAAGCTTCAATTTGGGGCAGTTCTTAAAATTGAAATTTCATATAACAACTTCAATTTGAACTAATATAATAGTTATAGAACTTTACAAATCCAACAACTCTTCTTACTAGGACTTTGAATGTTTTGAAGAGGACGAGGTTCAAAAACTAGATTTAAATTCAGTGGCAAATCAACCCCATTTCAAAAATGTTGTGTTGAAAATAGTGCTGAGTAGGGTACTTTAGTTCCTGTTATTTCAAATTCTAGACCTGGACTTGAGTTGGAGCTTTTACAAAACTTTTAGACTAAACTTTGAATAAAAAGTTTGGCAATATGAGCCAAGACTAAATCACCCTATAAATTTCTTAAACTTTAGGCTAAAGTTAGTGACAAATTCAAAAACAGCAAAGGCAACTCTTAAGTCTAAACCAGTAAAAATATGCAACTTGGCATGAAGTTTTCTCACAAAACTTAAACTGAACTCGAGCCAAACTCTTTATAAAAGTTTGAGTCCTAAGAGCAACTCCAAGAGTACGCAAAAAAATTCTTCCCCAAAACTATGTATTGGGTTCTCTAAAAAAAATTTCCCCCAAAAACATATCAATCCACAGCAGATCGCTAATAAATTACCCCCAATATTTCAAAATAGGCCACGTCATCGAATTTTTCCCATCAGAAGGGATGCGCGGGCTTGCGGGAATCAGGATTGGGGGAGGAACGCCAACGCTAAAATATATGTGGTGGAAGGCTGTTTTTTAGCGTCGCTAAAAAATTGGGGAAGGTTTGGGTAGACTGTTGGAGTTCATTTTTTTTCTCTTTTTCTCCCTAAAAAGGATATTGGGGGTAAGATTAGCAGCCTTTTGGAGTTGCTCTAAGTATATACTACAACTCCACTTTATTTGAACTAGGCCCTAAATTCCAGAAGAACCAATTCAAATTTTAATCTAAAGTCAGCTAAAAACGTCAAAATCAGCCCCAAGCCGAAAATCACCTAAGTCTGCAAAACCGGCGTTCCCAAGATTTTTGGCCTCAAGTAACTTTCAATTCAGCCCAAATTTGTGCCTAATATGTTTCTAAAATTTGTAAAGTAGAGTTTAAACTATAAGTTTTATATTTGAAGTTGGCAGAGTTTAAATTGAAAAACTTGCACAAATCTCGTTCAAACCTGCACCCTTCGTGCTGCACATGCGCCGGATCGGGCAGATCGCGCCTAGCGCGTCGCCTTGCTCCGCATGGCGCCACCCCACCAGCGAGCCGCCACTGGCCAACCCGCGGCCACGACAAGACCCAATGGCGCCTCTCTTGCCCAGTCCCGCGCCGCGCTAATCTCTACCCCTGGCACGCGATCCCCTCCGCCCTATCCCGCGGACGCCTTCGGCCCGCTGGACAGCGCCACGACACCACCGCCGACCGGCTCCGTGCCTCCACCCAATCTCCACACCGATGAGACAACTCGTGTCGCAGCTGACCAACGCCCGCGCCCGGCAAAGCCGCTCTAGCGCGCTCGCAATCTGCCCTGGCCAATGGCTGGGAAATCCCCATAGTTCCACATGCCTCCGACCGGCCAACCATGGCCGCTGGCAAATGGCACCACCCATTTTCTCTCCCCCGCTCCCCTCCGACCACATCCTGCACGCCCGCTAGCTCCGCCTCGCTCCCCCGCATCTTCCCGGCCCTATAAAAAGGGTGAATGCCCATCGGATCTCCCATCCCCTGCTTGCTCGCCCCCTACCCGCTCCTCTGCTCCGCCCGCCATCGTGCTAGCTCCCTGTGGAGAGCCCCACTCCGCGCAGCGCTGCCGCTCACCGCCGCTCGCAGTAGCAGCCCAGTGCCCACACGTAGCTTTCCTCGCTACCCGTTGCCTCCTAGCTATGCCGCTAGCACTGGAACACGTGAAGCTCCGTTGCCACGCCGCAGTTTCGTCCCCACACTGATGAACCACCGTCGCGCGCCCAACCTTCACCGGACTCCCTCACGGTGAGCACCCACACATCCCCCGCCCCTTGTCCCCCTCGTTTAAGCCCTTGATCGCCAGAACACCACCTGCCTCGCCGCTAGCAGCCATAGGGGCCTTTCTATGGGCTTTTGTTTTGCGCAGGGACCTAGATGTAAGAAATTGAGGGCTTTTCTATGAAAGTTTAAAACCTCTAAGGGTTTGTCTGCAGAACTACCACGATTTAAATGGAGTAAGATGAGCTGAACTTTAAAAATGCACAAATAATTGTAGAACAATCAGAAAAACACCAAACCAGTTTTGTTGAACTCAGTGAGTAATGTAGTTTCACAGAAAAATAACCTTGCACATGTTATTGTTAGAAATAATGTTCTATGATTTATTTCTTTCTTAAAGCCTTTAAATGCATAGTAAATCACATAAAAATGGTAAAATGGCAAAACTACCTCTGTTAGCCTTTTAATCTTGATCCTGTGCGAAGAAAAATAGTTGTGACCCTAGTTTAGATGTTTTGTACACTGTTTTAGTTTTATCCTTGAAATCTAGTGAAAATTCTTTCTTTTTGCATAAGTAATAGAATCTGTCAGAGAAAAATATGAAACCACCTGGGTTACATCACTTATGCAACATACTTGCTAGGAGAAATAATGGTCACTCTAAGAAACATGTTGGAACATGCCTTTATTTTTATGCAAAGTTAAATCATTAAAAAATATGGAAAATAGATGCCCTTCACCAAAATTCTGAAAAATTCACCAAAGACTCTGTTGCACCTATGTAAGTCACTATTAAAATTTCAACAATAAACTCTCTGTGTAAAGCAAGATAAAAATAGTTAAGTGCTTGCTACCTTATGGTAATGAAATAATTTTGTTGATTTTATTGTAATAATATAATGGACTCCAAATTTCTACAATAACTTAGGAGTGGTAGTGAGAAGTCTCTGTAAAAGTTTCACACCCATAGCTAATCATATGCCACCGAAATGAATTATGGAAGTTAAAGTTAAGAATAAATAGATAAAAGTAATGATAAGGGTAAAATGGTAATTTTGGAAGAGGTACAGAAAAACATTCAGAAATAGGATAACTTTCCAATCTAGAGTCTAATAAGCTTATCACATATGTATGAACACAATCACCATCAAGACCGAGCTAAGTGCTTAAATCGAAAAACACTATAACTGTGACAAACGTGTTGTAAGTGTCGGTCTAAGTGTAGTCGGTCTCGAAATGAAGTTTACTTTACCATAACACATGAAATGCCTTTCAGACCTTGTAAAGGGTCAAAATGTTGAATTATTGTATATGCATCACGTGTAGAGGTCAACCTTGCCGACGGTACATACAAGCTACATCCTACTCAAGAGGAGGAACCCCAGGTTGATCTGCACCATGTGGAGGCTGACCAGTTCAGGAACCAGAACCAGAAGACCCACTAACCCCTACTGAGCCAGAAGGCAAGCCCTAGAGCATGTCCCCACTTTCTAAACTTATGCACTACTTATGTTGCTTATGTTTATGCATTTAAGTTCATAGGAGTTGATTGAAAACCTAGTTGCATGATCTTAGGTACCTATGGTTGAATACTAGCATGGTAGGCCGAGTAGCTGCAATGCTAAATAGGACTCGGTAAAAGTTGAGTGATTTCCTATCACTTGCGAGTCATAGGAGTTGCTTGTTTACTTATACTGCAACCATAAGGATGATAGACGGGGCTGGGCTATATGTTCTGGATTGGTGGATTGCCCCATCTGTCTAGTGATAAATGTGCTAAGGTTAAAATGTGTTAGTATTCGTGGTCAAGTGTTTGAAAGTACTAATCTTATACCTTGTATGGGATAGGGAAGCCTAGTACCTGATTGAACCGGGATGTGAACATACTCCCCGCTCTCTCTGGAACGGAGTTTCCCCTGGTGCACCATGTGGGTACAAGTGCAGTCACGGTATGGTGACGTTCCAAGACCGTGAGGTATTGTATCCAAGGGAAGTAGGCCATGGCCACATGCCTAGGGATTGATGGGGATGGCTAACAAGTGAAGTGGACCTGTTGTGGTACGCGGATGTCATGAGGCTAGGTTCACCTTGCAAGGTTTAAAAACTTGATTCGAATCATCTGCCTCTCACAGTATGAGACTGCTTGATCACTGTGCTACACTGAGTAAGAAGTGAAACAAAGGATGATGATTAATACTGCTTGCTTGTTTAATTTTGTTTGTTCAACATTCTTGCTTAGAATAGGTGCTTACCTAGAATGGATAATCAACTAGAACTTGTTGCTAAAACTTGAAAGTAAGGACCTACTTTAGCTGCTTTTGGCAAAACAAATCCCTCAGCCAAAAAGCCTTGCATGTCTAGAAGTCGGTGAAGTAGTAATCACCTGTCGGGTTAGTCTTGCTGAGTATTAGTTGCTCAGCCTTGCTTGTGGCTCACTTTTCAGGTGTTACTATTTTCAATGAAGTGGCTGCTAGTATTACTTGGCCTACTCAGCTCCCTCCGGGCTGGTTTGTCGAGTGGAATCCCTACTCAGACGGCGAGGATATGGGTTATTGATATCATGGTCGGCTTCGCCGTGATATTTTGTACCGATGTTTAGCTTCTGCAAGACTTTTAATCTTCCACTGTTGAACACTCTGCAAACTTGTTTGAATTTCAAAATTCTAATGTAATAAGTTATCATACTATCTTAATCTGGATTGATTGTTGTAATTTCTAGGGATAACACTCATCTCCGTGTGAGCCTGTTTTGTGATCGATCCGAGTTAAGTGGTTTATCGGGTGAAACCCGACGGACTGCTGAGTTAGCTTGTTAAAGTGCATGTTCGCGTGTTAGGCGACTTAAGTACACTTTAGCCAAGGTAATTTGGGATGGTTTCGCCACACAAACAACCATCCCTTTGGTTGTATGTGCTTACTTACATGTTAACATTGGAAAAAAAAATCTCCCTTCGATTGGGTGTGCTTACTACTTATTCATATGCACATTGGGAATCAAACATCAATTTTCCTGATTGGATTTGCTAACTACTCAATCATGTGCACATTAGAGATCAAACATCCCTCCCTTTGGTTACCTGTGCTTACTTACACACATGTCAACATTGGAAACCAAAGAAATCTCCCTTTGATTGGGTGTGCTTACTACTTATTCATGTGCATATTGGTAATCAAACATCATTTTTCCCGATTGGATTTGCTAACTACTCAATCATGCACACATTGGAGATCAAACATCCCTTCCTTTGGTTCCATGTGCTTACTTACACACATGTCAACATTGGAAACCAAAGAAATCTCCCTTTGATTGGGTGGGCTTACTACTTATTCATGTGCACATTGGCAATCAAACATCATTTTTTCCGATTGGATTTGCTAACTACTCAATCATGCGCACATTGGGGATCAAACATCCCTTCTCTAATTAAATGGCTCCCTTGGATTAAGTAGCTCCGAACATAGTTTTGGGTTACATTGAAGATTACAAATAAAAAACACTATGAAGGTAGTCTTGGATTCCTTATATTGATAGCATCACTCATTACATGATAGAAAGGTTGGAGAAGTCTCCTTTTTAGGTGGTAGAAGACTAGAGCCTACCACGCCTGTATTCCCGCATGTATCCATAATCTTAATCCACTCCGTCAACTCAAACACTTGGAAATCCGAGTCTTCAACACCCATAGTGTAGTTAGATGATCTAGCTTCATCCGCAACTTGAAGACGACATGCCAGCCTATCCGCTTGGTCATTCTGCACCCCATTGGTACCAGATGAGTTATAAGACTCGTCTGACTCTGTTACAAACTCCATCAGATCACCAATAGTTAAAACCTGAGCACAAAGCCGAGGCAAAAATTATTACAAGGCTCAACAAAATAGTTGGTTCGTACATGGCAATGAAACATTTACTGTTCAAATCGAATACAACAATCAATGGCAACAAAAGATTTGTTTAAGATTCTACCTCATTGTCATCGGGGTTCGAAGAAGGTGCCAACGTTGCAGGATTGGTTGACAGAAGAGGGTCATCAGGAGCTAGAGATACATGATTATTTGGAGGAGTAGCAACATCAGTAGGTGCAGCAGAGCCTTCCGATGTAGTTGGAGCAGGAGCTAGTGCAACAAAGCCTTCCAACATAGTTCGAGCAGGAGCAGGTGCAACAGAGCCTTCCGATGTAGTTCGACCAGGAGCAGGTGCAGGAGAGCCTTCCGACGTAGTTCGACCAGGAGTAGTTGCAGGAGAGCCTTCTGACGTAGCGAGACCAGGAGCAGGTGCAGGAGAGCCTTCCGACGTAGCAAGACTAGGAGCAGGATCCACCGCAGGATCTTCCTGAGCTTGCAAAGTAGTGAAACCAGGATCATCCTTAGCTTGCGAAGTAGCGAGACTAGGATCATCTGAAGTAGCAGCGATAGACACTTCACGATCATCCGGATCAATAACTATTTCCACCACAGGATCTTCCTTTTACTATTGCGAGGCAGCAATATCAGTTAGAACCATGAGTATTGATGCGTTTGCTTTCTCACTGTCGCCACCCTTCTTTGCGGGAACAAGTGTGGAATCCTTTTTTGTCAAGGTCATCGTTGATGTCAACAATTGTGTAATTCCATCTGAACTGTGATGTGGCACAGAGACTTTAGAGGATTTACCCGGTTTAGTCGGAGGCATGATTAGCAAGGTGGTCTAACCAGCATGTGTGGAGTTGAATTTGCAGTGCTAGTAACCCGACCTGCTGTTATACCAGATTGAGTGCAGCAAAGAAGGTGGTGATCACATTGTTGATGTTCTGGTCTGCCCTCTATGCCACCTGCTCTAGCCACATGAATTGTCTCTCCTCCTGACGAGCCAGTCTCTCATCCAACCATTTTTGCAGCTCAGCCAAGTGGAGATTACTTTCTGCTTGTTTTGCCTTTCCATCAACTAGTCCCTGAAGAATCAAGGCAAGCTCCATCAGCTTACTGGCTGTACTTGGAGTGACCGGTACTCTTTCTGTAGCTAATCGCGATGCACCTTCCTCCTGGTCATGAGTGACTTGGAGATAAGGTACATACATATTTTCCGCCTCACTGCCTTCGCTGTTTGAGCAATAGTTCTCATTCCTATTCTCATTAGGAGATGGCTTATTCCTAGCCCTTCAGCCACGATGCCAGTTTCCTGGTCTTGTTGGCTTGTATACCTTGAATTGTGTTTTGGCATTGTTGTACTCATGTCACCAATTTTTGGATCCGGTTTGCACCTCTATCATTCCCATATTTTTTAGTAAGATGACTTAGGATGACAAACATCCAGTGAACATACGGCATTTGTCAGGCCATGGTCAACCCATCATGGATAACATCTTGAATCTCACAAAGAATAAAGTCTACGTTGTCGAACTCCCGGCAAGTCATGACATGAAGAAGAAGCCACTGCTGAAGACTAGTTATGAACTCTGCATTGTCGATCTGTGGTAACAATATCTTCCTTAGTGCCCGGTGAACCATATTGGCCTCAAGGGTAAGCATGTCAGGCGTGCGATATGCTCGGCTAGAAGGGAACAACTCCACAAAAAGTTCAGCCATATCCTCATTTGAAGGAAATGATCCACCAAGCAAACTATGGTGAGGTGGTTCACGATCCCCGTAGACAATGTGGTGTAGGGACACGTTAAACATATTGACTCCAAGACTATCAACAATTTGGTGTCACCAAATTCTATGTGGAGCTCCCTAAAACATGGCCTGAATGTACTCTCTGCTCTCAGGAATGTACACTGTAGCATAGAAAATTCAGATCCAATCCTCAATATACTAATGATGCGCTGAGACCAAATCCGCCAATCTGGGTAGTTGATCGAAGTATCCCTTAATATCCTTGCCTCCTGCAGCCATGTTCATATGATTCCAGTTTATAATTTTATACTCAAATAGTTTGGTGGACAGCTTTTTGCACTGATAGTAAAAAGTTTGCTGAATGACATTCCTAAATTTTGGTTCGACCCGTCTGTCATGTGATTTTTCAAACCACACATCCTCAAACATAAATCTAAGCCTTTTAATCATTTGGTAGTTATGCATGCTCAGGTCAATCATCCTTAGCGGCTCTTCTGGTGGAGGGTAAAGAGGTATCTCATTCTGCTCCCTGGGGTCATGTGCAGGAAACTCAGCAGGGCGGGGCGGCCGACGCCACGTAGATTGATGACGCCCAGAAGGTGCCGAGGTTGACTCACCCCATGTATAGCAGGAAGGCGCCAAAGTTGACCCACCCCATGTACAATGGGACCGGGCAAGGGAAGACTCCTGTGTAATGGACTTGCCCCTTTGCCGCGTCTGAGCACTAGACGTGCCTGCAAAATTTGCCTGCGAATTCCTTTGTCGCTTTGCCGGAGGTGGGTCAAGTGTCTTTCCATTTCTCTTGCCACCATCTTGGTCCATCTACAAGATCTTTCTCGAATCAGCTACTGCAATGATCTCAAAAAATTTAACAAATCCCCCTTTCAATGGCGAATACCGATGGTATCGGGGGGAGCGGTGGCGGATTGCGGTAGTGGCGGAGCGCAGCTGCGACAGCGGGTGGCTGCAGCAGGTAGCGGCGGCGGTGGCTAAACCGTACCAAGGACTAGTGCCACAAGTGACCTTGCAGTAAATGGGGAACGATGGGTTAGCAGGAGTGACACGGTGTTCAATAAAGTCATAAAGGTATAGTGCGCACTTATACAAAAAGATGGGTAGGCGTTTCCTGCCCAACCTTGTTCTAGCATAAGGATGTTCCGTTGTTTGAGAATACACCAAACTGGATAAACAGCGAGCCAAATGGGTGTTTGAAGATTTTGAAAGTAGGATGTTCCGGTGTTTGAGAATACACCGAACTAGATAAACAGCCAGCCAAATGTGCGTTCGAAGATTTTGAAAGTAGGATGTTCCGATGTTTGACAATACACTGAACTGGATAAACAGCCAGCCAAATGGTAAAGCTAATACTGCATATAGGTCCTCGGAGACCTTTCCTTCAGGCATCTTTTCAACCTATACAACAAAACCATAGTTATATATATATTTTTATATATAGGTCCTGACCAGCTAATATAAGTTTGTTCTAAAAAAGCAGAAAACTTACATGCGATTTAAACCATTGGACAAATTCTTTCTGAATTCTACGATCAATAACATGGTCCAACACACCTTCCGCTTCTAACTGATCCCTATATATCCTGCAAAAACACATCCATCTGAAAATTAGACTCAAATAATTGCAGTACAATCATTGCATGACAGGTTACGTACCCAATATATGGCTCAACCTCTTCGCAATTTTTTAGCACATACCAAACTAGCTTGTCGTAATGTGAATCAAGGAACGAAGTCTTCGCTGCTCCAAATACATCAATATTTTGCTGGAAACAATATAAATTGCCTTCTCGTAACAAATTAGCATTCTCTCTATTCCTATCCTCCTGATTGAATTGTGTGCCAACATCATCATCCGCAAAGTACCTTGAGCAAAATTTCAAGGCCTCATCAGCAACATATGCTTCTACAATGGATCCTTCAGGCTTAGCCATGTTTCTCACAGAATGCTTCATTGTGCATAGCCTTCTTTCGATGGGATACATCCATCCATATTGTATTGGGCCTCTCAGGATTGCTTCCTCAGGCAAATGGATAGCAAAGTGCACCATAACATCAAAGAAGGTAGGATGAAAAATTTTCTCAACCTTGCACAAAATTATTAGGATATCTGTTTTCAGTTTATTCAAAGCATCCAACTTTAGAGTTTTGCAACATAGTTGCTGAAAAAAGTTTCCTAATTCTGAAACATCTGAGTATGTCTGTTTATCCATTAAACCTCGAAGGGAAGTAGGCAAAATCTTTTGGAGTAGGAAATGACAATCATGAGTTTTTAGTCTTTGGAGTTTGCATCCATCAATGGCAATACATCTTGATAAGTTAGAAATATATCCATCTGAGAACTTCACCTGACTTATAAAATCACATAACACCTTCTGTTTCTTTTTACCCATTGTATATGGAGCTTCTGGCATTTTGCATGACTCTCCTTCCGTAGTATTCAGCATGTGTAGATGCAGTATAATTCCCATCTCTTCCAAATCAACCCTAGCATTGATCATGTCCTTTGTCTTCCCAGAAATTTTAAGCAATGCTCCAATAAAGTTTTCGCATATGTTTTTCTCAATGTGCATGGCATCAAGATTATGTGGCAGCTTCAGAGTTGTCTAATACGGCAAGTCAAACAAACAAACCTTTGGCTCCAACACTGTTTGGGTTCCCACTTCTTTTTCTGACCTTGAGGAGGCTTTCCTAGTTTAACGCCTTTAACCTTCTCCAGTTGCTGCTGAAGCTCCTCAGTAGTAAATTGCTCTAGCCTCTCTCAGTTTTCAGTATTACCATCAAACTCTGCTTTCTTTCTTCACCATGGATAGTCTGTTGGATGGAAACGATGGCCAATATAACCTATCTTGTTCTTCAATCTCCTTGAGCAAGGATCCTTGTCACAACGCACACAGGCATAATAACCTTTCGTGACTTGCCCCGCCAATGTGCTCAGTGCTGGATAATCATGTATGCATCAAATAACCGCAACATGCAGTTTAAAGGATTGTTGACTGCAAGCATCATATGCATTGACACCATTCCAAAGGTCCAACAGCTCATCTACGAGAGGTTACAAGAAGACATCAAAATCCTTTGATGGAGAACTCGGCCCAGGGATCAATAATGCCATCATGATGTTTGATTCTTCCATGCATAACCATGGTGGCATGTTATACAACACAATAAATACTGTCCACATACGATATGAGCTAGTCATGTTGCCAAATGGATTGAAACCATCAGCTCCAAGGCCAAGTCTAATATTCCTAGCATTTGTAAATTCCGAACAATTTTTATCGAAGTCTTTCCATGCCTCACCATCAGCTGGCTGGCTAAGCTCATTGTCCACCAGTTGTCGCTTCAACTCGTGCCATTGTGCATCCTTTGTGGTTTTTGATGAAAGAAACGTCCTCTTCAGCCTTGAAACCAGTGGAAAATTCCTTACTACCTTCTGAGGAACGCGCTTCTTGTTGTCTGCATCTTTGCATCTTGAATCCGCTTCACAACACACTGGGCACACAAGGGATACCACCTTCAGAATCGCATTGAATGCGGCATTGCTGATCTGATAGAAAGACTTGATATGAATTAACTTCACAACAAATGTAAATTGTGTATATTTAGATCCCGGTGATACCTTACGGTTTATATGTTCCTTTATAAATTCTAACATTTTCCCTCCAAGCTCTTTAGCATGGCACATGTCGGCTACAATTTCAAGAAGTCCATCTTCAGTGCCTTCATCCTCCTCCATACCCGTTATGTGTTCGTTTTCCTAAACCATTTCATGATCACTATCATCCTGCAAAACTGCATTATCGACAACCCCCTCATCTGGCAAAATTGCATTTTTCTAAACCCTTTTATCCTGCAGATTTGCATTTTCCTGAACCCTATCCTCGAATGTTTCTCCATGATCAGGTGGATCTTACCATCCCATTCAAAAGTAAGTGCAGGTTCACCTCATCTACAGTACATCTAGACTGATTCAGGCATCCACGTCACGGGCATAGTATTTTTTCATCATCAGAGTATCTACTCTTAACAAATTCCATGAAATCATTGACTCCTTTCTTATGCTCGGGGGTAAATAGTCGACAACCGTGTATCCAACGTCTATCCATCTGGGAAATTTTGGCGAATTCAACTCAAAATTACTGACCAGATTGACGCGCCGTAGTAGGGAGCACTATATTTGGGCTGCCGTAGGACTGAGCCACTGCGGGGAGGTGCAAATCTCCGTCGGAGAGCTCCATCCTGGGCGCCTTCTCTCTGTTCTTCTTTTTTTCCTATTGCGGGAGCGGTGGCAGCGGGTAAACTATTTTTTTGGTTGCAGCGCGGGATTTTCTACTGCCAAATACCGCACTCACCTAAAACTTACCATACATGTGGGACCCGGTCGTGGTAAAGACTTCCCATTCAATCGGTAACAGGTTCGACCCACGGGAGGAGCACATTTTCCATTTTATTTTACCGACCTATTTATCAGCTTAAACTTACATGTGGGACCCTTGTTGGTTTATGACATTTTTGCGGAGCTTATATCGTCACAAAACCACCATGTAATAGCGAGTGACGATTTCTTTTTGGCTACAGTGGCAACTTTTATGATATTCCGTAACTTTATCACTAAATTTGCTCGGATGTCAAACTTTATGACGTTTTTAGCTAGAAACGTCATAGACTTATGACGAAAACAAATGTGTCATAAAATTTTCGTCATAGATCAACATATTTCTTGTAGTGGTTGGCCGAGCTCGTTGGGCCATAGATGATGCTAGGATAGAGACTCGTTGATCCACAAAAAATCTTCGTTGGCGACAATGATGGGGATCAACGAAGTCCACACCAAACATAAGTTGGGCCAAAGCAACGAACGAAGTTGCCATCACTCCCTCGTGGACTCATGCTGGCTGCGGTTGAACTAGACCAAGTTGACATCCAGGACAAAGTTGTAGATGGGTCATGGGAGGGACGAAGTTAGCCCAACAATCATATGGACAACCAACGAAACAAATCGGAAACGAAGTCACAAATGGATAAAACGAAGTCACGAGATCACCCTCCAAAGTACCCCTTTTGGAGGTTTCAACTGGTACTAATGGATGACCTTTAGTACCAGGTGAAGTCTCCACCTGTTACTAAAGGGGTTATGGGAGGCTCCTCGGGAACTAGCCGTTAGACCAGGTACAATACGGATCAAAATGCAATGGGTAAACCTCGGGATAAATGACGAGTTTTTCGATAATGGTTCCCCCGGTAAGAACGCGCGGGATTGGCAACGATCGCGCGGCTGACAGCTCCCCTTCCGGTGTTGAAGTCCCGGAATTCGGGAAAAAAAGCGCGCCTCCCGCTGCCAACTGGAGCTTCTAGAAGGGATGGACACGTGTCACAGGAGACACAACCGCCTCCGCTCTGGTGGCGTGGTGGTGTGGTGCCCGGTCGCTTCTCCCTCTCTTCGCTAGCCTGCTTCCCTTATATACCCGGCTCCGCACACGGCTTCCGTATTCCTATCGGCCGAAACCAAAAACCCCACTCGCTACTAGATCGCGGCGGCGGCGGGGGGCGATGGCGTTTGCAGCGAGCGGCGTCCAGCACCACGTGGCGGTGGATGTGGAGGGGGACGAGGAGAGGAGGAGGGCGCGGGGGGAGGACGAGGCCGACCTGCTCTGGGCGGCCATCGAGGGGCGTCCCTTCGCTAAGCAGCGCAACCTCGCCATCGTCATCCCCGACCCTGACGGCGCCGGCACTAGCAGAGGCGGAGGCGGTGCGGGTGAGGGCAAGGTGGTGGATGTGCGGAGGCTCGACCGGGCTGGGGTCCAACGCGTGCTCCGCACGGCGCTCGCCACCGCCGATCTCGACAACGCCAACCTCCTGCACGGCATCAAGGCCCGCTTCGATGCGTACGGAAATTCCGCGCTCAATTTAGATCGATTTCTATTCCATAGATTCGCCTACTAACTATGGAGCCCAACTGCTTGGTCGTGCAGGGTGGGGTTGGAGGTGCCGCGGGTGGAGGTGAGGTTCCGCAACCTCACTGTATCCACGGAGGTCCACGTCGGCAGACGGGCGTTGCCGACGCTCGTCAACTACGTCCACGATGTTGCCGAGGTACACGCTGGGCAAGGTTTCTGTGGTTCATGTTGTGTTTGGTTGGTCGACGAGGGGGAGGGTAGCGGTAAAGTTAGAGGATCTCATTGATCGGACGTGCTTCATGTGAATGAACTGTCCATGTCTAGACTGTAAGCTGCTGGGCACTCGTTTTTGGATGTTGCCAGTTTGCTTTGCTATGGGATTCTTAAATCTTGTCACGTGTAGTTACAGCTACCAGATACAACCAAATTGGAAATCTCATTGTTAGTTCCGTAGTTTTATGTGCTGTTTCCCTCAGATGAATAGATAACCCATGCGCATATTTACAGTAGGCATCAGGGTGTAATTGATTTTGATCCTGTATGACCAGGGGCCTTTATAGATGAGGCTGGGTTTTCAACGATTCAAATTGGTCGATTCGTTCTGATAGTCATTCTGTTGAATAGTTTATGATTACTTGATGACGTTGAACAATTTCTAGCAGCACTAAATCCGTACGATGGTAAAATATGCTCCACCTTGTATCATTTTCAAATAAGAAAACTGTATATAGATTTTTAATGATCTTAGTTTACATGACCATGTACCCTTGTTTTAGGTTACTATATTATTATAGGGCTGAGCCCTTGCTTATATGTACGGTGTCTCTTGTGCATGCATTCAGAGACTTCTAATCACCTGCCACCTTTTACGTCCTAATAAGCGCAAGCTCACTATTTTGGATGATGTTAGAGGCATTGTCAGACCTGGGAGGTGAGAAACAATACTTCTTACTGCATTGTTCTATTTGAATGTAAACACATTTCATGCTAGAACTTCAATTTTGGTGCATGCGTTGGCACAAAAATAGAGATTGTATTTGATGCCTAATGTGCTTGCATTTGTTTCCTATATATGGAATGTAGAAATGTATATCTCATTTAGTGATAGTTGATAGGTAATCATTCATCATCTATTCCTTCTTAATATCCATATGAATGGAAAATGCACAGAATTTAAATCTTCCACTTACACATGGTGCTTGACACAACTCATATTGATCATGTGTTTGTCTATCTCCCACCCTTAGTGTCAACGTTTTCAGTTTTTGTTGTTGCCAAAATAGCCTTAATGTCTTGCAATAGTAACTTGTAACTCATTTTTGCTTGCCCGATAATTATATTTCGCAATATTTTTATTGATATGGGTTGCATAACTTGCATGCGCTTGCTTACTGGTATTATTAAGTTTGTAATATCAAATTATTGATGCTGTAATCTTGTTTTGATTTTTGTGGTGGAAGAATAACATTGTTGCTGGGACCACCTTCTTCTGGGAAATCAACGCTCTTGTTGGCATTAGCCGGTAAACTGGATCCTCAGCTAAAGGTGACCTTGGCATCTCTCAGTCATTGTGTGTGATGATTGTGTTTTTTGGGGGGTGCAGGAGGGGGTTGTTTGTTCTTTCTCCATGTAAACCAGTTGCCTGATCAATCTCATTGTTTTCTTTATATGTTGTCTTTCCCTTATCCCTCTCATATTCCGACAGAAAAACGGAGAAGTGAGCTACAATGGAATTTCTCTGAAGGAATTTTGTGTACAACGAACTTCTGCTTATATCAGTCAGACAGACAACCATATTGGAGAGTTGACAGTGAGAGAAACTTTAGATTTTGCTGCAAGATGCCAGGGTGCAAGTGAAAACTGGCAAGGTTAGGTTCCCTTTTCTTGTACTTTGGAACATCTTGTTTAGTTCATCAGCCAGGTTAAGAACAAAATTTCATTTAGACTTTTCATGCCACTTAGTTTAGTTAGTAATTCACACCCGAATGATTTGTCACCCTCCATAAATGCATTCTAGTTTAGTTAAGATAAAGTGATTCACTGTAGTTAGCATATACTACAGGTCAGGTTCTTCTAGTCCGCCCAAACTAGCATGAATGCATAAACTAGTTTTCTTATAGGATGCTTTCCAGAAATTAAACGAACCTAAGTGACAATCAACAAGATAAGCCAGCTTCCTGGTTGTTATTTCAAGACTAGCTGAAGTTTGCAGATTCCGTGAGGATACGTGCATCTAGATGAAGTCCAACAATATGAAGATGTTTTAACCTTTTCCCTATTGCAAGTATCAGTGATGGTGAAATATCCTTAAGAATATAGAATCCAGTACAATCTACTTTCAGGCTGAAGTTTATCATGAATGTTCATTGAAAAGAAAACTTTAAGCTCATTTCAAGTTTATCAAGTTTGCAATATTTTATGTTATTAATCTACTATTAAAAGCTATCTTGATAATTCTAATAGAAGAACATTTTTTGTTAAGGCGTAGCAGCTTTGATGCCACTTTAAAAGGTCTTTCTCTAATACGCACATTGTTGAAATGTGTAGAGTGCTTGAAGGATCTACTAGATCTTGAAAACAAGAGAGGCATAAGACCAACTCCAGAAATAGATGCCTTTATGAAGGTTCTTATCTAATTCATGTGTAAACTTCTCATATTTCATTTTTTTATTTGCATAATGTTTTGTTCTGTTTGGTCAGACAGCATCGGTTGGAGGACAAAAACACAATCTTGTTACGGACTATGTGCTGAGAGTGCTTGGACTGGATATGTGTGCTGATACTCCTGTTGGTACTGACATGGCAAGAGGTGTCTCTGGTGGTCAGAAAAAACGAGTCACGACAGGTTTGCATGATTTCAGCCTATTGTGTTTTCTGTGACGTTTCCCAATGCTTTTCTTCCAAATAATTCCATCTCAGTAGTGCAGTGAACCTTAGTTCGTGGGTAAAGATAACTGGCTCATCTTAGAGAGGATATAATGATTTCTTATTATTCCATTTAGATTATTAATCCAAAGATTTTAGACTAGGAAATATGAACTAAGGGATAAGGTACTACATCACCCTGCATCCACAGTATGCTTATTAGAATCCTCCATGACGTTTGCATTAACTCCATTTACAATTTGGTCCTTGCTTTTATTTAAGTTAACCCGGAGGTATATGCAGCCCAACCTATATCGATCCTCCCTTTACAACACTACATAAGGCGATAAGGGTCATATGTAGATACCCATAACTAAAGTGATAACTCCATCTTACACAACTTATGCAGGAAACTGAACAGAATATGATATCATATTCTTAGTATAAAATTGTTATCGTACATTTGTAATAAAAATTGTGTACTTTTGCAGGTGAAATGGTTGTTGGACCTAGAAAAACCCTTCTCATGGATGAAATATCAACAGGCCTTGACAGCTCAACAACTTTTCAACTAGTTAAATGCATGAGGAACTTTGTTCATGAAATGGAGGCTACTGTGCTGATGTCACTTCTTCAGCCTGCACCAGAGACATTTGATCTATTTGACGATCTAATTCTTCTCTCAGAAGGGCAGATAATTTATCAAGGCCCCACTGTGCATGTTGTGGATTATTTCAAATCTTTAGGATTTTCACTGCCTCCTCGTAAAGGAATTGCAGATTTTCTCCAAGAGGTATTGCATAGTGCCTGCTAATTGTAACATCAAGCTTGGAGGATGCTGGGATTTACTTTCAATTAAATTTTTTATTAGGTGACATCAAGGAAAGACCAAGCTCAGTACTGGTCTGACAAGTCAAAACAGTATTCTTTTATTTCTGCGTTGACAATGGCTTCTGCATTTGAACAATCCCAGTATGGAAGATCTCTGGATTCTATTTTAAGAGATCCTTATGTTGATACAAATTCTCCTCAAACGCTTGCCAGATCAAAGTTTGCAGTATCAAAGCTTAGCCTTGTTAAAGCATGCTTTGCCAGGGAGCTTATTTTAATAAGTCGCAACCGTTTCCTCTACACTTTCAGGACATGCCAAGTATGTACATGTTTCTCTTTACTTTACTGTGATAATTTCTTAGAAATGAACTCGTAGAATCCAAGCCAATATCCATTATCACTGTATATCACTGTATATAAAATTTATTTATGTCTTATCTAAACAATATTGCCGTCCATCAAACATGGCATGAGAACATACTTTTTTCCTGTAAACTGTCCGTTTCATTGGGTCCAAGCCTTGCAATATTCAAGCAGATTATATAGCTCCATGATCCATCTCATTCTTGAAATGGTAGATGGATCAAAGTTACATTATGAGCAGTTGACATAGCTTGATGTATGAATGATAATTGTTGTGATCATTAGTAGTCAAAATTAAAAGGATAAAAGTCCAAATTACTACCGTCAAGCATAGCCAATGTCCGGATAACCCCCTAAAGTATTCTTTGGTCCAATATACCTCTTAAACTATGCTATTTAGTTCAATTTATCCCTTAACAAAATTTGTCTTTTTTGTTTCTCCATACACAAGTTGAATTTCAATTTAAAATTTTGCAGGATGGTAGTGGACACCATAATGTATGTCAAGAAAATATGTTATGAATTTTTCATCATTATTTTTTTGTATAATTTTGTATACTAAGAATTAATTTATTATTAAATACCATACCCTATCAAAATAATGATAAAAAAGTTCATGATGAATTTTTGTAACATGTGTTACGATTTCTGCTATCATCTCCCAAAATTTTAACTTAAACTCCACCCGTGCATGGAGAAACAAAAAAGACAAATTTTGTTAGGGGATAAATTGAAGCAAATGGCATAGTTTAGGGGTAAACTGAACCAAGAAATATATTAAGGGGTTATCCGGACTTTGTCTATACTTGAGGGGAGTAATTTGGACTTTTTACCATTATTGAAAGCTCAAGCAGGACTCCTAATTCCGCTGTACCTTTTATTTTTATATTCTGAAAACTAGGGTTACACACAGATTTCCTACCCAGATGTTATAGCATTTTAAAATAAGTACTTTCTGTTTAATTACTGGCCTACATTTTCTGCTTCTTTTTAACTGGAAGAAAATGTGCCCTAGTTTGCATTGATGAGGTTATTGAGGAGGAAGTACACTTTCATGTAACAGATAATGACAAAGATACAATAATACTATCTATTTCAATGGAAATTTTTTAACATTATTTCGATCCAGATTGTTGCCATCATCTAAAATTTTGTATATACAAGAACATAAAGATTTAGTTTTTCTTTTATTATGTATATGATACTTTGTTTGCATGGTTCATTCCGTAATTTCGTTTAAGTCATTACTCTCCTCACTTGCATGTGACAAATGATGGCATAAATTTGTGTAGGTTGCTTTTGTCGGGGTAATCACATGCACAATATTTCTTTGTACAAGATTACACCCTGTTGATGAGCAAAATGGGAATCTTTATCTGTCTTGTCTGTTTTATGGACTTGTACATATGATGTTCAATGGTTTTACAGAGCTTCCCATTACTATTTCACGCCTTCCAGTGTTCTATAAGCACAGAGACAATTTCTTTCATCCTGCATGGGCTTTCTCAATCCCCAATTGGATACTACGAATTCCGTATTCTCTTATTGAAGCAGTAGTGTGGTCATGTGTTGTTTACTACACAGTAGGCTTTGCACCTACCGCTGATAGGTACAACCCTACTCACCTGTAGGCTGAGTGTCATTACTTTGATACTTGGACATGTCAGAATAATACAAATTGTCTGCAGATTCTTTCGGTTTATGCTATTGTTGTTCTCTGTACATCAAATGGCTTTGGGCCTTTTCCGGATGATGGGAGCTATAGCACGGGACATGACTATTGCTAATAGTTTTGGATCGGCTGCCTTATTGGCAATTTTACTCTTAGGAGGGTTCATTGTTCCTAAAGGTCAGTGTTTATTATTTATTTCCTGTGATGTGCTTAATTTTGCTAGAAACCTTGCCTGTCCCTGGATAGTACTTAAGAAGACTTCTTACTTTCAATGCAACATATTGTGATTTTGTTACTTCTATTTTGCATAACAGAGGCTATAAAGCCATGGTGGCAGTGGGCTTATTGGGTTTCCCCCTTAATGTATGGACAGCGTGCTATTTCAGTGAATGAATTCTCAGCATCCAGATGGTCAAAGGTCTGTTTACTAGAATGAATCACCTTTTCTATCTCCTTGTTTTGACTTTTCATAGTATGACAAAGAAAGGTTATATATAATTTCAGCGTACTGGAAGTATGGAACTATGTATTGTTCAGTTTTCACATTTTGGGTGTCAAACATAATATGGTCCAACTGCATGCATATTCTGTTGAGTCATTCTTTTTACCAGAAGGATCATTTTACATTCTTTACATTTTGGTTGCTATGTTTTGTTGACATGTTTCATTACAGGTATTGGCTGGCAGCAATAGTACAGTTGGAACTAATGTTCTTATTTCACACAATCTCCCTACACAAGATTACTGGTACTGGATTGGAGTTGGTGCTTTATTGGCTTATGCCGTCTTGTTCAATGGTCTATTTACTCTTGCTTTGGCATTCCTTAATCGTAAGTGTGGAAATGAAATATTAATTCTATATTTTTTCTTCAATTAAAGCTGCTTTGATTTTCAAATTTTGTTTTGAAGCTCTACGGAAGGCCCAAGCAATGATCCCATCTGATTCTGAGGAATCAAACGATGCAGGAACTGATAGTATATCCAATGGACCTGTAATTGCAGGTGATTTCTCATTTTTATAAGGGGTCACATGACTCTAATTTTATACATTGTTTCATAATGAGATTATTGTTTTTTGTTGTATGTTCTGAAATTATTTTAGATGGTTCTTTCAAGGCACTGAGTTGGAACTTATTTATTCTTGCTAAGCATTATTAAACATCTGTGAAGTTAAATTACTCCCTCCATTCAAAGATGCAAGGCGTATATTATATTTTATATATTCAGAAATTTATATATTTTGACCAACCATTAAACAAACTACAAGAATGTTTAGGACATTAAAATTGTACAAATAGATTTATATTTCAAAATGCTTTCACATTTAAATTATTTGAGAAAAAATGGTCAAAGTTTAACTTTGATGACCCTGTTGAAATAAATAGTTTTTGAATGTGGGAAGTAGTTATTTAGAGTTAAAGGATGGCTACTATTTATGATTGAACGGTCTACTGATTTGTCAGCCTTCATTAGTCGCAATGTGTAATTAATTTTGCTGAGCCAAAATTTTCATAGCAAAGTGAGGATAAAGTATTGTCATCCCCTCCTTTCCATAATATAAGAGGTTTAAGTTCTGCTAGAAGTCAAACTTCTCTAACTGTCACCAAGTTTATAGAGAAATGCACCAACATCAATAGTATCAAATTAGTTTTATTAAATCCATGATGAAATGTCTTGTCATTGCATTTATTTGGTATTGTTGATGTTAATATATTTTTCTATAAACTTGGTCAAAGTTAGAGAAGTTTGACTATAAGAAAACTGAAACTTCTTACATTTTAGAATGGAGAGAGTACTTGGAGCCAAGTAACTCTGGAGTCTGTTCTTGGGAATAGGCTAGGTGTGTTTTGCTTAGTCTATTCTCTTGGTCGGATTGATTCTTAAGGACGTGGCACGAATGTTGTAATGTTTTGTAAGGCTCTAGTCTTGTACAATTTTCTTTCTTCTACTTTAACGAAATGAAACTTGGCTTTCTTGTTTATTCGCATGGTATGTATGATTTCAGTACTTTGGCAGTAACAACGAACAGTTCTACCCTGAAATGAATTGCAGAAAATAATGGTAGAAGTTATGAGTTTAAAGGGCAGACTGAAGGAGAAGATAAGAAGGGAATGATACTACCATTTCTACCTCTAACAATGACGTTTCACAATGTGAACTATTTTGTAGATATGCCCAAGGTTATTCTTCTTAAACTTTTTATTTATTTATATATGTTTATTGTTGCTGTTCCTCTGCTAAGACAGTATTTTTAATACATAGGAAATAAAAGCAAGGGGTGTACCTGAGAAAAGACTACAGTTGCTGTCTGAAGTAAGTGGGGTATTTAGGCCCCGTGTCCTAACAGCACTGGTTGGCTCAAGTGGTGCTGGAAAGACGACCCTTCTTGATGTTTTAGCTGGCAGAAAAACAGGAGGATATATCGAAGGTGACATCAGGATCTCTGGACATAAGAAAGAACAAAGAACCTTTCCCAGGATAGCAGGATATGTTGAGCAAAATGATATCCACTCACCACAAGTGACAGTTGAAGAGTCCTTGTGGTTTTCGTCAATCTTACGGCTTCCCAAAGATATAACTAGAGAAACAAGACATGTATGTTCATTACTTGCACAAACTCCTTTTACTCTGGAGCACATAGTTATTTTAGTTGATGCCCACTTTCAATTATCCTGCAGGAATTTGTTGAGGAAGTTATGGCTTTGGTAGAGCTCAATCAACTGAGACATGCATTAGTAGGGAGACAGGGTTATACGGGATTGTCAACAGAGCAAAGGAAACGCCTTACAATAGCTGTTGAACTAGTTGCAAATCCTTCAATTATTTTTATGGATGAGCCTACTTCTGGTTTGGATGCACGAGCAGCTGCCATTGTGATGCGTACTGTTCGAAATACTGTTGATACTGGAAGAACTGTTGTTTGCACCATACACCAGCCCAGTATTGATATCTTTGAAGCTTTTGATGAGGTAGGTATACATTTTGGTGTTTTTGTATTTGGCTGCAGTTGCTCACCATTTTTGCCCTCCTTTGCTAACTACTCATGTTATTCCAGCTACTTCTTCTGAAACGTGGAGGTCGTGTTATATATGGTGGTTCTCTGGGTGTCAATTCAATTGATATGATTGGTTACTTTCAGGTGCTCTTTTTGTCTCTATTTACTTCACAAATGATTTTAAACAACAATTTGTTCTAATAAAGCTTAATGTATCCAGAGAATGTACAACAGTGTTTCCTGTATTGATAAATATACTTCACAGGTGCTGCAGTTTAAAAGTATGCCACTTAAATCATTTGGTTTTTAGGGTACTAAAAGTTTCTTACGTAGCGACGAAATACACGGACTAAAACCTAGGTCATCTATGAATTATTTGGTACTGCACTAGCATATTCATGCCCCAGGCATTAAGATACCGTTGCAACTGAGCACACACAGAAGCCATGCTAACTGTTGGTATTAGCACATCATAGGGACAGAGATATAGATTATCTGGAATCTCTGGTAATCATATAACCAGTTCAGAATTCAAGGCTTACATTGCTCTACACTATTTATATAGTTTTTCATTAGGAGCCAGAATCTTTGAGGAGAAAAAAAAAACTAGACCAGCCTAGGAGAAAATATAGGCACTCATTCACCCCGATAAGGAATCAAACTTAGGTGGTCTTGGCGTACATCCACACCCCAACTAATCTGGGTTCAGCTCACATGCATTAGAAAGATAGGGATGAATTATTTTGATATTGCAAATAAGGTGAATTAACTGTTCCCATATCATTCAAGTTTGTTTCTCTATAGATGAATTCCTCCCCACCTATAACCGATCATATGGTCATCTCTCTCTGTCAGTTTTTTATCACATTTTGAAGCGCGGTCAGTTGCATCACTGGCTTCAAGATTTGTAGCACTGTCATATGGCCTCTTGGAAGCAATTAACACCATTTTTTGAGAAAACATATCACATATATGATAATTAGTGTACATAAATATGCATAACTTTTTATATTGCCTTATTATACAAATTAATATTTCTGGGTATATACCTAGCCATATAGTAATGGATGCTGAAAACTTTAAGTAATAAAATTTAGTGCCCATGTACATAAATATTGTTTTTAAAAAATCCACAAACATGTGGTTGAAAGCAAATAATGTTTTGATCTTTGGACTTGTTTGCATCCACTTTAAATAAAGTTTTGATCTTTGGACTTGTTTGCATCCACTTTTTCCTCACTCTTGTATGATCATAAGTTCATAATGTGTTAAATATTGTCAACACAGTCCATTCCTGGGGTTCCTTGTATCCCTGAAGGCTACAATCCAGCAACCTGGATGCTTCAAGTCAGCACACAGGCATGTGAAAAGAGCCTTGGTTTAGATTTTGCAACAGTGTACAATAACTCAGATCAGTTCAGGTGATTCCTACTGGACTTCAAATAATCCTTCTGTTGTGTTTTTTCTGACCTAACCGATTTTCTTTCAAATCATTTCTGTAAAGACATACCAAATTTATGCAACTTTTGAGAACTAGTTTAACAAACTTGTCCACTGTAATTTAGGAAAGTGGAAGCAATAATTGAAGAATTAAGTGCTCCAGCTGATGGCATGAAGCCTTTGAAATTCTCATCGGAGTTTTCACAAAACTTTCTAACTCAGTTCAAAGCATGCTTGCGTAAGCAAAGCCTTATTTACTGGAGAAGTCCAGAGTACAATGTTGTGCGATTATTTTTCACAGCCATTGCTGCTCTCATATTTGGATCAATATTTTGGAACGTTGGGATGAAAAGGTAAATCTTTCTCTCCGGCATATTCCACTTTTCTGTCAATGACACAAGGACGCCATAGGCAATATATTTCTCATGGCTGTCCTACACTGTAGGAGTTAAGTAATGCAAGATGGGATGTGTATGAGTATAAACTACGGCGTTTGATATCCATATACTTCCATGTCCAACTTATCACATGAATAAACACCATATTATTTTCTTTCTTGGGCCTCTGTTCTTTTTTGTTTTTAGTTCTATCTTATGCTGAAGTTGTACCTATTAACTTAATTTGTCTCTCCAACCATCCAGTGTTGAACAAATAAATTAAGCCTTGAAAAATTTAGCAAACAACAAATGAGGTAGTGTCTCACGCCTTGAAATCATACAATGACATTAAAGCAACACTTTTCATATCTTAAACGAAAAGAAAAGGTTCAGTCAGATATGTGATAAGGCATACAGGTTCAGTCAGATTTTGTTCTTTCTTGATTTATTCTCTCTGATCCAAAACGTAATTCGTTTAAGGGTTGTCAAAACTTGTTTAGTTTAATCATAAATGTATAAAGCATCATAAATGGACAATATAAGGTTGGAGTTACTATATCCATCATGACAACTATTTTCATAATATATATGTAACTCTTTATTTGAACAATTAATTTATTGAAATCACTACTGGATGTGTCACCTTCAAGGCCATGCCAAGGCCCTAAATAACTTGTATTCAAGTGAAGTACTTCTTAATTGTTTCTTGTTTGATTAATTAAGAGCTTAGAGGATGTAAGAATGGACTGAGCATTGGAAATGTGAGCTCCAGAATTTTGTGTTGAGAAATGCCATGAGCTTAGAACATGGTATTGTGACTGTTAGATAAAAATGTCAACTCCATTTCCCGCTCGAAATGTATGCTAGTCTATTTTACAAATAAAGACCGAGTTCAGAGAACATGATTCATAGACTAATGCCAATGTAACTATGCAGAGAAACAACAGAAGATTTGATGCTTGTCATGGGAGCTCTTTATGCAGCATGCCTGTTTCTTGGTGTAAATAACGCCTCATCTGTGCAGCCTGTGGTGTCCACTGAGAGAACGGTCTACTACAGGGAACGGGCTGCTAGAATGTACTCATCGTTCCCATATGCAGCAGCACAGGTTCGTGGCTTTTGCTCATGCCAATCTTTGTTGTTGTCCCTATAGATCCCAGTGTCTAACAATGCTTGAAATCAACAGGGTCTTGTAGAGATTCCTTACATTGCAGTTCAGACACTGATATTTGGCCTCATCACTTACTTCATGATCAATTATGAGAGGAACATAGGCAAGTTACTTGTCATCCAGGAAAAACATTCATTGAAGAATTTCATGCTTTCTGCACATGATTTTGCCTGTGTGTTCTCTGTACTACAGTATCTCTCCATGTTTGTAGCCTAACAAAATTCAACCTTTAATTGCAGGAAAGTTGCTTTTATATCTTGTTTTCATGTTCCTTACTTTCACCTACTTTACGTTTTACGGAATGGTGGCAGTAGGCTTGACCCCAACACAACAAATGGCAGCAGTAGTGTCATCAGCATTTTACTCCTTGTGGAATCTTCTTTCTGGGTTCCTTATCCCCCAGTCTGTAAGTGACTGAAGTATTACATCATTATGCTTTGAATTGTTATTTGAAATTTTAAACAATTAAAATCTTACTCAACAAATTCCTGCAATCCTAAGAGGTTGCCTTTTAACTTTGTAAACTAAGAGTTTGTTTGTAGATTAATAATCTAAGTTTTCTAGCCCCACAAAAGAAATAACTGCTTGCGTTGAAAGTGACTAGGTAACCTGTTTTTCAACGTTAGTTTGTATGATGCATCCAATTTCATTGGTCAATGTAGTAAATTGATGGTATAACATAGGGAATCCTTCAGTTCAATGTTTATCAGTTCCTCTTTCTCTTGCCATTCATGCAGAGAATCCCAGGTTGGTGGATCTGGTTCTATTACATCTGCCCGGTGGCATGGACCCTGCGAGGCATCATTACATCGCAGTTGGGCGATGTGCAAACAAGGATAGTTGGCCCTGGCTTCGATGGGACGGTGCAGGAATTCCTGGAGGAAAGTCTGGGATTCAAACAGGGGATGACTGGTGTTACAGTTGCAGTGCTCTCTTGCTTCTCTCTTTTCTTCTTCGCCATATATGCGACTTCCATCAAGGTTATCAATTTCCAGAGAAGATAAATCAGCCTGTATCGTGGCATTTGCGACGTAGTTAAGCGCCCAGCTGCATTACTTGGTGATGC
Organism: Setaria italica; assembly: GCF_000263155.2. Classification (NCBI taxonomy): domain Eukaryota; kingdom Viridiplantae; phylum Streptophyta; class Magnoliopsida; order Poales; family Poaceae; genus Setaria; species Setaria italica. The sequence continues at coordinate 29,765,693 of NC_028458.1, read as the reverse complement.
CAACATCGTAGTTTTCTTGCACTCGGTGGCTGCAAATACTATAAGATGGATGAAGCACCCACGTGCTGATTGCAGGACAAGTTTTTGCAAGGGGTAGCAATGATTGTAAACAAGCAACACTTGAACCTGTATTATTTGGTATATTAGCTGTCATAAACTGCAAGATTTGCATATACTGCACTAAGTTCTCTATCTGTGCCTATGACATTAAAAAGGCCAGATGAGCGGTACAATGTGGCAATGAAAATTTTGCCCCCTTGTCGGTTCATAGTGCAATCGGGTCATTTGGAAACGCAGAATAAAGTGCAGTGGCCACTGCCACTGCAACTTAACGCTGCTTAGCCATCCAATCTTCCATCCAAATCTGCTGCTGCAGTGATAAATGGTGATCCATATCGCTTCAATGAATAGTGCTGCTGTTGTGTTGTACAGTAACCAATAGTACCCTGGTGATCCACATTGCTTCGATGAATAGTACCGCTATGGTGGTGTACAATGACCAATAGTACCCTTCCTGTACCTACGGTTTAAGTTCAGGTGACTTTATATGAGACTCGAATTCTACATCTCGTATCATTTCCTTGAAAATAACAAATATTTCATAACCTTTTTAATATATATAGTGTTTGATATAGAACCAGCGGAATAATTTATGCAGATGCTGAATGTGAGTCCATCCATGTTTGTAGGTCCGAGCGTGTGATCGACCACAAACTCACAGTACATAGACAAAATTCTTAACAATATATTAATTCTAATTGATATAATAACTTTGCTAATGACACAGATGAGGCACATGAAGGAAGCACTCCTCAAGATGGAAAAAATCAGGACAATTAAAGAATAACTCTATGGATTTCTTATGGATGAGGTAGTAAATCGAACAGGAGATTTCCATAATGATGGATCAAATCTGCATCACCGTGAGGACTCTAGTTCAGAATAGTTGATCCAAATGTTGAGCTTGAAATGTTGATGCAACATAATATTTAATATATGTGTAAGTACAAGATTTCCATATATAATTATTATATCTCAAATGTAATATTATATATCAAATATAACTTTATATATTGCGTATTAGAACTAGTATACATAAAGGAAATAAATACAAAATATAAATATAGAATAAAGAAACAACCAAAAAATAAAAGAAATAAGAAAAGAAAAAGAAAAAATTATTTAATACCAGACCGATACTAAATTAGCGTAGGCTACAGGTGACATGGCAGCCAATTTAAGTACCGGTTGGTGACCTCAACCGGTACTAACTACCTCCTTTAGTACTGATTATTTAGGGCTAGTTTGGCAGGGCTCCGGCTCCTCCGAAAACGGCTCCGGCTCTGGCTCCACTGGTGGAGTGGCTTCTCCGGCTCTAGCTCCTCCTTTTGAAAAAACGTTTGGCAAAACGGCTCTTCCGTATAGTTTAAAATGGTTAGATAAGATGAAATACCCATAATACCCTTTCATTTTCCTTTTCTTTTTTTTTTCTTTTCTTCATATTTATTTTCCTTCTTTTCTCTTCCTATTTTTTTTCTCTCCTCCCATTCCTTTTCCTATTTTTTCTCTCCTTCTCTCTCCTCCCTATCTAACCACCGCCGGACTCCCTCTTCTCTCTCTTCCCTATCCTCCCACCGCCGCTCCTATCCACTCTCGGCCGTCGCCTCCTCCTGGCCGTCGCTGCCCCCGCAGGCCCGCCTCCTGCCTCCTCCCGGCCGCCTCCACCCCGCCTCCCGCCTCCTCCCGGTTGTCGCCATCCCTGCTCCCGCCTCCCGGTCGTCTCCGCCCCCGCCGTCGTCGTCAGCCGTCGCCCGCCGGAGCTCTGCCGCCGCTCGCCCGCCCACCCGAAGGTCCCTCCGCCTGCCTGCGGGCCCTCCCCGAAGGCAACAGTGGGCAACGAGGAGGAGGAGCCGCGGGAGCCTCTTTTTTTGGCTCCGTCGGCCCAAAACGGCTCCAGAGAGCGAGATTCCCGAGGCTCCGCCGGCGGAGCCGGAGCCATTTCAGCTGTCCGGCGCCCTTTGGCACGACTTCGGGAGAAGCCGCTCCCGGAGCCCGGCCAAACGCGGCCTTAATCCCCTTTCATACTAATATAGGACAACCGGTACTAAAGCGTACTAAAGGGGTTTGGGATCGACACTAAATGTTGATTCCGTAGCAGTGTATCTGATCCTACAGTGGCCAAAAGTACCCTCCCTCTCAACTGTCCATTGATTTAGTTGTCGTGGTTATAATAACTGCGCAGGAACTTGGCCCATTCACGTGGTATCTGATCGGACTTGGGACTAAATCTTCATTCATTCGTACTGTTCATTCTCACCACTGTCGTATTTGTCCAACCAAATGCTGCTTTCCAACTATAACAGATAACACTGCTTTCTAATGACATTAACTTACCGCGCCTTGGTTGAACCAAACACTAAGTATCTCCGTAACAACAACATTGTTATCTGTTGGAGCCCAAAAGTAGCATCAATGCCGGTCATGCTGAATCACCCGGTCAGACTAAGCATAGCTACCCAATAGAAGGATAAACCCAGATTGACAAGGAATGAACATAAAAACTAGGCAAATCTTAATAGGACCCATCAAATTAAATGCAAGCATATGCAATAGTGATTAAGTAAAGTTATTGGGATCAAAGCACAAGGACACACTTGCCTTTCTCCAATGAAAAATTTACTCTTACTACTCTTTAGCTCTTGCTCTCTTGGAACTATAAATCTTCAAATCTTCCAAACAGTGATCCTTCTACTCAAAGCAAACATCAACACAAGCATACAAAACAAAAAACAAGTACAACTAAGAACAATATACCAAAACAAAAGAAAAGCTTTAAAAGCGCGTAATAAAAGATAGGGCTCGATTTTGTGATCATGCAAACGCAAGAAACGCTGAGAATGGAACTATGGTTGAAAAGATAAAACTATCGAGAGATCTGAATTATAAAGGAAAAGATAAGAGCTACATGCTGCATTTATTTTAGTTGAGGAAAAAAAATGTAAAGATATTTCAGAGAAATATCCTTAGTTAGAATTAATCAAGTCATATTTATATTTTCATAAGAAAAGATGATGTAAAACTTAGTCCAATTTTATTATAAATATTTAAGTACAATTTAAGCAATTAAACATTTGATTTAAAAAGAAGCATGTAAAAGCATCTAAGCATATAAGTTTATATTTCGAGTCCAACTAAGCAGATTAGATTAAAAACACATTTGTATTGATATTAGCCAAATTAACATTTAATTATGAAAATTCGAGGTATAACCTATGTAGCTTTTATTTAGAAGGCAAATTGAATAAACATTAATCAAATTGAATTTAATTTATGAAAAGCTGAGGTATATCTCTAATTAGCTTTTAATTGGAAGAATTATTTAGATAAGCGTTAATCAAATTAACTTTCGTTTATGAAAAACTGATATATAACCTAATTGGCTTTTATTTAGAAAATGATATGAAGTAGGCATTAATCAAATTGATGTTTATTATGAAAAGCGGTGTATAACTCTGAGTAGATTTTATTTAGAGAAGAAACATGTTTATCAGGCATTACTCAAATTAATAACAAATTTATTTTCAAAAATATGCATGAATGAAAATATTACCACTAACGTGTATTTTATGTTATTATGAACTTAACGCAACTTGAACGGATTAGAACGGAGCTAAAACATAGATTCCACGAGCTAAACAAGATTGCAAGGGCCTAGTCGTAATTAATCGTAGATCAGGAGGGTTAGCTGAGAAGATTGACAAGACACAAGGAACAGTGCTCGTGAATAAAGATAGGGATAGGGTTACATCTCTTAAAGGTGATTGCTTGGGCTCGGTTGCAGGGATCTAACTTCTCTCGGGGTTATTTGCAGGTTTGCCAAAACATAAAGAAAAGAGAAGCCATTACAAGGTTCTCCAGGCGGTTAGACGCAAAACCGGCATCTTCTTCCCCATGGTGCCCGACAGCTCTGGTGGTGCAAATCACCGGCGCTGGGGGTGCTGCGTAGCTCGACCAAGGTGGGGAACAAGGAGAGGAGATCAAGGGGATGCTAGGGATGCGCTTACCATCGGCGGAGAGAGACGGAGGCAGTCGGAATTGGCTGGCAGGAGCAAGATGATGGCCGGCTCGGGCTCTCACACGGTAGCGATGCTCCGATGGCGATGGGATGGCTGCAACCGGTAGAGGACGTGCGGCTTGACCCTAAGAACCTCCTCGTCGCGTTGGCATCCTCTGACGGTAGGTAGATGCGGACAGGTGGGCGGAAATCGGCGGTGGCGTTCGGCCCCGCTGGCGGTTAGCAGAGCAGGGATTTGGCCGACGCTGGGTGGCGGTGCGAGGTGGCAGCGCAAAGGAGCAGGGGCAGCAGGGTGAGTAGGGCGCGACTGCGGCGGCTTTATAGGGTGCGGCAGGCGGCATCGCCTGGCACGCACGCCCAGGCAAAGGCTGGCGGCGGCGGCGGCTCGCGTGCTGCTCCTAGGGAGCAGCTGTGTCCGTGGGCTGTGCTGGGCCTGCTGATGGGCCGAAGTGGATCGGGCCCACGGGCTCGTCCCGAAGGAAAAGGTTTTCTTTTTAGAAACATTTCCCGTGTACAAATAAATATAGAAAAATCTAGATAAATCAGTTAAGCCATGAAAAATACTCTGAAAATTCCAAAAATTCCAAGAAAATTCGTAGAGATAGCTTGGCACACGAGGAGTCCAAATAAAATACTTGGAGCTTGTGAAAAGGACTCTAGAGCCTCTCAAAAATTGGATTAAGCTCTAGGAAAAGGAGAGTAAATTCCAGAAAAAGCTGGAAAATTCTCAGAAGGATCTGGACAACGTCTAAACGTATTTTGTAAACTCTTTGCACTCAAGAAACACCAAGATGCATCGGAATGAATGCACAGACACAGAACAACATTATTGAATTTAGAAAAACAAACAATTATTTTTCCTATACTAAATTTCATGTAAAGAAAAATAAATGTTGGGAAATTTTTTAAAATTATGAGAAAATCATTGTATAATTATTTATTTTATTCACATCCTGAAATTCAAAAATTTTAGGGTGTGACAGGCAAACAGGCAACATATATATACAAGGAAGTTTGTTCTTTTTTTTAGGAAGCAAGTATTTTCTCTACACCTAACAAGCAATCAGGTGAACTGCTGAATGGGCCACGCACATGTCGTCGAACGGGTTGTGTTGAAGGGCTTGATGCTGGCTACCTATGGATCACCATCATCATGCCACACAACTAGCTGTTCGGCCAAAGCTAAGCTCGATGCTGTAAGGCCTGGTCAACGAACTCCCAAGGCATCAGGCCCACTAGACAACATGCTGGAGGCCCGTGTCGACACTCATGTTAAAAATGGAAAACCCAACTGACTTTTGGGCCCAATCGGCTAGTAGGCCTACAAAAAACAAACCAAGGCCCCCTCCTTCCCTTTCCTAGTTCCAGCCTAACTTGGCCACCAGGCCCTTCTTCTCTTTTCCTAATTGCAGCCCAGGACATCGACCCTCCTCCCTTCGCTTTTCTTTCTGCAACCATTTTTTCAAACCACTCCCTTACATATGCTTGCGATGCCTCCTCCAATTCCTTAGGAGTCATATCACCTGGTAGCTTCATAATAGGTTCAGACTTCTTTGTTTTCTTCCTCAGTTCTTTTGCATTTGGCTACTTTGGCTTGGAAGGTGGTGGTCGCGACTTCTTGTGAGGTGTTGCATATGGTTCCTTGCTCACACCAGACTTTAGTCCCGGTGCTACGGACGGTAATTGAGGAGGGGTGTTTTGGTCATCGTCACTCCCACCTGCTGGGTTAGATGGTGCTGGAGACGGTGATTGAGCAGGATGCGACGGTTCTAGTGGTGATGATGGTCCTGAAGGTTGATGTGCTAGAGATGATGGTCTTGAGTTCTAAGGAGATGGTGGCTACGGGGGATCCATGGGAAGAAATGGTGCCCCTCCTAGTCGAAGATGATGATGTAACATTTGCTCCAATGAATGATATTGTGAAGTGCATCTCGTAGTGTCCTTTCTCTATCAACTCCTAGGAAGTCAAGCTCTAGGCCTTCATATTTACGGTCACAAATCTGCTCCACCCCAACGGTGGAGTAGATAGGTGGAATCACCATTCCATGGCTTGTATGCCCCCGTAGGATTTGTAAACCACTTTCGAACACCACCTATACATATAGGAGAAATAAAGAAGTTATTAAACTCCTGAGGTGTGGATCAATTGAGATAATTGTATAAATTATATATATGTATACCTTAATAGTGAGATTGCCAAATGGTCTGTGTAGCTCACATGAGGTGTGCTAAGTGATGTCATCCATAGGGTACCATTGGTTGTCTTGCACAACCATGGGTAAGCTTGGCATGTTCTCATCGGGGACCCCTATGGATGCACAACTGCTTCGGCGTTGAGAAGGGCTTACGATGATGTTCGGATCTGGCAGTGCTCCAGATTGGGCTATCTCAGTAACTGCCAGGGCCACTCATCGATTAATTTCTTCCTACATTCTTACGTCTAGTTCATGCACTTTAGGTTCTAACATACGCCGCCACCTCTCCTCTTGTTGTTCCTTTCTTCTCTTCCCGCTTTTGTACGTGTCGATGTCCCTACGGAAAGCATACTTCCATGGAACCACCCCGAAGCCTCGGCAACGTCTTGGGTGTTCGGGATTCCGAAGCACCAAAGTCAGCTCATCGTTCTCCCTTTCAGGCTTGAACTTTCCTTCTTTATAATCTTCAACGTTTTTGATAAGCATGGGGGCCTTCTCACATATTGTTTCATTGAAAACAAGTGTCCCATCCTTAGGGCTAAGGGTACCATCATGAGCGTAATACCAATGCTTCGATCGATCGGGCTAGCCAACAATTGCTGGTTGGATACCTCGATCGAGTAGGTCTTGTTCCATCTTTTTCCATCTGGGAATTGCACTCCTGTAACCACCTTGACCTAGACGATGATGGTACTCCTTCTTCTTGGCATTGCTTGAGTTGACACAAACCTTGTTCGCACTATCTTCACTCTTCTTGTATTCTAGAAATGAGTTCCAGTGATCTCTTAACTTTAGTCAGTCATCAAAATCTGGAGTGGACCCTTCTTGATATAGATGGTATCCAGATTCTTCTTGAAGGCCTGAAATTGGGTTGCCATCTTCTTGAGCGTCTAGTCTTTCACATCTTTTTCATCATCGTCGTTAGGAAGTGTGAAGTGTTTCTTGACATCTGCCCACAACATATCTTCCTGTGTATGCGGGAGCACGTATGGATCATCTTCTTTACTGGACTTCCATTCTCGAATGTTGATGGGCACATTGTCCCTTACAATATCTCCACATTTACTCACAAACTTTCTAGCAACTTTTTCATGAGCAATTGGCTGGCCCTCTTCTGTCACTTCGTGATCTGAAGATTTCCCTCCATTATCTTTTTACGACTTCGCAGCTTATTTCGCTTCATCGATTCAGATGGCTAAAAGTTCAAGATTCGTTAATTAGTACATAGTAAAAATCATTATGAAGTTATGGATGATGGGTTAAAGCAATGAAAATGATATATACCTTGCTGGAACCTTCCATCATGGCAATATCTTGTTCCGCATTGTCATCAACACCATGCTTAGGCTCATCATTGCTATCACCAGACATGTTGAGGAACATGTCCGCCTAGCTACCCTCATCGTTAGTGTAGGTTCTTGGAACGTTTGAGCCACTATCGCCAGCAATAATCTACTCCATTATATACCTTTCATCCTCTTCGTCTCCCATCTCAACTAATAATAACATTAGTTATGCACACATGTAATCATTGATACATTAAACTAAAGATTGTCCCAAGTAGTACATTAAATGTATATATATGAAATCATACAACAACCATGAAATCATACAAAACTTATCATATATAGAATCATATATATACACAGACACTTGATTGAAAACATACACTTAAAACCATACAATAAAACTTGTACAATTTATCACATGAAACTTACATGAAATTAAACATTAAAAATATTTACATGAAATAAATACACATAAAACCATACATTGTACTAACTTTCTAAAATTCACTAAGCACTTATACTAAATTATACTAATTTGAAGACATTTCCACTAATCTACTAAATTTTACTAATTTCCTAAGCATTTATAATAAATGATACAAATTTCTACTAAAGTATACTAATTTCCTACTCATTTCACTAATCTAATAAATTCTACTAGATTCTACTAATTTTTACTAAATTATACTAATTTTCCCAAGAATTTATACTAAATTATACTAATTTCTACTACATTATACTAATTTCCTAAGCATTTATACTAATTTCTACTAATAAAGTATAGATACTAATTTTCAATGTATTTCCACTAATCTACTAAATTGTACTAATTTTTACTAACTTTTACTAATTTCTACTAATTTCCTAATTTAATATACTAAAATCCTACTTAAAAAAATCTGACTTGCATTAGCAAACCGGGGGCTTATGTCAATGCCCGATTGGCGCCGTACTTACCGGCTGACGGGCGGCAGGGGCAGGCTGGGGTATCGGGACGGTAGCACAGGGGCTGCGGCAAAATGGCGGCACAGGAGGAGGGTGTCGTTGACGCCGTACTTACCGGCTGACGGGCGGCAGGGGCAGGCTGGGGTATCGGGACGGTAGCACAGGGGCTGCGGCAAAATGGCGGCACAGGAGGAGGGTGTCGTTGGGGCCGCGCGGGCGTCACAGAGGGGCCCGGTTGGAGGAGAAGGGCCAACGGCTGGCAGCGGTGTGGCGCTCAGGGAGGAGCAGGGCGCCGGGCCAAGAGGACACCGCCGAGGAGCCACAGGGCGCGGAGGCGAAGGAGATCGTCGAGGTCAGTGGTGGCGGTGCGGTTGGGACAACAAACAATGGAGAGGGTGTGTACGGCCGGGGTGTAGGACGATGGAGAGGCGTGGTCGGGGGAGAGAACGATGGAGAGGCGCGGGGAGTGGCGGCAGTGGAGAAAGATGGGGCAGCACGGCACGTCGACGTGGAGGACGTGGCGACCGGGGCAGAGTACAGACGAGAGACGGAGGATCGGAGAGTGAAGTGAGGAGGTTGAAGGGGACGGAGAAGAGATATTGATACCTCTCCTTTAGTCCCGGGTGGAGTTTCCAACCAGGACTAAAGGGCATTTAGTCCCAATGATATTAGCACCTGGGACTAAAGGGGGGGATTTACTCCCGGTTGGTAATACGAACCGGGACTAAACGGGGCTTTAAGCACGGGAGAAGAAAAAATCCCATTTAGTTCCGGTTGGTATTATCAACCGGGACTAAAGGCCCCTCCTTTTCATTTCCTACTTGTGCTGCAATTAGTTTTGTAGTTTTAATTTATATATGTTTTAAGTTGTTTTCTACTGCTGTTGTTCAAGAAAAATAAAAAAATTACATATTTTAACCCTGCAAAAATATATTAAATTAGCAAGTTTATTTAAAATAAGTTTGAATCGGTCATTAATTCTGTACTAGTTTATTAAGTTTCTGAAATAATTATTTTAATGCATCAATTGATCAACAAACTATTCAATTAAATAATTTGAACGTGAAAAAATACAATTGATGTATGGGGTTAAGTTAACATTGTTTATATTGATCGAATAAAGATTCACCATAGGGCATTACAATATAATTGAAAGATTCTGATAGCCATAGAGCATTACATAAAGGTGCACCATATACAGTGTATTGCAATGTAACGTTAAAAAACTTCTTCTTGACGTCATGATTTCGGCGTAAGTGCGGAGCCTCTTCTTTTGCTAGCATGATGCTTGTGTCAACTTCGACAGCGAATGGAGGCATGCCATCAAATTAATCATAATCATCTGACTGGTCTAGAAGAACTATGTGGCGCTTTAGCTCCCATGATTTTTCTTTATCTTCTGAATTTTTCTTGGGTTTGCTAGAGATGTCCTCCACATAGAAAACCTGATGCACATCATTGGCGAGGACGAACGGTTCATCATTGTATCTAGTCTTGGTCAGATCCACTTTTTATAGCGCAGGTGTTCATTTATAGCGCGGGTGTTTAGTCGCGGTTGGTATTACCAACCGAGACTAAATGGTGAGCTTTAGTCCCGGTTGATGTTTCCAACTAGACTAAATGAGTGGTCTTTAATCCCGGTTGGTGTTACCAACCGGAACTAAATCCTCCACGAGGTTCTGTCGTTGTTCCTAACCGTTTCTAGCTGTTACAACTGGGACTAAAGGAGGCTCTTTAATCCCAATTAATATTACTAATTGGAACTAAAGCTCCTGTCGGTGGTGACTGTTAGACCCTAATAGAAATGACTGTTTGACCCTAATAGAAATGACCCAGACATATGTAGCTCTACCAGTGACAATTCCTATCAAAAGCGCCCCTTCCCCTTAAAACATCGTCATTATGAGAAAAACTGAGGCTGGCTGACGGGTCTGTCAGTCGAGTTCAGGTCAAAATAAATGACCATGCTTAGCTAGATGTGCGACCAAGGCTGTCACCCTCCTCCCTTCCCCGCGAGCTATGTGTCAGAGGGAAAGGGCTAGTGATGCGGCAGGGGGCGGCCACTCCAAGGTGCTAAGGGACAGCACGTCTTTCCCCGACTGGTCAGTGGTATACCTACAACCGGTGTTGTTAGGGCGGTGAGCATTCGCACGGGAAATGACCGGCTCCCCCAAGCGTGGCACGCCAGGGGCTGTTTTTGGATCTCAGTTGAAAGGGAGCATTGTACTGTTCATCTTCCTACAAAAGCACTGTACATAGTGTATTATACTTCTGAGTGGCCCAAACTTGTCCAAATGACTGTCCCATATTTCGCTTAAGCACCGTATGTGGTCTTGTCTACGCGAATCTTCCCCTAGGCTGAATCTCGAAAAGGAGGTTCCACCGAATCTCCGCTTGGGGTGTTTGACCATCACCAATTCAATTCGTTATTCTAAGAGTGATTTGAGTGTTTATTTCATCTGTTGGAAATATATTTTGAATATCAGGGTCATAAACTGACTCATATTTACTAGGAAAGATAGTACAATGCAAAAACAACTGTTCTGCCATCTAGAATAAAAGACGACCGCACAATGCACTAAAGGGTATCCGTTTCTTTTTTAAGCGCGCGCATGCAATATTTCCCCTCCAACACTATATACTTGAATACAATAATATATATTTTATATGGGAAAGGCGGATACACAATAAAGCTGAGCTAGAGCAGCGCAGAATCGCGAACTTTTTCTTTGTTGCGTAGCAAATAACGCATCGGATTCGTCAAATCAAATGTGCAACACATGTAGTCTTCGAAAACCAGGCAACTTTCAGTATTGGTAGGTAATTAAGCATCAACCTGATATGGAAGATGTTAGTACATGATTGGTAGGAACAGAGAGTGTTCCGATACACATGCCTGACACTGCATGCCCATGCACTGCACATTCCACCAACACACAAGAATGGAACTGTGTACTATATATTCGGTTAATTATATTGGGTCTAGCACGCACCATGCATGGTTTGATGTCAAAACTAGCTTTGTGCCAATAATTTTTATTAATGTATAGTGATTCAAGCACGAGACCTAGCTATATATTACCAATATACAGACAAGTGATATGATATGATTCCGTCCCGTCTTATTCTACATTTATTTAAACAGGTGTCCTACGAGAACTATCTGTGCGATAGTTATTAAGATAGAGAAACAAACATTAATAAAGAAACAAAACAAAGACACCACATTACGGATGAATACGATCTATCATCCATCCATTTACAGCTTATTACAATGGATCCAAAGCCTAGCGTAGTGCTCCCTCTTTATTGGAGAGTCAAACTATTTTATATTTGATCAAAATTATAGAGAAAATTATAAATATTTATGATACCGAATGGATATACTATGAAAATATATTTAATGAAGAATCTAACCGTACTTATTTGGTATCATAAATGTTAGTACTTTATTGTATAAATTTGATCAAATTTGATATGATTTGACATTCAAAAAAATTAGAATGGCTTAGAATTTGGAACGGAGTGAGTACTAATTAGATTATAACCATATTTCATATTATATAACTTCTTTTGAACCATGTTTTTACCTCATTTATCATGTGCCCCATAGTCATGTTGCCAAGCTATTTATATTCCATGGTCACTCTCTGCTCTATCTTTGTATTAATTATATTCCCAACCTTATATTTGAAAGACTTCGTCTCAGTTAACACGTTTAGTCCTTTTGGAAGATAGTACTACCCATGAAATGGGCTTGGTCAGCACAACTATATATGGGTACTCAAAAGTCAAAAGAGATGAATAAGAGGCCACATCGTCCACAACGTCACCTCAGTCACTTCTCACTTGCGAGAATTCGCATCTTATTTTGTCCTGAGCTTTTTCCTTCCATTAGGGCATATCATCACGCTAGCCACTACCTTAAATACAGATCCCCATTGCTGCCACAGCGCAAGCAGTGATTCAACCACAGAACTAGCTAGCGTCCCAATGACAGGCTTGTTCTTGGTGTGACCTAGCAAGCAAATTATAGAAAACTTCACTGTCTTGAGTGTTCATCATCTGTTGTAAGATCGCCTGAACGATCAGTTCATGGAAGGTTGCGGATGCTTTGATGATGGCAAGGACGGCAGCAAGACAAAATACCGTGGCGTGCGACGCCGCCCGTCGGGCAAGTTCGCCGCGGAGATCCACGACTCGTTGCGACAGAGCATGCGCACCTGGCTCGGCACGTTCGATACGGCCGAGGAAGCGGCGCGAGCGTATGACCGCACGGCGTACCGCATGCAAGGGCACCTCACCGTGCTCAACTTCCCCGCCGAGACGCACAACTATGTGCGCGGATTGTCATCTTCCTAGCATCCACAGCAGGGGCAGATCTAGGGCCCAGGCTGCCCGGGCTGCAGGCCGGGGCGAGTCCATGTAGCTCCTTTAACATATGTGGTGTTTAGCTAAAAAACTATAATCTTAATAAGAGAAAAAGAGGTTCAGGAAATGTGAATCAGCAGCTCAACCTGGGACGCAGTCTTGTTCTGAATCTGCCCCTGATCCACAGCATGGAGGTGGTGCGAGCAGCCAGCAGGTAATCGAGCCGGAGTACCTGGATGACAAGGTACTGTAGGATCTTCTGATCAAGGACGGCAAGGAGAAAAGGCGTCCATAGAACTGCTACCTGCCGATTATCAGATAAACCGTGCATGCCTCATTATAACCTAATGTCGTGAATGATGGATCGGCGATCCATTAAACTTCATAGAACTCACCTTCCATGCACCCCTTTTATCCCGGTTTAAAGTTGACCCGAGACAAAAGAGGGCGCGCCATGGTAGGCTAGAATAGGGCAGAGCTTTACTCTCGGTTGGTATTTGCAACCGGGACTAAAGGCCCCCCTTTTATCCCGATTGTAACGGTCAGAATCCAGGCGTCGGTAGCGCTCCCCTTTTGTCCCGGTTGGAGGACAAAAGCGCCACCTTTTTGTCCCGGTTGGTGTTTCCAACTGGGATAAAAGGTGTTCCTTTTTATCCCGGTTGGAGTTTTAAACCAGGATAAAAACTCATCCCCCATTAAATCCCAAGACAGATGCTTTTCTTCCTCCTCCAGCCCAAGCCAGTTCACTCCACAAAGACAGAGAGTTTAACCTACTCTCCATGGCACCGAAGCAAGCCTAGGGGAGGCGCTGCTCAAATTTTTTCCCCTCATTTTCGTGAGGATTTCACTCATCCAAAGTGTTGTGAAGGTTAGCTACTTCATCCTCTTGTTATGCTTTGATTTATGCTTTAGAGAGGGAGAAAAATGAGTTTATTTGTTAGAAAGAGGGAGAATGAAGAGGATTTGTATTTATACATGTTTTTGAGTTGGAATGTGATGGATAGTTTGCTTGTTATATACGATTCGTATTAGTTAAAACAACATGATGTGTAGAATGGAGATGGATAGTTTATTTGCTAAAATGTGAAGTAGAAAATGGAGCGGATTTTGAGCTAGAATGTGAGGGATATTGGAAAGTAAATGTGAGGTAGAATTGAGAGGATTTCAATATTAATTATGAGGAAAAAATTAGTATCTCATATGTGTCATATATAGTATGTATTCTTGCAGCGGTTTAAGAATGATGATACCCTTATCTAAACGGTTTATCTTGTCAAATTCAATATGGTTTTTCAAATCTGTACTTGTTGAACTTGCATACCATGTTCATCTCGGCGAGCATGTTTTCCGCCGAGCGGTAACGGACGTCAAGGAGGAGCTCCGATTCTACAAGGAAGAGTAGAAACGGATATCGTGGAAGACCGTGTCCCCTTCCTCGTATAATCGAAGCTCTTCCATTGTGAAGTACGGTACCGCCCGGTGTAGAACATGCTCGCCGAGATGATCACGGTCTTCAAGTTCAACAAGTTCTGCAGTGCTAAGTTATGAATTTTTGAACATAGAGATGGCTTCTGCTGCTGGAGGTAGTGGTGATGGTGGGGGCGATCTCGTTCCTCTCGCGGCAACTGGAAAACCATAGTTGGCCCTCATGATAAGCCGAAGAAAATGAGTACGTGGGAGAAAGCAATGCTTTGTTATTTGCAAAGATATCATGAAAATGCTGTTGCGGTGGGTCAGGAACCTCCTTTTGGTGGTCGTTATGCTCCACCATCAGTCCCAGGTGTTTCACGTCCACTTAGTACTACCGTTGCAGTAGGCACAAATAAACCACAGGATGAGGCTGGGTCAGTGGAACCTTCGTCTTCGCCACCCAAGGATGCTTAAAGTCCTCCTAGATAATACTCAATGGATGGTTTGTCGTAGTGTATCATATTATTTGGATCTAAAATTTAAATATGTTATTTCTATCTATATATAAACTTTCAACATTATTTGCAGTACAAAGTTTGACATGTTTTCAATTGTGATAGCATGTAGATAAGTCGTAAAGCGTATCAAATAACCATCAATAGGCACGTAAAGATGAATTTTGATGCGAAATGGAAATGACACACTTATTCGCAACAAGAGAACCTAATATTTGTAATCGTTGAAGGATGAAGAAACAATATATTTGAATTGGTAAAAAAACAATTACCATATAACCTAATACTTATAATGTTGGCAAGATATTATAGACCTGCATGCTAAAAATTCTATTAAAATTAATTGTGTACAACAGAAATACAAAAAAGGAAAAAAAAGCGTAATCCATTTTCATGCATAATCCATTCATCTGTAATCCATTTTCATGCATAATACGATGCGGATGGACTGACAATGGATGTATAATGCAGACAGACGGAGCAAGGTGTTTATTGATGGCTTGCATTATTTTCTCGAAATGGCCAAAGCGTGCCAGAGAACGGGTTCATATGTTGTCCATGCTTCCAATGCAGTAACAAGAAGGACTAGTCACAGGCTTCCTAGGGGACTATTCATAGCCACTTGTTTAGATAGGGTTTCATGCCTAACTATTTGGTTTGGACCAAGCACGGCAAAAGAGGGATTGTAGTGGAAGACGACGAAGAGGAGGAGGAAGATGACACCATTCCGGACTGGGTTGCAGGCCAAGCTTTTGCAGGTAATACAATGGGCGAGGCTGATGAAGATGAGTTTGCAGAAAATGGCCCTACTGATGACCTTGGTTAGGTGCTACGGGATGCACACAGAGATTGCGAAACTGAGAAGGAAGTAGCAAAAGTTGCAGCGCATGATAGATGATCACCAAAAATTGTTGTACCCAGATTGCTAGCAGGGCCATAAAAAATTGGGTACCACACTAGAATTTGTGCAATGGAAGGTCAGAAATGGTGTGTCCGACAAGGCATTTCAAGAGATGTTGAAAAATGTCAAGAAGATTCTTCCCGAGAATAATGAATTGTCGTCTACAACATTTGAAGCTAAACAGATTGTTTGCCCTCTAGGATTGGAGGTTTAGAAGATACACGCATGCCCTAATGATTGTATCTTTTATCGTGGTGCTAAATACGAGGAACTGGATGTTTGTCCCATGTGCGAAGCGCTGCGGTATAAGATCAGGCGAGATGATCCTAGAGATGTCGAGGGGCAGCCTCCCAAGAAAAGAGTTCCCACGAAGGTGATGTGGTATTTCCCTATAATACCACGCTTGAAGCGCTTGTTTAGGAACAAGGCGAATGCTAAGTTGATGCGATGACACAAAGAAGAACGTAAGCAAGATGAGATGCTGAGACACCTTGCAGATGGGGCCTAGTGGACATCAATTGATAGAGCACTCCCGGACTTTGAAAGTGATGCAAGGAACATAAGGTTTGGATTCAATCTATTTGGTGAGTTGAGTAGTGGTCATAGTACTTGGCCTGTGACCCTATATATGTTCAACCTTCCTCCTTGGTTGTGCATGAAGCGGAAGTTTATTATGATGCCGACGCTTATCCAAGGCCCACAACAACCCAACTCTGGAAGGAAGACCAATGGTTGATGAACTTTTACAGCTCTGGAAGGAAGAAGGCGTACATGTGTGGGATGAGGATAAACAAGAGATCTTTAACCTACGAGCATTGTTGTTCGTAACTGTTGGGGGTAAATATTAATGACCTCTTTATGCCCCTTAAACAACAATCATGAAGGCTCGGGTCCACCTGCAGCGACGGTGATCTCCGCCGACTCAGCATGAGCACGGAGTGTTCCACTTCGCCTCGCCCGACCCATGGTCCCAGGGTCCGACATGCCTAACCCCTCGCCGGCAAAACTTTGCCTCGCCCGACCCACGGTCTTAGGGTCGGATGTGCCCGACCCCTTGCTGGAAGGCTCCGCCTCGCCCGACCCTGGGCACAGGGGGTCGGACTCACTCGGGCCCACAAGACAAGGATCCACCTCGGGCGCAGACCAGCGGAGGAGGGCGCAGATCTTGTGAGTCCCCATCAACCTCGCCATTAATGCGAAGCGGCTCTAGCGCGCAGAAAGGTGCCCGCGCCCCTCAACGTGATTCGTCACAGTACTCGGGCGGAACACTGTAGCCACAACCGCACAGGCTATAGCAGCACCGTCCTAGTCCGTGGCCTCCCCTGCTTGCCATAGGGTGCTCATTACCCGTGTCCCCCGGCACAGGAGGGAGCGCCGCCTGGTTCTGCGCACGGTCCAGCGGCAAAGATATGATGGCCGCGCTTCCCGGTTAGCACGCGGGACTACAAAAGTTGGACTGTGGCGGATCCACTTCGGATTTGCTTGATTAGTGATGATTAAGCCGCTTGATACGCGACGCTCATGCCTTAACCAAGTAAACACGAAGTGCCGTCGGATTTCATCCGATTTAACCACTTGAACAAGACCGAATGGCAAATCTACATGAAGGTGAGCGGTTCCAGAGAATACAACAAGTCCACTGAGTTAACAAATTACCCATTTAGTTTGGCCATAAAACAACATCAGAGTTCACAAGGTTCAGAAGAAAAACAACAGAAGGTAAAACAACGTGCGGAAGCTACTGCGTCGGGGTCGGATATCCCTGGTGAGGCCAAGTGCCAGCAGAGGGAGGCTCAGAGGCAGCAACTTCACCTGAAAAAGAAGAGCCACAACAAGGCTGAGCTACTAAGCTCAACAAGACTTAACCGACAGGAAGTACACTACTCCACCACTTCTAGACATGCAAGGCTTTTTGGCTGAGGGGTTTGTTTGCCATAAGCGCTAGGTGTATACCTACTTTCCAGTTTTAGCTCAGGTTCTAAGTTTATTATCCGGTCTAAGTTTGCAACCTACTTCTAAACAAACATAGAACCAATCAGAGGTATATATATACATCATCATCAAGACCATGTCATCATCAGATTACTTTACTTACTCAGGGTGACATAGCGATCAAGCAGTCTCAAACTGTGAGAGGCAGACGAATCGATTCGAGTTTCTTAACCATGCATGGCGAACCTAATCTCACGACATCCGCGCACCACAAGGGTCGCTTCCTGTGTCGGCCGTCCCCATCAATTCCCAGGCGCGTGTCACGTCCAAACTTCCCTTGGCATGCAATGCTTCACAGTCCCGGTCTCTACCGTACTGTGACCGCACTTGCACCCACATGATGCACCATAGGAACCTCGTTCCAGGGACAGCAGGGGTATAAGCCACGCCCTAGTTCAATCAGGTACTAGGCTTCCCCATCCCATACTAGGTATGAGATTAGTACTTTCAAACACTTGATCATGAACACCACCACTGTCGGGCCTTAGCAAGTTTCATAGACAGACGGGGCGATCAACCGACCACCAAAGAATTACCCAAAACCCTGCCCCGTCCATCGTCCTTATAGTCGTAACAGAAGAGGAACAACCGACTCCTACAACTCGCGAGTGACAGGAAATCACTCGGCTTTTACCGTTTCCTATTTAAGCAAAGCATCTACTCGGTCCAACAGCTAGTGTTCAGATCAAGGGAGCTAAGTTATGCATCTATGGTTCCAAACAACTCCTATACGTAAATGCACAAGCATGTTAAAGAAGGCATGCGCAAGTTTGGTAAAACATAGGAGATTCATGCATCCGGGGCTTGCCTTCGAGCAAGGAGGAGGGAAACTGCTCGTCTGCTTGGGCGGCTTCGGCTTCTGGAGGCAGGAGCTCGGCTACACCTTCGTCTTCTAGCGCCGGGTGCAGCTTGTAGAAGCCGTTGGCGAGACGCAGCTCTACACGAATACAATGCATTGGTTAGCATTTAGATGGGTATTTCAACAGCAACACTTGCAAGTTTGAGCCCAGAAACTTGCGGCAAGTTACAGGAGGGTGGGGAGGTTCGATTGAGTTGGTGGAGATCAAGATATAAGGGTCGGATGGGGAGGAACTTATGATCGGACCCTTAATCTAGAGGAATAGATGTGCTAGGGGTCCTCAGACTCAACGCTGAAAAGTCCCCAAGTTTTACACATACACCCTCGGTTCAAGGAAAAAGATACAGCCGAGCCCTCGGGCGAGGCGGAGAAAGGTCGGCGGAACAGACAGGGTCGGGCAGATAGGAGGGGTCAGACGAGGTGTACAAGGGTCGGTAGCTTACCTTCGTCTTACGGATGAGGCTTGGGGTCGGAAAGAACAGGCTTGGGACAGCGGCGAGGATGTCCGGTGGTATTCTGGCGCCGGCGGTGCTTTTTGTGGATCACAAGCCAGCTCTTGTGCAGCACGGGAAGCAGTGGCTGGTGGATTGGGGGGGGGAAGGTGGTGTTTGAGAGAAGAGGAGAGTTCCTCAGACTTAGATGGTGGCGCTGTGAGCACGAACAGGGAGCAAACGGGAGGGCAGCGATGGCAAAAGGGCAACTCCGGCGGGGCTTCGGCAGTTCATTTTATAGCTGTGCGGAAGAGAGAAGGGGGAGTGGCGCGAAGGCCGGGGAAGAGCGATGGAGTGCTCTGCCGGGGCGACGATTGAGCAACAAGGGCGGTGGAGCAGGACTTCGGGGATGACATCGGCGGTCATTGGGCACCGATGTCAGGGCGGCGTAGGCGCGGGTTTGCCGGTGGTTGAGATTTGGCGGAGGTGGGCATCGTCATGCGGTGGATCTGATGGAAGTGACCGGGGAAACGGTGCTAGAAACGAGGGCGCACAGGTGAGAAGACAGGCGGCTGCGGTCGCACGGGCGAGCGCGGAGCAACAGATTGTCGGGGTGGAGCTTTTGACAAGACGGAAAAGGAGCTGTCGCTGCCGTGGTCTGGGTTGGCGGAGGAGGAATCGTCGCGTAGCGAGGACCGGGCGACGCGACTGTGGAGAGGTGACGAAAAAGACGGGCGGCATCGGGCTCTGCAGCCAGGATCTGGTGATGTGATGATGGGCGCGGGTGGCGAGGTGCTGCAGAAAGGGTTGCAGAGGAGCTTCCGCCGCGATTGGAGAAGGGGGAGCGAGAATCCATCCGGTCGTGGCCGGCGACGAGGCGGAGCGGCGGGCATCGGAGAAGTTGAGCCACGCGGCTAGAAAACTCTGAAGCGGGCATGCAACTCGAGTGCGCCTGTCACGGGAGATCTGGGAGAAAGATCTCGTGGGTCCACCGGTCAGTCTCGGTGGTCCACGGCTCAGATTTAAGGAAGGTGTTGTGGGAGGACTTAGAAAGATCCGGCGGTGGGTTGTGGGTCGGCGGGGTCGGAACTGGGGGAAGACGGCGAGGGGTCAGATCACAGGGGGTCGGGAGATCGGGAGGTTGAGCACTTAGACTTGATAAACTGAGACAGGGGATCAGGGACTCGGATTAAGATTAACGCGAAGGATTTTAACCGAGGTCGTTACAGCCTACCCCCCTTAAGAAGAATCTCGTCCCGAGATTCGGATGTAGAAGCAACCGGTGGGGGGGGTGTAGCCCTTACCTCTTTGGCTGGAAAGAAAACCTAGAAAGTGTTTGTCCAAGTACTCTTCTGTTTCCCACGTTGCTTCATCCTCCGTGTGGTTTCTCGAGAGCATCTTGTACATTTTGACCACTTGGCGTCGGGTGCGCCTTTCCTTCTGGTCAAGGATCTTAGCTGGGTACTCTGCATAGGTTAGGTCAGGCTCGATTTGAAGCTGCTCCTGGTCCAAGATTTCAATTGGGACCTGGACACATTTCTTCAATTGAGACACATGGAAAACATCGTGTATGGCCGAGAGCTGCTCTGGGAGTTGGATCCGATAGACAACGGGTCCACACATTTCCACAATCTCATATGGGCCAATGTAACGGGGAGCCAATTTTCCTTTCACTCCAAACCGTTGTACTCCTTTTGTTGGGGAAACCCGAAGATACACATGATCACCAATGTCAAACTGTAGGGGTCTTCTTCGCCTGTCGGAGTAACTCTTCTGTCGGGATTGGGCAGCCTTGA
Source organism: Setaria italica (assembly GCF_000263155.2). Taxonomy (NCBI): domain Eukaryota; kingdom Viridiplantae; phylum Streptophyta; class Magnoliopsida; order Poales; family Poaceae; genus Setaria; species Setaria italica. Next base: position 29,744,914 of record NC_028458.1, on the reverse strand, counting down.
GATTTGCTTGGATTACCTTCACTTGCTCTTCGGCCTCTACCACTAAGTCAGGGCCATAAACTTGTCTCTCGCCCATTTTGGACCAGTTCAATGGTGTCCGGCATCTTCGTCTATACAATGCTTCAAATGGTGCCATCTTCAAACTGGCTTGGTAGCTATTGTTGTAGGAGAACTCCGCCAATGGCAGGCACTTGTCCCAATTTTTGTCATAGTGGATGACACAAGCTCTGAACATGTCTTCAAGGATCTGATTGACTCTTTTGGTTTGACCATCGGTTTGAGGATGATAGGTGGAGCTACGGATGAGTTTGGTGCCCATAGATGCTTTTAGCTGTTCCCAAAAGCGTGCTACAAATTGAACTCCTCGATCAGAGATGATGGTCTTAGGCACACCGTGTAGGAAAACTATGCGGTCGAGGTACAGCTCTGCATACTGCTTGACCGTGTGGGTGGTGTGGACAGAAAGGAAGTGGGCGGTCTTGGTCAGACGATCCACTATAACCCAAATGGAATCATGTCGCTGCGATGAAAGAGGCAGTCCAACAATGAAATCCATGCTGATATCTTCCCATTTCCAAGAGGGAATAGGTAGGTGCTGTAGAGTACCTGCTATCTTTAGATGACTGGCCTTGACGCGTTCGCAGGTGTCACACTCTGAAACATACCGGGCAACTTCCTGCTTCATTCCGCTCCACCAGAAAGTTTGGCGTAGATCATGGTACATCTTATTGCTGCCTGGGTGGATTGAGAACTTGGAGAGATGAGCTTCGTCTAGGATCCGCTTCCTCAAGTTGGGGTCGGCTGGTACAACCAGTCGGTTTCCATGATACACTTTTCCAGTTTCATCCTGTCGAAACTGCTTATATCCTTCATCCTTCAAGGAAATCTTCTTGGTGATCCGCCTTACTTCCTCATCCTCCACTTGTGCGGACCTTATTTGGTCTTCCAAAACAGACTCAAGGGCGATGTGGTCGAGGGTTCCATGGGAAACAATTTCCAAACTGAGGTTTCCCATCTCATGACACAAAGTTTCGGTGAAGGTTGTTGCCAACAAGCAGTTGCAAAAGGTCTTGCGGCTAAGTGCATCGGCCACCACATTGGCCTTGCCGGGATGATAGTGCACTTCCAAATCATAGTCTTTTATCAACTCTAGCCATCTTCTTTGGCGCATGTTGAGGTCGGCTTGGGTGAAGATATACTTGAGGCTCTTGTGGTCGGTGTAGATGTTGCAGCGGGTGCCCATCAGATAATATCTCCATATCTTTAAGGTATGGATCACTGCTGCCAACTCAAGATCATGGGTTGGGTAGTTCAGCTCGTAAGGTCGTAATGCCCGTGAGGCATAGGCAATGACTCGGTTGTCTTGCATAAGAACACACCCAAGTCCAGTGCCAGAGGCATCACAGTACACGTCAAACGACCTAGAGGGGTCGGGTTGGGCCAAAATTGGGGCTGTGGTCAGCAAGCGCTTTAAGGTTTTGAAGGCTTCTTCACATTTGTCGTTCCACACAAATCTGACCTCTTTCTTCAGCAACTCTGTCATCGGTTTAGCTATCTTGGAGAAGTCCGGTGTGAAACACCGATAGTAGCCTGCCAGTCCAAGGAAACTTCGGATCTGGTGCACTGAGGCAGGAGGCTTCCAGTGCATGACTTCCTGTACCTTGCTGGGGTCAACGGCTATGCCATTCTTAGAGATAGTGTGTCCCAAGAATTTGACACTATCTAACCAAAATTCACATTTGGAGAACTTGGCATAGAGCTGATGATCTCTCAACCGTTGGAGAACTACGCGAAGATGGTTGGCATGTTCCTCTTCGCTCTTTGAGTACACCAGGATATCATCAATGAATACCACCACAAACTTATCCAACTCGGGCATGAACACCGAGTTCATGAGATACATGAAGTATGCGGGTGCATTGGTGAGTCCAAAAGACATGACCAGGTACTCGTAGAGTCCATATCTTGTGGAGAAGGTAGTCTTAGGGATGTCACATGGTCAGATCTTGATTTGGTGATAACCTGAACGAAGATCGATCTTGGAGAACACTCTAGCTCCAGCTAACTGATCAAACAAGACATCAAGACATGGGCTAGCGAAAAAGCTAGGCTCGACACAATCAAGACAGAAATTCACTCTCCCCAAAGTGAATCAAAATCCATATCAATCTCCCAAAAGCAATCTCAGCAGCAAAACTCACAACTGCAAGAATGAATTTGTGCGCTACTCACTCTCCCCCTTGTTGACAAAGCACTCCATCAAGATAAAATGCAAGGAACCAATTTAGAGAAAAGCATGTGAGAAATCACAAGTTAAAGCTTCTGAGACATATGCCAAATACTTATAAAAGCTAACCAACAACACTAGCTATCCAGAGAAGGAACACTCCAATGCCATGACCAATAAAAATTTTAGAACTGAAAGCTGTTTGAAAACTAATGTGCCAGGCAAAAACATGCACATTCCAAACTCAGTGCAAAGCTGAAGACAAAACATATAGCGAGCTCACACGACAGATACACAGCTTCAGTCAAAGTTCACTGCAACGCCCACAAATGCATTCACTTGTCATATTTAAGGCTAACTTTTGTGAGCATGATAAGCAGGGATATGGGAAGCAAGAGTTGTGCCCAGCCAGTTTGTTTAATTTTGTTTATGAGCGAGAACCAGCAGGGACAAGGGAAAAACAGAGTTGCGCCCATATTTAAATTCTCAGTAAGGCAAGCAGATCATGAGCTAAATAGCAGAGATATGGGAATTCAGAGTTTTTGCTCACAACCATACTATGCACTCCCGAGATAAAACTTGGATTGTGAGTTACATTTGCAGTGAAAGCCCATTAAAAGAAGCTGACTACCGAACCATGAGCAAGATATATGTCAAGTATTCAACAAGTCACTAGATTCAGAAAAGCAAGCATAGCCCAACATAATTTTTTAAGTATATATCTGTGCTGTTTTCAAGAATAAAAATTGGTCAAGCAAAGCATTCAAACCTCTCCAAAAGCATCGATCGCAAACTAGCCAAAATAAGTATAAGGCATATGTAACTGAAGCAACTTACAATGATACTAGAATGGGTAACACACCCCGAACTCACCACGCAAACGTGCAAACGTGGTTTGATCGAGTGGTTTAGTCAGAATATCAGCAAGTTGCTGACTAGTATCAATGTATTTAAGCTTAACATCACCCTTCTCAACATGGTCCCTCAGAAAATGATGACGAACCTCAATGTGTTTCGTCTTAGAGTGAAGCACAGGATTCTTTGCAACACTTATAGCGCTAGTGCTGTCACACAAGAGAGGAACGCGAGAAAACGACAAACCAAAATCGCGAAGGGTAGCTATCATCCATAAAAGTTGAGAACAACAACTAGCAGCAGCAACATACTCAGCCTCTGTAGTAGATTGAGCAACATTAGATTGTTTTCTAGAGGACCAAGAAACAAGCGAAGAACCCAAAAAATGGCAAGTACCCGATGTAGACTTTCTATCCAAACGACACCCAGCAAAATCAGCATCCGAATAACCACACAAACTGAGAGTTGAAGCAGCAGAGTACCAAAGGCCAAATGCAGGAGTAAATCGAAGATACCTCATTATGCGCTTCACCGCCTGACGGTGAGAAGTCCTGGGGGATGCCTGAAAACGAGCACACATACACACAGCAAAGTGTATATCTGGCCTCGTAGCAGTCAAGTATAGCAGCGACCCAATCATGCTTCGATATTCCTTCTGATTCACGGGCTCTCCGTCCTCATCAGCATCCAAAGCAGCACTAGTCGGCATGGGCGTAGAAATTGGCTTCGCATCATCCATCGCAAACTTCTTCAGGACATCCTTCGTGTACTTTCCCTGATGCACAAATGTACCTTCCGAAGTTTGTTTTATTTGTAAGCCAAGAAAGAAATGCAGCTCACCCATCATAGACATCTCAAATTCTTTACTCATCACATCTGCAAACTTTTTCACAAGAGCATGAGAGGAACCACCGAAAATGATATCATCCACATAAATCTGAACTATTAAAGTGTCATTGCCTTGCCTGAGGAGAAAAAGAGTTTTATCAACTGAACCCATTTTGATGATGGGTGGGGGCGGCAAGGTGCTGCAGAAAGGGTAGCAGAGGAGCTTCCGCCGCGATTGGGGAAGGGGGAGCGAGAATCCATCCGGTCGTGGCCGGCGACGAGGCGGAGCGGCGGGCCTCAAAGAAGTTGAGCCACGCGGCTAGGAAACTCTGAAGCGAGCATGCAACTCGAGTGCGCCTGTCACGGGAGATCTGGGAGAAAGATCTCGTGGGTCCACCGGTCAGTCTCGGTGGTCCACGGCTCAAATTTAAGGAAGGCGTTGTGGGAGGACTTAGAAAGATCCGGCGGTGGGTTGTGGGTCGGCGGGGTCGGAACTGGGGGAAGACGGCGAGGGGTCAAATCACAGGGGGTCGGGAGATCGGGAGGTTGAGCACTTAGACTTGATAAACTGAGACAAGGGATCAGGGACTCGGATTAAGATTAACGCGAAGGATTTGAACCGAGGTCATTACACGGACGTCCCCCACGACGTGCACAGTGACGGCGGTCGGACATCATCATCATGCTTGGCTATGATGGTCGACTGGAGCATCATCGACAGGATCCAACGGCAGCCGCCCCCCTCCGGCGGCCACGCTGACGGGAGACAAAGCCTGGAGAGCAAGGCGGCGCACCAGGAAGTCAGTCCTTTTCCCTGCATTTTACTCTACTTAGCTTATCTTTTTTACTTCTCCATACACTTGGCTCACCTGTAACCCCTGTGCCCTCCTTGCGCTATAAAAGGAGAACCAGGGGGTCCGAGATAGGGACAACTCTGAAGCCCACCGAACTCACGCTCTCTCCTCACGAGCATCAGTGCACACCCAAGAGACGTGGGACCAGCTCCCTCTCTCGCTCGTTTGTAACCCCTACTACAGACCTCGCGTGAGTAACACGAGCAGCTCCTCATACTGGACGTAGGGCTATTCCTGCCCGAACCAGTCTAACCCCGTGTCCTCTCATGCAACCATCCGAGCCTTTCGTGCATAAAACAAATTCACTGGCCGTGGTCTTGATCCACTAATCTTGACAACAACAGTAATCATCAATGATTGGCCTGCATTGAGTAACCAATCAGGACAGACAAACAAGGGATATCAAGCCTGCACCCACTATTTAGATGACATACACAGCATGTATTTGAAGCAATGTAAGAAGGTTGTCTATATGGGTCATCATCGATTTCTCCCTGCTCACCACCAGCTGAGAAAGAGCGGGATGCATTTCAAAGGGGCACCAGACAATCATAAAAAACCTTCACACCATAATGGAAAGCGTGTCTTTGAGATGATAAAGGATGTAATGGTAGTCTTTGGAATGGGTCTTGGTAGCCAACCTATTCCGAATGATGATAATGGATGTGCACCCATGTGTAAGAAGAAGTCAATATTTTGGGAGCTACCTTATTGGAAAATCTTAGAGGTCCGCAATGCAATAGACATGATGCACCTGACGAAGAATCTTGGCATGAACATGCTAGGCTTTATGGGTGTTTATGGGACCTCAAAAGGTACATTGGAAGCATGACAGGACCTGAAAGCCATGGGGCAACGAGATGACCTACATCCGAAAAAGAGAGATAATGGACAACACTGCTTACATCCTGCTAGTTACACTCTCAGCAAGGAAGAGAAGGATAGCATGTTTGAATGCTTGAATAGTATGAAGGTCTCATCTGGGTACTCCTCAAATATAAAGGGAATAATAAATATGAAAGAAAAAATTTCACAAATCTCAGGGCCTACAACTGCCACATGTTGATGACCTAGTTGCTTCCGGTTGCACTGAGGGGTGTTCTACTAGAGAATGTCCGATTGTTGCTCGTAAAGCTATACGCGTTTGTCAATGCGATTTTGCAGAAGGCAATCGATCCATCCAAGCTAGCAAAGCTATAGAATGATGTGGTGCAATATCTTGTCAGCTTTGAGTTGGTATTTCCGCCATCCTTCTTCAATATTATGATGCACCTCCTGGTTTACCTAGTAAAAGAGATTGGTTTTCTCGGACCAGTATACCTGCACAATATGTGGCCTTTTGAGAGGTTCATGTCAGTCCTAAAAAACTATGTTCTTAATCGTGCTCGTCTAGAAGGAAGCATCACCAAGGGATTTGGAACATAAGAGGTGATTGAGTTTTGTGTTGATTTCATGGACTCAATTGACTCGATTGGGGTTCCATCTTCACGCCACAAGGGGAGGCTGCAGGGAATGGCACCCTTGGATGGAAATCAAGTTTGAGCAATGATACTGATTTATTCGACAAGGCACACTACATTGTTCTACAACAGTCATCCTTTGTGGCTCTGTATATCAAGCAGGACAGGCAGATGCTACTTTCCAAAAACCCGACGAAATCCGATGGCTGGCTTACACATCATCACATGGAAACTTCTCCCTCCTGGTTGCGTCAACAACTTATGGGTAACTCTGAGATTCACCCAGCTCACTTGGTTAGCCAGGGGACCTTCTAGCACAATCATGAAATTCCAAGGTTGTGAGATAAATGGTTATACATTTTACATGAGAGCCCAGGACCAGAAAAGCAGGAACCAGAATAGTGGTGTCCGCATAGATGCCATAGACAGAAATAGTAGCAAGGATCCATATTATGGTTTCATAGAGGAGATATGGGAACTCGAATACGGACCATTGTACATCCCTCTGTTTCGTTGCAAATGGGTGAAGCTAGCTACCGTAACTAAAGATCAGTACGGAATGACAATAATGGACCTGAGCAAGACTAGATAAAATGATGAACCATTTGTACTTGCCAATGATGTGCATCAGGTTTTCTATGTGAAGGACATGTCTAGCAAACCCAAGAGAAATCCAGAAGAGCCATGGGAGCCAAAGAGCCACATAGTTCTTCCAGGTAAAAGAAAAATCTTGGGTGTCGAGGACAAAATAGACCAATCAGATGATTATGATCAGATTGATGGCATGCCTCCATTCGTTGTTCAAGTTGACCCAGGAATCTTGCTATCCAAAGAAGAGGCTTTGTACTTACGTTGTGATCATGATCAAGGAACTTTCATGAAGAAATTTTTTTAAACATTATATTGTAATGCGCTAAATTTGCTTCACCTTTATGTAAAGTTACATTGTAAAGTTCTATGATTTCATGTACTACTTGATACAATTTTTAATTTAACGTATGTATGATTTCATGTCTTTTTAAATTAGTTGAGGTGAAGATTTATTAGATCAATATGAACAATGTTAACCACATACATAAATTGAATTTTTCGCGCGTTGAAATCGTGTAATTGAATAATTTCTTGATGATATAAAATTAATGAGTTATTCAAACTTATTGTCAATATACTTGCTAATTGAATATATTTTTACATGTTTGAAATATGTAAAATTTTTATTTTTTGAATCCTGAAATCCAGTAAAAATATAAATAAAATCCATTTCCAAAAAATAGGCAGGAGACGAAAAATGGGAAAAGACCCTTTTGTCCTAGGTGCCAATAGCAACCGAGACAAAAGGCCCCCCCTTTTATCCCGGTTGCAAACTGGAACCGGGATAAAAAGGGTATTTTTTGATTCCTGCCTGGAACGTACCCTTTTATCCCAGTTGCAAACTGGAACCGGGATAAAAGGGGGGGCCTTTTGTCCTGGTTCCTATTCGCACCCGGGACAAAATCCCCTTTTAGTCCTGGGTTCAATTACGAGATGGGATAAAAGGAAAGGGGGGACAAAAGTAATAGTCATGTTCTACCCCCCACCGTTCAACACTTGGGCAAATTTTTCACCGCCACCAAGATCCACGCCTGTCCGCCTCCCTCGCCAGCCGCCATTCTCCTCCTTGCTCATCGCCCTTGGAGCCGTCACTCGCCGTCCCGGCTGCCTCGCCCGTGCTCGAACCGCTGCGTCCTCCATCACCCCGGCCCGCAACCTCCTCTATCGCGCCCCCTCATCGCCGTTGCCTCCCTCCTTGTCGCCACCTCTATCCCCGTCGTCATCGCCTTTGTCCCCGTCATTGCTGCAGATCTCCGCCCTCATCGCCATCTCCGTCCCCGTCGTCGCTGCCGGAATGTGCCCTCGTCGCAGCCACCTCGCTCCATCCCCGTCGCCGCCCCGTCCTCCTTGTCCTGTGCATTGCCACTCCACCGCCCCGGCCGCCGTCGTCCGGCCGCCCTAGCCACCGTACGGCACCCTCCCCCCATCACCACCGCCTAACCCCCGCCGGCCCTGGCTCCCGCACGTACGGTGGGGCCCTTGCTGACGCAAGGGCCCTTTTTTATTTTTTAGTTTGAAAATCAATTGGAATTTGTAGAAAATCGTTAGATTAGTAAAAATTCAATAGGAAATTACTATTATTAGTTGAAACGCAGTAGGAAATTACTATTGTTAGTAGGAAATTAGTATAATTTAGTTCAAATGCTTAGTATAATTTTGTATAACTTTTACAAATTACTACATTTTATTATAAATGATTCAAAAATTAGTAGAAATTTGTAGTATAAATGCTTAGTCTAATTTTATATACATTTATTATAATTTTTATTACGTTACTATGATTTAGTACAAATCCTTCAAAAATTAGTAGAAATTAGTAGAAATTTGGTAGAAATTCTTAAAATTAGTAGGAATTAGTAGAAATTTTCTAGAAATTCCAATAAATTAGTAGAAATTTGTATAAACACTTCAAATTTGGTAGAAAGTCTTAGAAATTAGTAGAAATTTATATAAACACTTCAAATTTGGTAGAATTTTGTAAGAATTAGTAGAAATTTCTAGATTCAGTTCAAATTTGGTCGAATTCATTCAAGACTTTCATGTATGGTTTCATGTTGTTCTATGATTTCATGGATATACCTTAACGTACATGTAACTATGATTTCATGTAACACATTAAATACAATTTTGGTAATTAAGTTTCATTCAAGACATTCTTGTGTATTTCTTGTAAGTTTTCATGTAAATTTCATTTCGTGTATGGTTTCATGTGTACGTTTCAATCAGTTTGTTTTTTCCATGGTTGTTCAATGATTTCATGTATATACCTTAACGTACATGTAACTACAATTTCATCTGTGTTTAAAGTAGTTGAGATGACAGACGACGAGACCGCAAAGTATCTAATGGAGCAGATTATTGCTGGTGATGCTAGTGGCTCCAACCTTCCCATAATGTACATCGATGAAGAGGGTAACCAGGTGCGCATGTTCCCCAACATGTCCGGTGATGGCAATGAAGAGCCCGGGCCTCAGCAAAACCTTGCCGTGGTGAAAGGTTCCAATGATGGCAATGAAGAGCCCGAGCCCCAGCAAAACCTTACCGTAGCGGAAGGTTCCGGCGAGGTATATATCATTTCCATTATTTTACCACATCTATAGTGTCTTATCCGTTATTACTATGTACTAATTAACGAATCTTGAACTGTTAGCCCTCTGGATTGACGAACCGTAAGAAGCCCCGAGGTCGTACAAGGGTGATGGATGGGAGGCTTGTCATCACGGAAGTCACAGAAGAGGTCAGGCCGGTTGCTCCCGAAAAAGTGGCAGAGAAGTACATGAGTCAGATCGGGACAATAGTAAGGGACAACGTGCCCATTAGCATTAAAAATGGAATGGCAAAAGAACTATTCCATACGCGCTCCCGGATACAGAAAAGAATATGCTGTGGGAAGTTGTCAAGAGACATTTCACATTTCCTGAAGGATATATTGAAAAGGATGTGAAAGCGTGCACGCTGAAGAAGATGGCCACACAATTCCAGAAATTCAAGAAGATGCTGGATGCCAACTAATTTAATGAGGGCTGAACTCCGGATTTCGATGTGTAGCCAAAGTCGAGAGACCACTAGAGGCATTTGTCGAATACAAGAGGAGCGAAGATGGTGTGAAAAAGGTCCAGACTGTAACACCTGGTGTTTTAAGTCATCAAAGGTAATTAAGAAAAGCCAAAAGCGAAATTATGGAGAAAGGGAGAAGAAATTGGCTAAAAGTCAAATTCGAGTCAAATTTGACCAAAATTTGAATTTTGAATTCGAAATTCAGAAAAATTGGGCAAAAATATGGAATGGAAGGATAAGAGTGTTTACAACTTGGAGATCAAGATTGGAGACAAAAACCTGGTCTTGAACATCTCAAGAAAACCAAAGGAAAAATCAAAAAGCGAAGTGTATTGTTCACTGTCCGACAATAGTATTTTCAGAAAAACTGCAAGTATAGACTTTGGACAATAATACCAGGGTGTTGTTGATCAGGTACCACAAAGGGAACAAATTTAAATTAGGGCCTAAAGTTGGCACTCTGCCATTTTCGGCTAAGTCACTGAATCAGCAATTTTCCTAAGTCTGAAAACAATGATAAATGGCTGAGTTTGGAGCAAATTTTAGAAAAATGTAGTGCAAAGGGTATAGGTGTTTATGAGCAAAATGGAATCTTTGAAAGTTGTAGAACACGAATGGATGGAAGTTGGACTAAAAAGAAGGAGTTTAGGCCATTGAAAGTATTTTCAAAGACGGGTAGATGACTCTGATCAAGTGACTGTCGAACTGATAGGGTATTCAAGGGGATTCAGTTAAATGGAGGAAAGAATTCAAAATTCGACCATGTTGGGATGTTTATCTCGGGCAAGAGTCAAAATAAAAGTTGAGGAGCTCGAGATTATCTGCAACATTGCTTAAAGGCCTTTGAGACCGTCGGATTCAAAATCAACCATAATTGGGATCTATAGTTCGGGCGTCAGAAAAACAAAGAGGTGGGGGGGGGGGCGACAGAGCAGAGCACGACGTGTTGCCGCCGGTGCTCCTGCCCCGCTGTCCAGCTCAACAGCTAGGCCACCTCCGCGCCACACAAGTCCATAGCTAGGCCACGGTGTCGACCATGCGCACGGTAAAAACTTCATATATCTACCGCTCCCGCCGCCGTCGCTTACCGCCTATCCTTTTTACCGCCGCCGCCTTCTCTGTCACGCCGCCACCGCCGAGCAAAATTCCTCCACCACACCGCAACTCTCATTGATTCCTTCCGTCCACACCTCCACTCACACCCCACCAACAACCCTAGCAGCTTGTTGCCCAGCCCCTCCACCGACGTGCCCTACACCGCCGTCATTTCCGTCCGCCACTGCCACACCTCCTGCTCACGGTGAGTACCTCCTTGCCGTCATTCTCTTTCCTGGTGGTCAGTCATAGGTAGGTCCTTGGGGTAGGAAGCTGTAGGGGTAGTCAACAAGGTAGGTCGCGCCGTCGTCGTGCTTAGTCACGGCCGGCCGTTAGCGCCGCCGCCTGCCGCCGTGGATAGAATGGCTCCGGCCACCTCCCGGGGAGCTACCGCCGCGCATAGGTGCGCTAGGGCATGGGGATGCTTCCCCGGCCTAGCCCCGTCGCTGGTGGAATGCCGGCCAGCGAGCCACGCCGCCCCCTGCCGCGCTCGGGTTTTGGCGCGAGAAGGAAGAAAGCTCTGGTGTTAGGGGGACCCACGCATCAGGGATGATAGGAGAAGGAGGAGGGCGGCCGGGCGATGACGTTTAAGTGGACCGAGAGTCCAGTTGGCCCAAGTGCCTATGCAGGCGGCCGTTGGAGAAAAGAGGCCGGGGGCCCGTGAGGTCCACCAGGCCGGTAGGCCGGTAAGGCACGCCGGTGGCGTGGAAAGAAAAAGGAAAAGGAAGGGTGGGCCGTGGGCTAGCATGAAGTAAAGGAAAGGAGGAGAGGGAAAGAAAACGGCCCAGTGAGCCCACCAGAGGCGGAAATAGGCCAGCGGGTAGAGTGAATAGGAAAAGGGTGGGTCCGAGCTGCGGGCCTAGCGTAAGAGAGAGGGGGTAGGAAGAGGATGCGTGCGAAAAGTAGGTCGGGGGTTTTTCCGGGAAAATTTAGATTTCCTTTTATAGAATAATAGATTAAATCCGGTTATCACCATTTAAATCACAGAAATTTCTAGGGATGCCCAAATTTAGTGAAACCAATTTTGTTAGGATTTTTTTATTTTCCTTTATGCATTAAAATTTTTATACCCTAGGAAAAATAATAAAAATTTAGGTATTTGTTTAATGCCTTTCTTTTAAGGTATTTAAATAAATACTTAATCTTTATGAAATGCATAAAATATGGAATAATATTTTCATAATCACAAATTATTGTTAACTCATAGGAAATTAGGTTTCAAGACTAGAAAATAATTATAACGTTTTCTAAAAATAAAAGAAAGAGCCTTACGTAAGGTTAGTAAAGGAAATAAAAATAGTGGGTTAATCTTTTCGGGTTTTTGTGTGTTGGCTTGCAACTTTATCATGATAAATTGTATAGTCCCTTGTTGGCTTGCATATTTATCATGAAGGAAAGTTGTATAGTCTTGTATTCAAAAAGTTGCATTACTAACCCCTGCATATGCTTAATCATAGACACCGAAGCACCGGAAGAGGATTTCTCGGAATTTTTCAGAAGGATCTCCGGAGTTCGAAGAGATCATTGAGTTGGTCCCCTACAAGACCAATCCTTCAGACAGTGCTAACTTTTTTACAGAACAAGGCAAGCCCCGGTGCATTACACCTACTTATTTTGGTAATATTATTTCATGTGTCCAATTATCGGTTATTTTCTATATGAATGCACTAAGTCTAGGATTTGATTGAAACCCATTCTTGTGCATTATCATACCTTGTTTTAAGGACATCTATGCCACTTGTTCAAAACATTTAGTAAGTAACCCAAGTCTAGAAATGCTTAGTTGCCTAAATAATTTGTTTACCGAACCTTAAGATGAAATGTTGGGTCATACATACTATTTTATGGAAAGGTAGCTTGAAAGTTAAAAAGCGGACAGAAGCTAAGGATGTAGTTCTGTCTGCTAGATTAATTTGGTTAAGGCCCGATTGTTGTCTTAAGCTTTGATCAAGTGAATGACATCTGATCACTTACTAGGTATGGGACCAGTAAAGCCCGGTAGATTAGTAAACCCTCTAATCGGGAATACTTCGTACCCGTGCTTGACGTGCTGGAGATTGGTAGGGGTGTAGCCTGAAACTCACATGGAGATCGGGCCAGATGTGGGATCCCATGTGAGGGTGCGTCCCTGGGTCCGGGTAGTCTTACTCCCAATCCTTGGTTTTGCTAATCGAAAGGTCATTGCATACGACCTGGACAGTCGTACATAACTGGTGATCAGGGTACTCTCTTGCAGGATGTAATTTGATCTGGATCGCCGCAATTCTCGATTATGAATGCACTTGATCACTGTTGAGCATCGTAGTATAAATTCATGAATACAATATATTTCCACTAATGTTTTGGTGTATGACCCATTACCTTGTTGTTTGCAAAAATGGTTATTTTTGTCATCATTTAGAATGAATAAGTAATAACTTAAGTGTAATAAAAGATAAAGCTAAGGATGAAATTTTAGTAAGCTCTTTGGCAAAAGGTGTGTCAACCAGTACACCCAAGAAGCTATCATATAGTCCAGGAAAGAATATTATATTGGTTAGTCGGGTAAGCCTCGCTGAGTACCCCGTACTCAGGGTTATCCCTTGTGGCTGTTTTCAAAAGCACCGCAGGAGTCCACCGAGGAGGAAGCCCCGAAAAACTAGGGTATTGTTACGAGTCTCGCAATACCCTTAGAAGAAATCTTTGAATGCTCATCTCTCACCTGAACCCGTTTATGTTAAATTCCTAGAACCTCTGTCTGACCTGCACTGTTAAGTTTATCTCAAACTGTGTCTTGTAATAACTCGTATCTCGTGTATGTATGTCAAAATGTAATATTTGTTGATGCTTTCCCATCGCCGAAACAATCTTGGTGTATGGCTATGAGACGTGACGTGGATCATTCGAGGAGTCCTAGGGACACTCGACGGATGACCGGACTTATACTGTTTTAAGTGCGTTTTCGATAATTGCTGTATCGACAACGATTAGGCGCATTTAAAACAGTTTAAGTTGGGCGGTTCCGCCACAGCTGGTATCAGAGCCATAGGTTGGGATAATCAACAAATGTTACTATTTAAAACTGAGACTCTACTTTAAACAAAGAAAACGTGAGTCACAGGTGGCAGTAGTGTTAACCCGTTGTTTGTTTTGCAGGTGCTAACTGTTTGCTAGTACTCGATAGTATATTATTAGGGAGAGATTATGATGTCACCAATTTTTCTACGAGTGTGTATATGAATCTGTGAGTACGTAGGAGTCGTTGCATCATGTTGCATAAGCATGCTTTAAAAACTTTTGGGTTTGGTGAGTGCCGTTAGACCTAACCCCGTTTCTTTTATAGGATGTTCCAAGAAGGATACACAGCTGGTATCAGAGCCGTAGGTTGGGATAATCAACAGATATTACTAATTAAAAATTGAGACTCTATTTTAAAATAAGAAAATGTGAGTCACAGGTGGCAGTAGTGTTAACTGGTTGTTTGTTTTGCAGATGCTGACTGTTTGCTGCGTGTCGCTAGTATTCGGTAGTCTATTATTTAGGGAGAGATTACGATGCCACCAATTTTTCTACGAGTGTGTATATGAGTATGAAAGTACGTAGGAATCGTTGCATCATGTTTGCATTGCTTGTTTCAAAATTTTTGGGTTTGGAGAGTGCCGTTAGACCTAAACCCGTTCCGTGTAATAGAAGCTAGACGTAGTAAGGGGGTCGATGCAACAGAGAACTGCAGAAGAGAAGATCAAGACAGACAGATGAACACCAAATCTTATTTGAGTAAGCGATTAGGACAACTTAAACTGTCTGGTGTGAGAAGAATAAGGAATAAATTAGATCCAGTCTGACAAAAAGCATGGGATCAGAAATCAGGACTATAGTATTGGAAGCGTGGTATAAAGGTTTGAAGGCTTTTTCTCAAAAAGAGCAAGACGTTATTACAATCACTTTATGAGATTAAAAGACTTCAATATATATACTCTTCATCAAGATGCCTGTTCCAGTACTATTATTAGAGAGAAAGGAATGAAGGTTCAAAGATAAGGGAAAAGGATACCCCATATGATTTCGATATAAGTAAGAAGGCAGCTCTTGCACAAGATCGTAATAGGGGAAAAGATATGAGAAAAGTGGTTAAAGAAATTGGATAAATATGAAGTCAGTTGACACAAGCCCAGGAATCCATTGATCCGGATGCCTCAGAAATATATCAGAAAACCATGAAAGCAAAGGCAACATCTGTTCGTCCCGGTTGTAGTGAAAGGAAAGGAGGATATTGTGGATAACGATATGGGTATAAATGGACTTGCATCTTAAGAGGTAGATCTGCATGCTTATGAGAACCTGGACAGTCTTAGTGTGAAAATGGAAGAAAATTTGGAAGGAGTCGTAGGAAGTCCGATCAACTATTTAGCTAAGAACAATGTTGAGGGGGTTGTTTAAAAGAAACATATACCAAGGTTTGCAAAATACAGGGAATAATGATATTAAAGGAACAAGAGGAAGTTTAATGAGTTTCGGTCTGTTGGATTTTTGTGACCCCAAAATATCGGACCCAAGTGGATACATTAATCCGGGTCAGAATCCGTGATGTAGAGCCACCATAAATTCTTACCCGGGTTAATGCTATTGCTAGTCTTATGAGTTCAAGAGCGGAGCAGGCTAGATTGCTGAACAAGGATATTCAGAAGATAGGGAATTAACGTGGTTGTTGGGAATTGAAGCAGTATCAAAACCACCAACTTTTGGGAAGACACTATTCTTAACCTTTCACACAACAACTGGATAGGTACTATCCCAGCTGCTCTATGTGATCAACAAGTTCTTAGTCTGCTAAATTCATCTCGCAATCATCTCATGGGGACAGTGCTGAGTGTTTCAAAAAGGTTACAGCTGTTACACTCAATGGCAATTTAAGGTCTTTGCGGCAGAGTATGTGAGCTGCATATATCTGCATGCACTGTTGTTTCTTTGTATACAGCAAGATTAAAAAGTTTGGGTTAAAATATGTATCCCATTGTTGGTTTCGTGGCACTATTCATAATATCGTGATGCCTTATACTTTAATAGAGAAAGTCCTTCATAATGCAATCACCGTTGGTTTCTTTTAGTAAAAACTTCTGTAGAGTTTTCTACAAGGATTGAGTTCAGGTCACTGAGAATTTCATGGAGTCCTTGATTAGGAAAGGAAGCTATAGTTCAATTTACGGAGGAAAGCTAATCCAGGTAAACCAGGTTGTCGGCTATGAAGGTTTTTGACACGAACATATAAGGCACCGATGGGAGTTTTATGTCAGAATGTAAAGCTTTGAGAAGATGTGTACAGTTTTGGAGTATTGCTGGCAGAGACACTAACAGGGAAAAAGCTAGTAGATCCTGTGTTCTGCAATGGAGTGAGCATTATAACCTTCATCGAGAAGAATTTTTCAGACCAGATACTTCATATTCTTGATGTTCAAAAGAATGCAAGAAGTTTTCTGAAGCAGATTTGGAAGAAGATAATGCAGTCTACTCATGCTTGTTAAAGCTATTAAGAGTGGCATTTTCCTGCACATGTCAGCCTCTAATCACCGTATGAACATAAGACAGATTGTTGTAGAATTACACGTAAATCCAAACATTATATATGGATACATGTGTGATTCTTCGATGTACGGAAAACTCAAAGATTGAGTTTGCAGGACATTAACTCCAAGGTTTCGCAGGCATATGATGGACCAGCTATCTGGTTAGACGATCCGTCAGAAAAAGATAGCTTGGAAAGATTTCAAGACAATTAATTGTACCCAGTTTCTGCTAAAAAGGATTATAAGAGTGCAGCTGGAACAACTTCAAAAAGGTTTAGCAGGAACACAAGGATGTTCAAAAGTATCTAAGTACAATTGACCATCTGGCACAATATGCTCCCGAACATATGAACCCTAAGTCTGAGAAAAGGAATTGCTCCCAAGTACTTTTACAGATCATAGTTCTGCCATAAATATAGTAATCCCCAGGAAAGATAAGAACTTTGGACAAACCCCTTGGAAGGGAGGAATCCTTGGAATGGGAGGACAATTCTTTCGAGGCCTCTGAAAGTATTCCTCAGGAGCTGAAAGTTGTCTACTAAGAACCTGCTAGATCTACTTATAGGCCCCAACCACAATTGTCATTTCAGTCATGGGTTACCCAGAACCCAGATAATACTCCATGTTCGACAAACCCATGAGTACCTGAAAGGTTAAAGTACCACTATCTTTGCAATTCTACAGCCATATTATAACATAACTATGAAAGGACTGGTTTCACCAGAGATCTCCCTTTTCAAAAGAAAGGGGGAAAATATGAATGAGAAAGCTCAGATTTCATGCCAAGGATCGGGTCAAAAAGTCTATCCAAAAGAAATTCCTTAATTAGAAGGAAGGGATGTGAGCATTATACGGATATTCACGAGTTTCTAAAAGGTTGAAATTGCATGGAATCCTGAGAACAATAAGATGTATCAAGCTTTGAAGCAAAGGTTTTGACAAACAAGAATAAGGAGAATATGCGGAGTATTTGCGCATTGTTTTGGATAGATTCCGGAGCATCGACTATATGCCAAGTTTGGTGAGTATGAGTTTTGGCTGAAGAAGGTTCTGTTCATTAGACATATTTTGTCCGAGTAAGGAATTAAAGTGAATCCTGGAAAGGTCAAGGACATAAGTCGTCAATAACTGTTCGGGAAGTATGAAGTTTTCTTAAAATAGCCGGACGCTATCAAAGTCAGATCTGAATATGAGGCATGAGATGGCTGAAACTGATCAAAGACTATAAACCAGAGATTTTATCATCCGAACAAAACTAATGTACCCTACATAACCGTATCTTGCACGGTACCTTAAAGAAAAAGGTAGAACAAGCTCAGAAGAAGGACAAAGGAATAAGAATCCTTCAGAAATGAGTAAGCTAAAGTGATGTTATTTGTTTTACCAGGATGAAAAGAGGGTGTGCTATTTCAAAAACTGAATAATAGTACTCAAGAAGATAGGGCTTGAGAAAGGAGATCTTAGATAAAACTTGTTACTTGGATTCTCTATGCACCCGGGAAGTGTTAAGATGTATTAACATATGAAGCAATGATTTTGGTGGATAAGAATGAAAAGGGAAATAGCCGAGTATGTATCTGAATGTGATGCGTGTCAAAAGGTGAAAGCTATATATCAGAAATCGGTCGACTTATTGCAACTCTTAACCATTTCTGAATGGAAGTAGGAAGATATTTCCCTGGATTTTACGATAGGATTTCCTACTACCTCAAGAGGGTATGATTTCATATAAGTTATCCTAGCTTGACTCACTAAGTCGGCTCATTTCATTCCTGTCAAGATCGTTTACCGTATGCCAGCCTCTATGGAACTTTATATATCCCGGATAATATCATTACATGGAGTACCCGAGACAAGTATCTTTAATTGAGGTTCTCAATTCGTCTTTGGATTCTAGGAATAAATGCATGAGACAATGGGAACTACCCTTATTAAGAAGCAAAGGATGCTTGGTTAGACAGAAAAAGATATGCTTCGAGCCTGTGCTCTTACCTTCTCGAAGAAATGGGATGAATGGTTGCCTCTAGCAGAAATGGAAAGAATGTTTGCTCTTAATTCAGTCAAAATCACGAGAAAGAGTACCTTTGGAACCAGATCTAATTAATTAAAGTTGAGGAAAAAGTTCAGAAGAATTGTACGAACCTTGAAATAACTTAGTCATGACAGAAAAGTTATTCGGATAAAGGAAGAGGATCCTTGGAATTTTATTTTGAGACTTTGTGCATTTCGGAATATCCCCAATGAAAGGAGTACACCGATTTGGAGTCAAAGGAAAAATTTGCTCCGAATTATATTGGTCCGTATAAAAATTTGGGATCGGAAGACTATCAATACTCGAACTAAGAGTATCAGATTCTACAAGGTACCATGAGAGAATTATGCTCCAGATAAAGCTACTTGGAACAGACTAAAGACCTAGAGTCTAAATATCCAGAATTAATTGGGACCGTCAGGAACAGATGAACAAAAAGCCACCACCCGCACTATCCTTGTACAGAAAAAGAAGGAATAGTTAACCTGAGGCAGTTTCCTTTCCATTCTCAAAAATCGAGGATTTAACCCCGGGAATCTCGGGACGAGATTCTGTTAAGGGGGAGGGGCTGTAACACCCGCCATTTTAGTCATCAAAGTGACTTTGAAGAGTTGGAAGCAAATCGAGAAGAAAAGAAAGAGGAATTGACCGAAAATCAAATTCGGGTCAAATTTGGCCGAAAATTGAATTTTTAATTTGGAATTAAGAAAAATTCGGTGAAAATATAGAATAGCAGTGTAAAGATGATCTGAACTTAAGGGTCAACAATTTGGAATAATATTTGATCCTAAACACTCAAAAGAAATCAGAGAAGGAAATGAAAGACTACGTTTACTATTCACCGTACGAAAACAAGAAATCAGAAAAACAGCTCAGAGTCCATTTTGGAAATTTAATTTTGATGAATTTCTCAAATAAGTAAATCAGGACAACTATACCATGTTAAAGTATGAGCTTTGGACTCCAAAGTTTGGGTGTTGTTGATCAGGACTAGCAAAGAGAACTATTTCAAATGGAAGCGTAAAGTTGGCACTTTGTCACAATCGGCAGCTTTGCTGAATTTTTGGTTAAGTCTGGAAAACATATTCAGTACATGACTTTAGAACCAATTTCTGGAGAAATTTCCTTAAAAGTGAGCAGATGTTTTTGGACATTAGTGTGATATGGACTATGAAGAAGGTGAATGAATAGTTGTTGTCCAGAGATAGTGGAAGGTTTGAATTTAAATTGGAGCCAAAAGTCAGCAATTGAGCAGGATTCGAGCTCCTCGCTGAAATAACTCTAAGTCTGGAAAATATGATGCGTATCTATTTTTGAAATCGAATTCTGCCCAATTTCTCAAGTAAGTGAGCAAAGGCAACTAGACAGCGGTGGAGTATGATCCTTGGACATGTTTAATAAGGTGTTGTTGCTCAGAGATAGCGAAAGAATCAAATTTAAATCAAAGCTCAAAGTCAGCACTCTAGCTATTTCGGCCAATTCTCGAGCTGCGTAAAATCTAAGTCTGAAACAGTGTTAACTAGCAATGTTTGGAGCAATTTTCAGGAAAATTCAGTGCAAAGGCTATATGGTTTCTGGTGCAAAATGGAATCCCTATTAGTTGTAGAACACAAATAGGGAGTTGTTGGCCTATATGGAATACAATTGGGCTACTGAAATTGGTGCCAAAGAGGGGTAAATAACCATATTGGAACTGTCGAACTGAATCAATAAAATTCAGTAACAGTACAAGATGCCAGAAACATTGGAGCTCAAAAATGTCGACCTTGGAGTGCTCATCTCGGGTAGAGGCCCATCTATCAATTAAAGTGCTCGGATTAATCTACAAGTTTGCTTAAAGGAGTTTTATGAGTTGAGATGAAATATTTCGAGCAATCGAGGCGTGAACGTGTCGGTTTGGAAGGAAGGAAACAGATCAGTAAGAAACAGAGCAGCACGGCAGTGCCATGCCGCCGCCGGCTCTCGCGCATGTCGGCCAGCGTGACGGCCACCGCTGCGCCACGTCGCCACCACGAGCCAAGCTGAACGTGGCACGGTGAAAGACCACGACACTGCTTTCCCGCGCTTATCCTTTTCACCGGCCGTGTTACATCGACAGAAGCAAAACTCGGTCATGCAGTACCGCCACCGGCCAAATTCACCCACGCCGCCGCTTCTCCTTGCAATTCCATCCACCCAAAGTTCCGCCAGCTACTCCTCAACGTCCCAAGCTCCTCCATTTTCCAGCTCCCCGCCGTCAAGCTCCGGTGTGCCGCTATTTCCATCCGCCGGCCGCCGTCATCCAATCCCCAAGGTGAGCTCCTGAATCGGCTTTTCCTTCTCGATTGGCGGGCCTAGGGGTGTCCTGCTAGGATGTGGGAGCTGTTGGGGAAGTCAGGGGAACAGCTTGTGCCGCCTCCGTGCGCCGCCATGGCCGGCCGATGGCCAAGCCGCGGCCGCCCGTGGAGGGGCCGGCTCGGGCCGCCTCCCGGCGAGCGGGCAGTGGGCGCGGGTGCGCCTGGCCTGGGGCGCCACCGCTCCGGCCGGCTCGGCCGCCGGCGAGCCGCCGTTGGCCGGGGCCCGTCCCGTTTTGCCCCGCCGGCGTGCGCCCCTGTTCTGAGCGTAGGGAGGAAGAAGAGGCGCCAGGGGATTGGAAGGAGAAAGGGAGGAGAGGCAGGCCGGTCGGTGATTTTGGGCCGGGAAGTCAAGTCCCGGTGGGGGAAGCCCAGGTGGGAGCGGCAGAAAAAGAAAAGAGGCCGCCGCCCGTCGTGGGCCAAAAAAAAAGGCGTCAGCCCAGCTGGCCGCACGGTGCAAAAGGAGAAGGGAAAAGCCAATGGGCCGGTTTAAGCAGGCCAACCGTCGGAGAAAAGAAAAGAAAAAGAAGAGGGTCAGCTGTCCGTTTTGGGCCGAGGGGAGGACGCCAGCCCAGCTGGCCCGCGCAGCATAAAGAGAGGAGAAAAGAAGGTGGGCCGGCCGGGATTAAGAAAGAGGAGAGAAGGGAGAACCGGCCCAAAAGGGAGCTGCCGCGGATTAAGATTGATGGGCCACTTCTCGGCCCGAGGAAAATGCCGGCCGTGGGCCCCACTTGTCAAGGAAGAAAAGAAGAAGGAGAATAGGAAACCAGATGGGCCCTAGGTGGAAGTAATGGTGGGTAGAAGCAAGTTGGGTGAGAAAAGTTTGGGCCGGGGGTTTTAATTAAACCTTAGGTTTTCTTTATTAGATAAATAGATTAAATACAGTTTTCACCATTTAATTCACAGGAAATTCTAGAAGTATCCAAAATTAGTGAAACCAATTTTATTAGGATTGTTTTATTTTCCTTTATGCATTAAAATTCTTAAACCCTAGGAAAAATAATAAAAATTTAGGTATTTATTTAATGCCTTTTTATCTAAGGTATTTAAATAAATGCTTAAACTTTATAAAATGTATAAAAATTTGAAAAATGCTTTATTATCCACAAATCATTATTAATTCATAGGAATTAGGTTTTGAGATTAGAA
This sequence comes from Setaria italica, assembly GCF_000263155.2. Taxonomy (NCBI): domain Eukaryota; kingdom Viridiplantae; phylum Streptophyta; class Magnoliopsida; order Poales; family Poaceae; genus Setaria; species Setaria italica. The sequence goes on along the minus strand of NC_028458.1, from coordinate 29,722,890 downwards.
AATTATTATAATGCTTTTAAAAATAAATAAAAATGGTGGGCTAATCTTTTCGGGTTTTTGTGTGTTGGCTTGCAACTTTATCATGATAAATTGTCTAGTCCTTGTTGGCTTGCAACTTTATCATGAAGGAAAGTTGTATAGTCTTGTATTCAAAAGTTTGCATCTCTAACTCTTGCATATACTGAATCATAGACGTCACAACTCCTGGAGTGGGAATTCATGGATTTCAGCTGGAGATGGACAGCATTCGCAGTGCCTCTTTCAATAAACAAGTTTTCCGAAGAACTAACCTTGTTGATCCCAGGCAAGCCCCGGTGCATTTATACCTATCTATTTTAAGAGTCGTTATTTCATGTGACTAGTTATAGGTTATTTGTTTATTGCATATACTAAGTCTAGGAGTTGGATGGAACCTATTCTTGTGTATGATCATGCCTTGATTTAAGGACATCTTTGCCACTTGTTCAAATCCTAGAAACTACTCAAGTCTAGAATTGCTTACTTGCTTACATGATTGGTTTACCAACCTTAAGGAAAACTCTTAAGTCATACATGTTGCTTATGAAGGATAGTTTGGAATATAGAACCAGACAGAAGCTAGAGATGTAGTTCTGTCTGCTAATTAATCTGATTGAGGACCGATCCGTGTCTTAACTACTGATCAAGTGATAACATCTGATCACTTACTGGGTATGGGACTAGTAAAGCCCAGTAGATTAGTAAATTCTATGATCAGGAATGCTTCGTACCCGCATTTGACGTGCTGGAGATTGGCAGGGGTGTAGCCTGAAACTCACATGGAGATCAGGCCAGACGTGGGGTCCCATGTGGGGGTGCATCCCTGGATCCGGGTAGTTGTATTCCTAATCATTGACTTTGCTAATCGAGAGGTTGTGAGATACAACCGGAACAGTCGTATAATGCTGGTGATCGGGGTACTCTCCTGCAGGATGTAATTTGATCCGGATCGCCGCAATTCTCGGTTATGAATGCACTTGATCACTGTTGAGCATCGTAGTATCAACTCATGCGATATAAAATCTCCTGTTGTCGAGTAATGTATGACTTAACAGCTATGGTTGCTTTTACTTCTGTTATCATTTAGAATGGTTAGGTAATAACTTAATCCAAATGAAAGATAAAACTAAGGTATCACTTGTAGTAAGCTTTTCGGCAAAAATTGCATTAGCCAAGTACACCAAAAAGCTAAGCATACACTTCCAAAGAAAGCTATTATATTGGTTAGTCGGGTAAGACTTGCTGAGTACTTCGTACTCAGGGGATCCCTTGTTGTTGTTTTCAGAAAGCCAGCAGGGACTCACCAAAGAGGAAGCCCTGAAGACCTAGGGTATCTTATGAGTCTCATGATACTCTAGATTGAAACTTAAATATTTGTTTTTCTTCCAGACTGGTTTTAAATTCTTAGAACCACACTGACCTGCATGATTAAGTTGTTTCAAACTATGGTTGTAATATATCGTACCTCCGATACGTCTTTAAAAATGTAATATTTGTTGATATTATCCCATCGCGGATATTATCCTGATGTATGGTTATGAAACATGCCGTGGATCCTTCGAGGAGTCCTAGGGACACTCGATGGACTACCGGACTTATGCTGTTTTAGGTGCGTTTCAGATAATTGCTGATTCGACAGCAATTAGGCGCACTTAAACCAGCTTAAGTTGGGCGGTTCCGCCACACAAACCCCAATTGGCGTCTTGATGAAATTATGGAGTCAGGCTTCAAGTTTAATGATACAATTGAAAGGGCACCTATGACCGCTTTCACAGACCTATGAGAGGAACATAAAGTAGAAATAGGGTCGAGCTCTGCTCGATTCTATCCTATAAAGCATCAAGATGATGGAATTTGGAAGAGGAGGATCAAAGCCTTGAATAATTCTTCTCGCGTGGAACATGACATTTTGGTTGCTACTGCCTCCGACTATATGACTGCCATGTATAACCTGCATCAGTCTTGCATCAGGGAATATTATAATCAGAGGAAGAGAAATGAGGATGTCAAGATGGAGGTAATGGGTGCCAGACACGATAAAGAATTGTACAAGAAAGCAGCACTGGCAAGGGAACATGACATGGAGAAAATCATGAGAGAACAGTCCAGGAGGATAGATGAATATGAAGAGAAGCTTAGGGCAATGAAGGAATTCATGGATGCTAGTAGGAATATGGCAGACAGGGCAAAAGAAGAGGTTGAATCCAATGTTAACAGGCTTGAGGCAGAGAGATTTTAGCAGCTGGACGAAATATTATCTCTTCGTCTAGCCTTAGAAGAAATCCAAGCTCAAGTACCTGCCCAGAACATAGTAAACGTTCCACCGCCTCCACCACCAGAAGAACCACAACCGCCAATCCCAGAAGAAGCAGATCAGTTGGTGGACATTGTAGGTGTGGAGGGTGATATGGCTCCACCTGCAGCTCCCGAGATCGACTTGTATGCTCATGAAAATTTAGAAGGTTTTGATGTCGATATGGAAGATGATCTGGATGAAGCTCCAATGGAAAACCATCACTTTGCCTGGGCATGCAAATGCAGACGGGTTAGATCCACAAGGCTATGGACCTATGCAACAGTGGGGTGAAGCCGAGCAGGAAGGCGGGGAAGAAGAAGAAGATCCAGAAGAAATGGAGGGAAATTCTGGTGTCAGCACTTCTGCATCATATACCTCCTACACTTCAAGTGACCCCGGACCAGAGTCGGAAAGTGAGAATTTAGTAAATCAGCCCCCACCTGTCGCTTCTCCAGGACAGACACTGATGACGGTGGACCAGGATATTTTGCAGGCTGCGATGGCCCGACTAGGAATAAATGCTGAAGAGTTAGGCATCTATCCCTATGATGGCTGAGGCAAGATCATGACCAAGAAGTGTGTGGTGTAGTTATGTAAAATGAACGCAGTGGGATGGAGTAGTGTGGTGGTTTTGTAAAAACCAACTCCGGGTCATGTAATATAAATAATAATGTATATAGGTGTGGTTTGTGTGTAATTACAATAGTCATGTTGTGATGTGTGAAATACTAGCATGCTCATGGAACTGTTGGCAAACTATGACTTAGATATTAATACTTTATTTGATTTTGACAGCATGACGGATCCGAGAGGTCCTCGAGCTTCGGGGTAAGGGGGCCACGAGGAAAACTTACCCAGAGCCCCAACGCTGGTTGATGCCATAGCCAGCCTCATAAATTCAGGAGCCGAACAAGCTCGATTGCTTCAGATGATTGTGCAAAACACTGGAAACGGTGGAAACCGATGGGATCCAGAACATGGTGTATCTTACACCCAATTTCTGGAAACTCGTCCTCCGATATTTCTGAAAGTCGAGCACCCACTAGAGGCTAATGAATAGCTTCAGACGATGGAGCAGAAATTTTGGGTGATTCCCCAGTGCACCACCACCTAGAAGGCGGAGTTTGCTGGACTCCAACTCCAGGGTCCCGCTGGGACCTGGTGGACCAGCTATTTCGCAAGGCAACCTATCGGAAGGGAGGTGACTTGGGAAAACTTCAAGGAAGCCTTCCGAACACAGTTTGTGCTAGAAGGAATTATGCAAATGAAGCTGGAGCAATTTCTAGGGCTGCAACAAGGGACTCGTAGTATTCTGGATTACACCAATGAGTTTGATCACTTGGCCCAGTATGCACCGGAACATGTTAACACGGAGTCTAGAAAGAGAGATTGTTACCTTCACGGGCTCAATGCACGGATGCAGGAAAAGTTGTCCACCTGCACCTTTGCTGATTATAGTTCTGCGGTAAGCACAGCCATTACTGCAGAAGAGAAAATGAGAATTTTGATGAAACTTTGAAGAAAGAAGAATCTTTGAAGAGGAAGAACATTTCTTTTGGAACCTTCGGGAATGCCCCACAGAGGATGAAGGTAGTATACCGAGGTCCTCCTCGACCCGCTTATCGGCCTACTTTTCAGCAGAGGCCATTTCAGCCCTGGAATGTTAGAAATCCTACTAATACTCCTCATCCTGGGAATGCACCGCCTCTTGGGTTTCGCGGCCCTACTCCTCAAGGAATCCACAGGTTTGTTTTAACTATGGAAAGTCGGGACACTTTGCCCGGGACTGTCGTTTTCCCAAAAATGGGGGAAACATGAATTTGAGGGCTCAAACCTCTGGTCAGGGCACCGGACAAAAGTTTGTTCGCCGCAAATTTCTAAATACCAAGACGGGGCAAGCTCACTATATGAATGTGGAGGAGATTCCAGAAGATGAACCTATTCTGGCAGGTATGTACCTTGTCAATGATTATCCTACCATGATTGTATTTGATTCAGGTGCACCGCATACTTTTATAAGTAGAGAGTTTGTTAAGCAACACCAACTAGAAGTGCACACCTTAAATGTCAAATGTGCTATTCAAGCTACTGGAGCTACTCAAAATACAAATCAGGTAGCTCGCAATGTGATTTTGAATTTAGAAGGAAATAAGGTGGGTGCTTCTCCTTTAATTCTGGAAGATCAAGGAATAGATATTATTTTGGGGGTAAATTGGATGAAGGAACATAAAGTTCAAATTGATATGGATAACCGGGTCATTAATATGAAAGATGACCGAGGCCATCCTTTTAAGCTCCAATTACCCGCTCATCCTTGTCTGGATCAGATGGTTAAAAAGACTAGAGCAGTGACTCTAGAATCTATTCCAGTGGTTAACGAGTTCGTAGATGTGTTTCCAGAAGATCTCCTTGGACTACCGCCTAATAGAGCGGTAGAATTTACTATTGAGTTAGAACCTGGCACTGCTCCTATCTCAAGAAGGCCATATTGGATGCCACCTAAGGAGTTAGCAGAATTAAAAGTCCAACTCCAAGAATTGCTAGATAAAGGTTTTGTCCGACCTAGCACTTCACCATGGGGCTGCCCTGCACTATTTGTTAAAAAGAAAGATGGCACATTGAGGTTGTGTGTGGATTACCGCCCTTTGAATGTGGTAACCATTAAGAACAAGTATCCGTTACCACGGATTGACTTGTTATTTGATCAACTAGCTGGAGCCAAGGTCTTTTGAAAAATCGACCTTCGGTCAGGATATCATCAGATTAAGATAAAGCCCGAAGACATACCTAAAACAGCCTTTTCAACCCGATATGGATTATATGAATACTTGGTTATGTCTTTCGGACTGACAAATGCCCCAGCGCATTTTATGTACCTCATGAATTCGGTATTCATGCTAGAATTAGATAAATTTGTGGTCGTCTTTATAGATGATATCCTCGTCTTTTCTAAAAATGAAGAGGAACATGCGCAATACCTGCGTATTGTTCTAAATAGACTCCGGGAACACCAGTTATATGCCAAGTTCAGTAAATTTGAATTCTGGTTAAAGAAAGTTCCATTCCTTAGGCACGTTTTGTCCGAAAAAGGGATTGAAGTAGACCCCGGAAAAGTCAAGGACATATTGGATTGGAAACCACCAACCTCTGTTCATCAAGTGAGGAGTTTCTTAGGAATGGCCGGGTATTACCGTAGGTTCATCCCTAACTTCTCAAAAATTTCCAAGCCAATCATGGAACTGTTAAAGAAAGAAGTGAAATTCGGGTGGAGCCTCGAATGTGAAGAATCATTTCAAACATTAAAGAAGCTACTAACTACAGCTCCAGTACTAGCTCAACCTGATTTAGAGAAGACCTTTGACGTGTACTATGACACCTCAGGGACAGGGATAGGGTGTGTTCTTATGCAAGAAGGTAGAGTTATTGCTTATGCTTCTCGTCAACTGAAGCGTCATGAAGAGCATTACCCTACCCATGATTTAGAGCTTGCCGCTGTAGTCCATGCATTAAAGATATGGCGACACTATCTCTTAGGTAGTGAATGTCGTGTCTTTACTGACCACAAAAGCTTAAAGTACATTTTCACTCAAATGGACTTGAATATGAGGCAGAGACGGTGGCTGGAGCTAATTAAAGATTATAAGTTGGAAATCCACTACCATCCAGGTAAGGCCAATGTGGTGGCTGATGCTTTGAGTAGAAGGGCCCAATGCCACTGTACTACTGTTCCATCTAACCTTAAAACCCTGTGTGAAGAATTAGAAGATTGAAGCTTGGAAATAGTAAAACAAGGTGCCCTCCAGAACATTATTGTGCAAGACACCCTAAAAGGAAGAGTCATAACAGCCCAAAAAGAAGATCCTTGGATCAAGGTACTTTATCAACAGAAAGCAGAAGGAAAGATTTCTGAACTCACTCAAGAAGAGGATGGGGGACTATATTTCAAGAAAAGGATAGTGGTTCCTAAGGATGAAAGCCTAAGAAAGTTGATCTTGGACGAAGCACACTTATCTCAGTTTGCCATTCATCTCGGAAGCAACAAAATGTACCAAGATTTAAAGCAAAGATTCTGGTGGGCTAGGATGAAACCTGAAATTGCAAGGTATGTAGCCGAATGCGATACCTGCCGGAGAGTTAAACCAATTCTATAAAAGTCGGTGGGTTTGCTTCAACCTTCGGAAATCCCTGCCTGGAAATGGGAGGATATTTCCATGGATTTCATAGTTGGATTGCCTACTACTTCAAAGGGGTATGATTCCATATGGGTTATTGTCGACCGACTTACTAAGTCAGCCCATTTCATCCCCGTCAAGACTACATATCCAGTGTCGACATATGCAAAGATCTATATAGCCCGGATCATATCTTTGCACGGAGTACCAAAGACAATTATCTCCGATCGAGGCTCCCAGTTTGTTTCCAGATTTTGGGAACAACTGCAAAAAGACATGGGAACTACTCTAATCAGAAGCTCGGCCTATCATCCTCAAACAGGGGGACAGACAGAGAGAGTCAACCAAATTTTGGAAGACATGTTACGGGCTTGTGTCCTTACCTTCTCTAAGCTATGGGATGATGTTTGCCCCTAGCCAAGTTCTCCTATAATAATAGCTATCAAGATAGTATTAAAATGGCACCTTTCGAAGCCTTGTATGGTCGAAGATGCCGAACCTCCTTGAATTGGTCGGAAGTAGGAGAAAGTACACATTTGGGATCAGATTTGGTTATGGAAACTGAAGAAAAGGTCCGAAAGATTCATGAACATTTAGAAATAGCCCAGTCTCGACAAAAGAGTTATTCAGATAAAAGGAGACAGACTTTGGAATTTTACATCGGAGACTTTGTGTACCTGAAGGTATCCCCGATGAAAGGAGTACAACATTTTGGAATAAAGGGTAAACTAGCCCCAAGATATATTGGTCCTTATGAGATTCTGGAACGAAAGGGTCCGGTGGCATACAAGCTTTCGTTACCAGACCAACTTACTTCTATACATGATGTATTTCATGTGTCCTAGCTTAAGAAGTGCTTAAGAGTTCCAGAAGAGATTCTAGAAGATCCAAAAATTGAGCTCGAGTCAGACCTGACCTACGAAGAATGGCCTATTAAAATACTGGATCAGAAGACAAGAGATACCCGAACTTGGAGTATTACATTTTACAAGGTACAATGGAAGAATCATACTCTAGATGAAGCTACTTGGGAACCGGCTGAAGACCTAGAGTCATCTGGTGTTTTAAGTCATCAAAGGTAATTAAGAAAAGCCAAAAGCCAAATTATGGAGAAAGGGAGAAGAAATTGGCTAAAAGTCAAATTCGAGTCAAATTTGATCAAAATTTGAATTTTGAATTCGAAATTTAGAAAAATTGGGCAAAAATATGGAATGGAAGGATAAGAGTGTTTAGAACTTGGAGATCAAGATTGGAGACAAAAACCTGGTCTTGAACATCTCAAGAAAACCAAAGGAAAAATCAAAAAGTGAAGTGTACTGTTCACTGTCCGACAATAGTATTTTCAGGAAAACAGCACCAATGTCCATTTTGGAAATTGATTTCTGCTAAATTTTCCAAATAAATGGATCAAGACAACTATACAATATTGAAGTATAGACTTTGGACAAGAATCCCAGGGTGTTGTTGATCAGGAACCACAAAGGGAACAAATTTAAATTAGGGCCTAAAGTTGGCACTCTGCCATTTTCAGCTAAGTCACTGAATCAGCAATTTTCCTAAGTCTGAAAATAGTAATAAATGGCTGAGTTAGGAGCAAATTTCAGAAACATGTAGTGCAAAGGGTATAGGTGTTTATGAGCAAAATGGAATCTTTGAAAGTTGTAGAACATGAATGGATGGAAGTTGGACTAAAAAGGAGTTTAGGCCACTGAAAGTATTTTCAAAGACTGTCGAACTGATAGGGTATTCAAGGGGATCCAGTTAAATGGAGGAAAGAATTCAAAATTCGACCATGTGGGGATGTTTATCTCGGGCAAGAGTCAAAATAAAAGTTGAAGAGCTCAAGATTATCTGCAACATTGCTTAAAGGCCTTTGAGACCGTTGGATTCAAAATCAACCGTAATTGGGATCTGAAGTTCGGGCGTCAGAAAAGCAAGGGGGGGGGGGCGACACAGCAGAGCACGATGTGTCACCGCCGGTGCTCCTGCCCCGCTGTCCAGCTCAACAGCTAGGCCACCTCCGCGCCACGCAAGTCCATAGCTAGGCCACGGTGTCGACCATGCGCACTGTAAAAACTTCATATATCTACCACTCCCGCCGCCGTCACTTACCACCTGTCCTTTTTACCGCTGCCGCCTTCTCTGTCATGCCGCCGCCGCCGAGCAAAATTCCTCCACCACACCGCAGCTCTCGTCGATTCCTTCCGTCCACACCTCCACTCACACCCACCAACAACCCTAGCAGCTTGTTCCCCAGTCCCTCTGCCGACGTGCCCTACACCGCCGTTGTTTCCGTTTGCCACCACCGCACCTCCTGCTCACGGTGAGTACCTCCTTGCCATCGTTCTCTTTCCTGGTGGTCAGTCGTAGGTAGTTCCTTGGGGTACTAGGAAGCTGTAGGTGTAGTCAACAAGGTAGGCCGCGCCGTCGTCGTGCTTAGTCACGGCCGGCCGTTAGTGCCGCCGCCCGCCGCCGTGGAGAGAATGGCTCCAGCCACCTCCCGGGGAGCTACCGCCGCGCATAGGTGCGCTAGGGCATGGGGATGCTTCCCCGGCCTAGCCCCATCGCCGGTGGAACGCCGGCCGGCGAGCCGCGCCGCCCCTTGCCGCGCTCGGGTTTTGGCGCGAGAAGGAAGAAAGCTCTGGTGTTAGGGGGACCCGCGCGTCAGGGAGGATAGGAGAAGGAGGAGGGCGGCCGGGCGATGACGTTTAAGTGGACCGAGAGTCCAGTTGGCCCAAGTGCCTGTGCGGGCGGCTGTTGGAGAAAAGAAGCCGGGGGCCCGTGAGGTCCAGCAGGCCGGTAGGCCGGTAAGGCAGGCCAGTGGCGCGGAAAGAAAAAGGAAAAGGAAGGGTGGGCCGTGGGCCGGCATGAAGTAAAGGAAAGGAGGAGAGGGAAAGAAAACGGCCTAGTGAGCCCAGCAGAGGAGGAAATAGGCCGGCGGGTAGAGTGAATAGGAAAAGGGTGGGTCCAAGCAGCAGGCCCAGCGTAAGAGAGAGGGGGTAGGAAGAGGATGCGTGAGAAAAGTAGGTCGGGGGTTTTTCCGAGAAAATGTAGATTTCCTTTTATAGAATAATAGATTAAATCCGGTTATCACCATTTAAATCACAGAAATTTCTAAGGGTGCCCAAAATTAGTGAAACCAATTTTGTTAGGATTGTTTTATTTTCCTTTATGCATTAAAATTTTTATACCCTAGGAAAAATAATAAAAATTTAGGTATTTGTTTAATGCCTTTCTTTTAAGGTATTTAAATAAATACTTAATCTTTATGAAATGCATAAAATATGGAATAATATTTTCATAATCACAAATTATTGTTAACTCATAGGAAATTAGGTTTGAAGACTAGAAAATAATTATAACGTTTTCTAAAAATAAAAGAAAGAGCCTTAGGTAAGGTTAGTAAAGGAAATAAAAATAGTGGGTTAATCTTTTCGGGTTTTTGTGTGTTGGCTTGCAACTTTATCATGATAAATTGTATAGTCCCTTGTTGGCTTGCATGTTTATCATGAAGGAAAGTTGTATAGTCTTGTATTCAAAAAGTTGCATTACTAACCCCTGCATATGCTTAATCATAGACACCGAAGCACCGGAAGAGGATTTCTCGGAATTTTCAGAAGGATCTCCGGAGTTCGAAGAGATCATTGAGTTGGTCCCCTACGAGACCAATCCTTCAGACAGTGCTAACTTTTTTACAGAACAAGGCAAGCCCCGGTGCATTATACCTACTTATTTTGGTAATATTATTTCATGTGTCCAATTATCGGTTATTTTCTATATGAATGCACTAAGTCTAGGATTTGATTGAAACCCATTCTTGTGCATTATTATACCTTGTTTTAAGGACATCTATGCCACTTGTTCAAAACATTTAGTAAGTAACCCAAGTCTAGAAATGCTTAGTTGCCTAAATAATTTGTTTACCGAACCTTAAGATGAAATGTTGGGTCATACATACTATTTTATGGAAAGGTAGCTTGAAAGTTAAAAAGCGGACAGAAGCTAAGGATGTAGTTCTGTCTGCTAGATTAATTTGGTTAAGGCCCAATCGTTGTCTTAAGCTTTGATCAAGTGAATGACATCTGATCACTTATTGGGTATGGGACCAGTAAAGCCCGGTAGATTAGTAAACCCTGTGATCGGGAATACTTCGTACCCGTGCTTGACGTGCTGGAGATTGGCAGGGGCGTAGCCTGAAACTCACATGGCGATCGGGTCAGACGTGGGGTCCCATGTGAGGGTGCGTCCCTGGGTCCGGGTAGTCTTAGTCCCAATCCTTGGTTTTGCTAACGAAAGGTCGTTGCGTACGACCTGGACAGTCGTACATAACTGGTGATCAGGGTACTCTCCTGCAGGATGTAATTTGATCCGAATCGTCGCAATTCTCGGTTATGAATGCACTTGATCACTGTTGAGCATCGTTGTATAAATTCATGAATACAATATCTTTCCACTAATGTTTTGGTGTATGACTTATTACCTTGTTGTTTGCAAAAATGGTTATTTTTGTCATCATTTAGAATGAATAAGTAATAACTTAAGTGTAATAAAAGATAAAGCTAAGGACAAAATTTTAGTAAGCTCTTTGGCAAAAGGTGTGTCAACCAGTACACCCAAAAAGCTATCATATAGTCCAGGAAAGAATATTATATTGGTTAGTCAGGTAAGCCTTGCTGAGTACCCCGTACTCAGGGTTATCCCTTGTGGCTGTTTTCAGAAGCACCACAGGAGTCCACCGAGGAGGGAGCCCTGAAAAACTAGGGTATCGTTACGAGTCTCGCAATACTCTTAGAAGAAATCTTTGAATGCTCATCTCCCACCTGAACCCGTTTATGTTAAATTCCTAGAACCTCTGTCTGACCTGCACTGTTAAGTTTATTTCAAACTATGTCTTGTAATAACTCGTACCTCGTGTATGTATGTAAAAATGTAATATTTGTTGATGCTTTCCCATCGCGGAAACAATCCTGGTGTATGGCTATGAGACGTGACGTGGATCATTCGAGGAGTCCTAGGGACACTCGACGGACGACCGGACTTATATTGTTTTAAGTGCGTTTCGTATAATTGCTGTATCAACAGTGATTAGGCGCATTTAAACCAGTTTAAGTTGGGCGGTTCCACCACACAGGCGAACACTACAAATGCTAGTTAGAAGGAGTACCTGTCGGTGTTTTAGATCAGCAACCCACCTAGGGAGTACACAAGGTGGTCTTTTGTGCGGTAGGTGTCGTCGGGAATCAAGGAGTTGATGGTGATGCAAGGAACATGATTTAGACAGGTTCGGGCCGCTAGATCACATAATACCCTACACCCTATGTGTCAATTGTATTGATCTTGTTCTTCGTTCTTTGTTGTCTGGAGGGGGTCCATGCTCGCCCTTATATAGTCGGGGAAGCAGGGTTATAGGGCAAGAGTCCTAGTCGAGTACATTATAGAGTCCTACTCTAACTTGGTAGAATAGTTTCCTTAGGACCCGACTAGTCGTCGGGAAGTCCATGAAGCCTACACGCCCTGCAGAGTAGTCTTCATATCCGAGTAGGTTTCAGGTATGTTCCCTTGAGTGGGTCCGTACAAGTCTTCTTGTGGGCCCGAGGGTGCCTAGTCGACAAGCCCCCGAGTACTTTGTAGTCGAGAGGAACAGCTCCGAGTGCTTGAAGATGTTTCTAGAATTCCTCCTGGTGCTTCTGGAGTACTTCTCGATGCGGCTAACCTTCGAGTACCGGAGCTGTCGCGTGACTAGAAGGTACTCTTAGTAGTTCTCGATGTTTGCTTCGAGTAGTCTATCTTGAAACTTTTTATATGGTGGTGCGATGACAATCGCACTCCATATGGAGTAGCCCTCGAGCCTTAGGTTGAATCGAAGAATCAGGCTTTGACTTGTCTTAGTCTTCAAAAAAAGAAAACTTTCCAACAGGTACGGTATACGCAGCCCCTGAGCACTTGGATGACTACTTATAGTTGGTGAAGGGATCAATGTCTTGGTTAGAGTAGCCGTTGGACACTATATGGTGGTAAATCTGAGTTGTATCTAACCGTTGCTTGATTAATGGGTGGAATCTGGAAATGTTGCTGATATAATAGGGGGGGCCCAGCGCTAATTACTGGCACACCTGAAGCAGATCTGCAATTGGCGCCCTTTTTGCAACCTTAGTGCCGCTGCTCCTATTTGCGCCGCTGCTGCCATTGTTGCCCCGCCCAATCTTTTGAAGAGAAATCGCAGTGGCTTTTTTCTCCCCCTTTTTTCCTCAAGATTAGTTGATGCGTACCAAGAAGATGGGCAAGAAACCTGAGAAGATACAGGGGGAGGCCGCGACCACTAGCAAGTTGAGATCCAGATCCAAGAAGGGCAAAGAGCCCGAGTTGCCAGCACCCAAGTGCGGCTCGACGAACCAGACTGCGCCGCCACCTCCTGGGGTCACCTGGCAGCACTCTGTGATGAAGGAGCCGGTAGTTCAGGCCTTGGTTAATGCAAAGCTTCTCCAACCAAAGGTGGAGCTTGAGTGGAGGCCCGCATATGGAAATGCGTGGCAATTCGAAGAACACCCCAAGGAGACGGTGATGCTGGCTCACTTTGTCAAGAGGCCTGGCGGTGCCTACCTCTGACTTCTTCAAAGGTATTCTCAAGTATTATAATCTTCAGGTAGTCCATTTGAATCCAAATGGTGTCTTGCATATGGCTATCTTTGTACACCTGTGCGAAGTGTACTTGGGTATTTTGCCTAGTCTGGATTTGTTTAGGAAATTGTTTTGGTGTAAACCACAACCCAGCGCGACTAGGATAGAAGTCTTTGGAGGAGCTGGGTTTCAGTTGAGAAACTCAGGTGCGTATCTTGACTACGATCTGCCTGATTCCCACAGTGATTGGAAGAAGAGGTGGTTTTATATTGGCAACCATGATCCTGTCTTGCTAGTAGTCACCGGCCATGCTCCAAAATATGCAGACAACTAGGTGACTAAGCCTGAGGATACCCATGAGATCACTGACTTGTTGTTACAGATTTCTGAGTTGAGATCTTTAGGGTTGACTGGGATCAATGTAGCTGCCAGTTTCCTTAAGCGCAAAGTTCAGCCCCTGCAGCAGCATGCTCATTGGGGCTTCGAGTACACGGGTTTTGATGACCTGTCGCGTATGTCCCCTGAAGACGTATCCGACGACAACATGGAGGCATTGTTGGGTAAGTTCTTCAAGAACTATCAAGGAGTGCTAGTACTCCCAGGAGTCCTCCGGCAGTTCGGCGGTTGGTATGGGCCGGTAAAGGTATTTTTGCTTTTGTTTGTTCATTTTGTGTAGTCGAAGATGTAGTTGGTTGATTTGACAACTAGTACTTTCCGAGTAACAATGTTGTTTGGTGGTTTGTAGTCCCGGGTGCTGCTTGGTTTCTTGCCCACGCTGTCCGAGGATAAGGAGGTAGCCGAGGGTAATACTGAAGATGCGCCTTCCGCTCCTCCAGCTAAGAGACGCCGAGTAGTGCGGAAAAAAGCCGCTACTCCGCATGCTACGACTGCTTCAGATTTGACCCCCGAGGGGTCACACGGTACAAAGGTACGTAGTCGTGCGTTGTAATTGTTTGAGGACTTTGAGTTTCTTGTTGACTTAGTTGTATTGCTTGCAGAATACTGATGATGTTAGTCTGTATGTTGAAAAGGCCGCCGACTTGATTTTTGGTGATGATGAGGCTACTTCAGCTGAAGTAGTCACAATTGCTAGAGATGCGGCTGCGAGTGTTGTGGCCGTTGAAGAGCTACTCGTGGAGGAGGCGCCTTCAAACTTAGGGTCAGCAGCCCCCGAGCAGGTAGCCCCCGAGCCGGTAGCCTCCGAGCTGGGAGCCTCTGAGCTGGGAGCCCCCGGGTAGGCTACTAACCCAGTAGGTGATGAGGCCACGGCTTCAGTGAACGAGGTATTAGAGCTGTCGGCCGATGGAGTGGCAGACACTGTAAAGACACCAGAAGTGGCTGTTGACGCCTCGTTGCTCGAGGATGTTAATGGTGGTGAGTACGCGATCTGTTTTGGTAGTCGTGCATACGTAATCTCAACCTTGGTTCTTTCAGGACTTGGTGAAAGAGTAGAGTGTTGGGATACGAGGTAGGCTACGCTAGCGCAAATCAAAATTTCTACCGCGTATAACCAGGAAGAACTGCCGTATAAGGATCACGGGATTACCACTCGACGCACTACTGGTGCGGAAGATGTAGATATGCGTCGGTGCAGTGAAGACAATCACGTAGTCGTACGTAGTCGAACAACGTAGTCGTACGTAGTCGATCACGTCCAGCGGCTCCTCAGCAGCTCGTCCACGTGCACAGCAAGATCGCCTCCGGTGCCGCGGCTCGTCGTCGGCTCGTCGTGGCTCGTCGGCGGCTCGTCGGCGGCTCGTCCAAGTGCTGCAGGCGCAACACCTCCAAGGTATCCACACGTGCAGGGAGGAAGCGTCGCAAGCCAGATTGCTAGATCCGCGAGTTGCAACAGGCGAGGGCGTGGGAGGCGCGGCAAGAGTGTTCAGCCAAAAGGTGTAAAACCCTAGGGCGCCCCCACCCCTCTATTTATAGGGGTTCCTGATGGGCCTCTGGATCCGAGGCCCATTAGTACTCCTAAACCTAATCCAACTCGGATCAGATCCGAATTGGGCTTCCAGCCCCTTAAGTGTGCGACCCTATGGGTTCGGATACGTATAGACATGGCCCGAGTACTCCTACTCGGCCCAATAGTCGGTAGCGGCCTCTAGCAAGACGTGCCAACTCCTATACGCATACGAAGATCATATCAGACGAACCATCACAACATAATATACATGCTATTCCCTTTGCCTCACGATATTTGGTCTAGCTTCAAGCCGACCGCTCTTTCTCGATCCTGTGATTCGGAATCCCTTTGTAGGTTAACTCTTAACCGTACGTAGCATGGCCATGCATTTTCGGATCCGATCACTCGAGGGGCCCAGAGATATCACTCTCAATCAGAGAGGGGCAAATCCCATCTTGATTGACCATGTCTCATAGCATGCTTCTTGACAAACCCGAAAGCTACCTTTATAACTACCCTGCTACGGCGTAGCGTTTGATAGCCCCTAAGTAGGTCGATCCACATCTAGAATACATGCGACAATCTCAGGTCTAAGGACAAAGCGTATATGTTGTTTAAAGAGAGAACTACTTCTCGTGCTGGGTCAGTCCTAACACATGTCTCCACATGTGTCCACATTATTAGTTCAACATCTCCATGTCCATGACTTGTGAAACATAGTCATCAACTAATACATGTGCTAGTCTAATATTCATGTGTGTCCTCACATGAACTCCGACTAGGGACAACTTTAGAATAACCATACAAGTAAAGAGTTTCACATACAATTCACATAATTGCAAATCAATTCAAGTAGCCTTTAATGGATATTCAATGAACACAATATACAAATCATGGATACAAATGGAATATCATCATCTCTATGATTGCCTCTAGGGCATACCTCCAACAGTCTCCCACTTGCACTAGAGTCAATCTAGAAGGTACCTAATACCCATAGCTCTTACATGCGCATCATGCTTAGCCTGCGGGAGTGGTTTTGTCAACGGATCAGAAATGTTCAGATCCGTGTGTATTTTGCATATCTTGATCTCACCCCGGTTAACGAAGTCTCGAATGAGATGAAATCGCCGCATTACGTGTTTGTTCTTCTGGTGGTTCCTTGGCTCCTTTGCTTGCGCAATTGCCCCATTGTTATCACAGTAGAGATTCAATGGGCTGGACGCATTTGGGAACACACCAAGCTCAATGAGGAAATTCCTTATACAAACACCTTCCTTCGCGGCTTCCGAAGCCGCGATGTACTCGGCTTCTGTCGTAGAATCGGCCACCGTCTCCTGCTTGGAACTCTTCCAACTAACAGCACCACCATTTAGCGTGAACACAAATCCTAATTGTGACTTTGAATCATCTCTGTCGGTTTGGAAACTAGCATCGGTGTAACCTGTTACAACGAGCTCCTCCTGACCTCCATAGACGAGGAACATATCTTTAGTCCTTCTCAAGTACTTAAGAATGTTTTTCACCGCTGTCCAGTGACTCTCACCTGGATCAGATTGGTGTCTACTTGTCATACTTAGCGCATATGAAACATCTGGGCGAGTACTTATCATTGCATACATGATAGATCCAATAGCCGAGGCATATGGCACTCTACTCATGCGATCCCGCTCATCAGCAGTCGAAGGACACTGAGTCTTGCTGAGATGTATGCCATGTGACATAGGCAAGAACCCTTTCTTTGCCTCTTCCATGCTGAACCGCTTCAACACTTTGTCAATGTAAGTATCTTGGCTTAAACCTATAAGCCTTCTCGATCTATCTCTATAGATCTTAATACCCAGAATATATGCCGCTTCCCCTAAGTCCTTCATCGAAAAACTATTTTTCAGTGAAGTCTTTACGGACTCAAGCATAGGAATGTTATTTCCAATCAGTAATATGTCATCCACATATAAGATTAGAAATACTACAGAGCTCCCACTAACCTTCTTGTAAACACAAGACTCTTCTTCGTTCTTGGTGAAGTCAAACCCTTTGACTACTTCATCAAAACGAATGTTCCAACTCCTAGATGCTTGCTTCAATCCATAAATGGATCTCTGAAGCTTGCATACCTTTCCAGCATTTTTCGGATCGACAAAACCCTCGGGTTGTATCATATACACGTCCTCAGCTAGGTTTCCATTCAGGAAAGCTGTCTTGACATCCATCTGCCATATCTCATAATCGAAATATGCAGCTATAGCTAGAATAATCTGAATGGACTTAAGCATCACTACGGGCGAGAAGGTCTCGTCGTAGTCAACTCCTTGAACTTGTCGAAAACCTTTTGCGACAAGTCGTGCTTTGTAGATGTGAACATTTCCATCCATGTCCTTTTTCTTCTTATAGATCCACTTGCACTCTATGGCTTTAACACCATCAGGCGGGTCAACCAAGTTCCAAACTTGATTGTCTCCCATGGACTCTATTTCGGATTGCATGGCACTCTGCCATTTTTCGGAGTCTGGGTCCATCATTGCTTCTGCATATGTCGCAGGCTCATCATTGTCCAACAATAATATTTCCCGCATTTCGCGGAGCCTTGCCGACCTTCGTGGTTGTGGCGGTGCTTCTCTTGCCATGGGTATCTCAACTTGTTCTGCTACGTTAGCATCACTCATTGATTCTTGCCCGATTGGCTCATCTTGAACTTCTTCAAGATGCACTGTCTTTCCACTCTTTTCTCCTTTGAGAAACTCTTTCTCTAGGAAAACCCCGTTCCGAGCGACAAACACTTTGCCTTCTGATCGGTTGTAGAAATAATATCCCAAAGTTTCCTTTGGATATCCCACGAAAATGCACTTATCCGACTTGGGTGTGATCTTGTCCGACTGAAGTCGTTTGACAAACACTTCACATCCCCAAATCTTTAGAAAAGACAAACTAGGAACCTTTCCAGTCCACATCTCATATGGTGTCTTAACTACGGATTTAGATGGTACCCTATTAAGTGTGAAAGCTGCTGTTTCTAGAGCGTATCCCCAAAATGACAACGGTAGGTCCGACTGGCTCATCATTGATCAAACCATGTCCAACAAAGTTCGATTACGTCGCTCGGACACACCGTTTCTCTGAGGTGTTCCAGGCGGCGTAAGTTGTGGAACAATTCCGCAACTCTTTAGATGATTGCTAAACTCGTGGCTCAAATACTCGCCTCCACGATCAGATCGTAAGGCCTTAATTTTCTTGCCACGCTGATTTTCAACTTCATTCTGAAATTCCTTGAACTTTTCAAAGGTTTCAGACTTGTGCCTCATCAAGTAGACATAGCCATATCTACTAAAATCATCAGTGAAAGTTATGAAGTATTGGAATCCTCCTCTAGCCGTCGTGCTCATTGGTCCGCATACATCACTATGTACGAGTTCCAACAAGTCTACTGCTCTCTCAGGAAATCCTGTGAAAGGCGTCTTGGTCATCTTGCCTAGCAAGCAAGCCTCACATGTCTCGTATGATTCAAAATCAAACGAAGTTAGAAGTCCATCAGAATGGAGCTTCTTCATGCGCTTATCACTTATATGACCCAAACGACAATGCCACAAGTAGGTAGGACTCAAATCATTAGGCCGAGGCCTTTTAGCACTTACATTACAGACAGGTGAACCATCAAGATTTAAAACAAACAATCCATTCACAATGGGTGCAAAAGCCATAAACATATTATTCTTAGAGATCACACAACCATTGTTTTCACTCGCAAATGAATAACCATCCTTCATCAAACATGAAGGAGATAAAATGTTTCGACTTAAACTAGGAACAAAATAACAATTATTCAACTCCATAATAAATCCTGACGGGAGGTGGAGTTGCATCGTCCCGACGGTCAAAGCAGCAACTCTTGCATTATTGCCCACGTGGAAATCAACTTCTCCTCTTTCCACGCTTCTACTTCTTATCATTCCCTGCATCGAATTGCAAATATGAGCAACCGATCCGGTATCAAATACCCAAGAATTAATAACTGTATCAGCGAGAAATATGTTGTCTATAACATAAACAACAAGCGTACCTGAGGTAGAAGTACTCTTACTTCCGCCGTTCTTCAACGAAGCTAGGTACTGCTTGCAGTTCCTCTTCCAGTGACCAAGTTCATGACAGTAAAAGCACTCTTTATCTGGAGCAGGTCCATGTCCAGCTTTAGCCTTGGGCGGTGGGTTTGGCTTGGACGTTCCAGCCTTGCCCTTCTTCTTCCAAGAATTGCCCTTCTTCTTAAAGCTGGGCTTGTTCTGTATCGCCATCACATGGCTGGTACTAGCGCTTTTCTTTATGTCAGCCTCTGCTGTCTTGAGCATACCACACAGCTCATTCAGACCCTTCTTCGTCCCATGCATATGGTAGTTCGAGATGAAGTTCCCATAGCTAGCCGGAAGAGATGAAAGAATGAAATCAGTGGCCAACTCTTGGCCCAGTGGGAAGCCTAGCTTCTCCAACCGTTGAGTGTAACCAACCATCTTGATTACGTGTGGTCCTACTGCTGCGCCTTCTGCTAGCTTGCTCTCAACAAAGGCCTTAGACACATTGAACCTTTCAGTCCTGGCCTGTGTTTGGAACATGTCTCTAAGCGCCACGATCATATCGTGCGCCTCATGGTTTGTTTCAAACTGCATCTGCAGCTCGGGTTCCATGCAAGCAAGCATAAGGCAGCTTACTTCGAGGTTAGCATCACATGCTTTCTTGTAAGCATTCTTAACAGCAGCGGGTGCATCCTCAGCAGGTTCTTCTGGTAGTGGGTTGTCTAGAACATCTTCCTTTTTCTCAGCCCTGAGAACAATTCTCAGGTTGCGGATCCAATCCGAGTAGTTTGTTCCATTCAACTTGTCCTTCTCAAGGACCGAACGCAAAGCAAACGATGTGGTGGTGTTGCTAGGTGCCATTTAATCTACAACAAAAGTAATGCAAAATACACTAAGACAAACGTATCCATGATAGAGCAAATTACATTAAACTATTTTAACAGAATCTACTCCCACTAAAATCAATATCCCTCTATTGAAACTTAGTGATTCAGGATCCACAACTAACAAGTCTACTAGTGAGCTTTAGCATCACCGCTAGCAAACGAGGTAGGTCGGTAAGCAACTTTTGCTAATCATATCACATATGACTCCTATTGTTGGGTGACATCTCTATGTCTCGGCGCCCAACCTTTATGCCCCAAGGTCCTTAACCGTTAAGATGACCTCGTTAAGTTAACCAACCCTTATGCGTGTAAGTGTCCGACACAAACCCGTCTAGTCAAGGAAAACTAGTGGCACCCTAATTTCATAGACTCACCACTAATTGTACAAGACATGGGACGGTGCAAGTTTTAGTTGGGAGGGCATACTAACTTAAACTTGTGAGGGATCGTTCTACTTCTAACATCACAGCATGCAGAAAGTAAAACATAAACAGAATAGCATTCACACAGTTGTGACACAGTATGGCCCGTTTTTCTTATGGTGATCTCCATCTCCATTGAACCTGTTCACCATGGTGATCTCCATCTCCATGTTCCATGTGCGCCATCCTCCTGGTGATGAGTCCTCCAAGAACTAGACCATGCTATTACGCCTAATAGCTAGTAAAGAATCTAGTAATGAAGATTACATAGTTGCTTGGATCATCACAGATTGGTACGCAGACCATTAATTACAATAAAGTGACAACACATATGGCTCCTGCCGTGTTGCCGTACGCGCGACACGCAGGTCACGAATTAGTTACACACATGCATCACATACACAAGGGGGCCATACTGATCACAAGATACATGCATACATCCTGCAAAATAGAGTTAGGCGTCCTAACGTTCCAAACTTCGGAGGCCCGAAACTCCATCTTCCAAGCCGAATTTGGGAAATCTAATCTCGCCGAAAACGGCAAAGCCGTTGAAATTCACGTGTAACTTTTTCTGTAGATCAATTTTCGTATAGAAATCGCCCCGATCCGAGATCGTACCGAAAAGTTACGGCTGATTTACCGAAGCATGCGCATACGGCAAAATCCCGACCCCGGCAGTAGATCACATCTACTATAGCACATCTAATGCGCCTGGCATATGACCCTGGATCTCGATTCGACCAATCATATTGATCTTCCCTCACTGCAACTGGGTTTACGTGTATCACTTAACTCCGATGGCGGAAACCGACCGGTAGGAGTATGTCGTTACACTACCATTGCAGCAAGGGCACGAAATCAGAACATAGATCAAACAGAAAACTCGCATATCTCCATATGCACACATCCCGAATCCAAAACTAAGCAGCTAAGGCTCTGATACCACTGTTGGGATACGAGGTAGGCTACGCTAGCGCAAATCAAAATTTCTACCGCGTATAACCAGGAAGAACTGTCGTATAAGGATCACGGGATTACCACTCGACGCACTACTGGTGCGGAAGATGTAGATATGCGACGGTGCAGTGAAGACAATCACGTAGTCGTACGTAGTCGATCACGTCCAGCGGCTCCTCAGCAGCTCGTCCACGTGCACAGCAAGATCGCCTCCGGTGCCGCGGCTCGTCGTCGGCTCGTCGTGGCTCGTCGGCGGCTCGTCGGCGGCTCGTCCAAGTGCTGCAGGCGCAACACCTCCAAGGTATCCACACGTGCAGGGAGGAAGCGTCGCAAGCCGGATTGCTAGATCCGCGAGTTGCAACAGGCGAGGGCGTGGGAGGCGCGGCAAGAGTGTTCAGCCAAAAGGTGTAAAACCCTAGGGCGCCCCCACCCCTCTATTTATAGGGGTTCCTGATGGGCCTCTGGATCCGAGGCCCATTAGTACTCCTAAACCTAATCCAACTCGGATCAGATCCGAATTGGGCTTCCAGCCCCTTAAGTGTGCGACCCTATGGGTTCGGATACGTATAGACATGGCCCGAGTACTCCTACTCGGCCCAATAGTCGGTAGCGGCCTCTAGCAAGACGTGCCAACTCCTATACGCATACGAAGATCATATCAGACGAACCATCACAACATAATATACATGCTATTCCCTTTGCCTCACGATATTTGGTCTAGCTTCAAGCCGACCGCTCTTTCTCGATCCTGTGATTCGGAATCCCTTTGTAGGTTAACTCTTAACCGTACGTAGCATGGCCATGCATTTTCGGATCCGATCACTCGAGGGGCCCAGAGATATCACTCTCAATCAGAGAGGGGCAAATCCCATCTTGATTGACCATGTCTCATAGCATGCTTCTTGACAAACCCGAAAGCTACCTTTATAACTACCCTGTTACGGCGTAGCGTTTGATAGCCCCTAAGTAGGTCGATCCACATCTAGAATACATGCGACAATCTCAGGTCTAAGGACAAAGCGTATATGTTGTTTAAAGAGAGAACTACTTCTCGTGCTGGGTCAGTCCTAACACATGTCTCCACATGTGTCCACATTATTAGTTCAACATCTCCATGTCCATGACTTGTGAAACATAGTCATCAACTAATACATGTGCTAGTCTAATATTCATGTGTGTCCTCACATGAACTCCGACTAGGGACAACTTTAGAATAACCATACAAGTAAAGAGTTTCACATACAATTCACATAATTGCAAATCAATTCAAGTAGCCTTTAATGGATATTCAATGAACACAATATACAAATCATGGATACAAATGGAATATCATCATCTCTATGATTGCCTCTAGGGCATACCTCCAACATGGAGGACTTTCCTCCCATGGGTCCTGTGGTGCCGGTGCCGAGTATTCAGCCAGTGGTAGTCGAAAAGAGGCGTGTTCGTCTGCTGCCGTGATCAGCCTGGTAAGGACTTGTGTAGTCTTTTCTTTTGTTTACTGATTTTTGTACTCTATAGCCAGATGGTAATCATTAGACTTCATCAGTCTAGGGATGCCGAAGACATTATTCACGTCGAGGTGGGGGCGGAGGTTGAGGCTGGTCCGTCGACTACCATTTCTGGGCCCATAGTCGACTTGACTATGGGTGATGCACTTGAATATGCTACAGGAGGTCATCCGCTCAGTGGAGGGCCTTTCAATCCCCGAGAGTTCTGGAGGTGTGCCGCCTACAATGGCTGAAGTTTCATCGACTGTGAGTGCGAGTAGTGTTGATGCCTTGGCACTAGTTGTTGCGACAGGAGTGGGCTAAGTCGGCACAACAGGTATGTTACTGGAGTAGATATGTTATTGAAGGGGAGTTCCCTTGTACCTAGTAGCTAACCTTGATTTTTCTTGTCAGGGTCTGTTGTGAGTAAAGAGCCGGAGCCTCAAGTTGCCAACAGCACTGGGGGTCCAGTACTCGAGCTGCCACCAGAGTCGGAGATCAAGAGAGCTATCCAGAGCTTTCAGGTGTGTGTAACCCATTTTCTTCGACTAATTATATTTTTGACAAGCCTTGATGATTGTGTTGTGTTGTTGTAGAATCTATATGATAAGACCCAAAAAAATACTCGAGCTCTTCAGGAGCACAGTGAACCTACACAGCGGGTAGCGCAACTGGAGCAAGAGTGTCGCCGTCTTATAGATTCCTTGAAAGTTCATGAGGAGGCCGCTATATCATTTGCAATTGAAAGGAATGATCATGAAGTCCTTCAGGAGCGGCTGGAGAATCGCTATAGATCTTTGAACCAGAGATATCAAGGTGAGTACTCATAGTTGTTGAGTATGTTTAATCGTAGTCATAGATTCTGATCTGTGTGGTGTTTTGGCGTAGAGCTCAAAAGCAAGGAGGCTGCTGCGAGTAGCCAGCTGCTTGACTGGAGAAATGCTCACGACCGGTTAGTCGATGAGGCTGCCCGCCTTAGGGCATCACTGGCTGATACTCGAGCGTCGTATGAGTGTGAGGGGGATAGAAAGGATCAGATGGGAGTGATGCTGGCGTTGGCTATGGTGTCCTGTAGAGGCCATGCTAGAACTGTGGAGAGGCTGGAAAGTGATCTCCAAGAGTTGACTAGTGCTGCTCAGGATGCAGTCAACGCCATTGCTCCACCCGAAGATGATGCTGAGCCTCGCTCTCTAGTTGAGAGACTAAGAGCTGCCCTAGGTAGAGTTGCTGGACTGTGTAAGACTATCTGCAAGCAAGTCCTTGTAGTGGTAAGTCATATTACCTGAGGGCAAACTTGTTGGCGGGTGGAGATGGAACTGCCCGGAACTGCACAGAGGATGCCTATGCGCAGTATCTTGAGGAGGCTGAGCCCGTTGCGGCAAGGATGACCGAGTTCGTATCTTTGGAGGAACCCTAGTCATTTGAACTCGTGTTGTATTTTTTGCTGAACACTTGTGGCTGTACTTGAACTCAGTCATGTAAATCTTGCTTTGAGAAATTTAAATTCTGATATGATCGATGATCTTTGTTGTTTGACCTCGTAGTCGGGAAAAAAATATCCGAGTAACCAAGTAGTCGTAGTATCCGGTGTGGTCTTCAATTATTGGAGTTGCTGGTGAGGGTAATGTAGCTATTATTGCTTTGTACTTGAGAGGATGCACATGTACGCTTTTCACTTTTGTCTGTTATGCTCAGTGTGGTCACATGCGTGGAGTTAAGTCGTCTGTTTGACCCTTGTTAGTGTCTCATGCTAATCGTCATGAGCGGGCAGTAACTACAAGTAGTTGGCAGTTGCAGCCTTTCAGCTATAAATGAGCTCCTAGGTATTCGACCAAGATCATGCCCTTCAGTATAGTGATGGCTTGCTTTAGTTACTGTTGTTTGATAGTAGAGAGCTTCCAATGAGCGCCTCGGTGCTAGAAGATTCCTCATAGATTAGAGCCACCTTCCCTCCACAGACTTTTATGCTCGTAGGGATAGCTGCGATGCTAGAAGAATCCTCGTAGGAGGGTTTGCTGTGTGCCTCATCTTGCAACTTGCGATCCAGCTCAGTCCATGCCGGAACTTGTGGGTGAAGGATGATGAGCTCTGCGGTCTTTATCCAGCTCCCTGATTAGAGGTGCAGGTGTGGCATACGGTAAGGACTTGTGCACTAAAGCTGTCCACGGAGCAGCTTCGGAGAGTGCACTTCATCTTCCTGGTGCTTTTCTTCCTGATCCTGCGTCGGGTATTCATCCTGTCGCCATCGAGGGAGCGGCAGTGAAAGAGTACCTGGTTTCCGGTTGTTAGGGGGAGGGATCAGGGTACAGCTGTAGCTTCCTCATGTGCAGGTTCTGCATTTTGACACAGCTTGCACCTTGGTAGTCGGGCAGTCGCCAGGCTCGTGTATCCTTGTGATATAGTAAAAGTCTGGGACTTCTGTTCTAACTGCCAGTGGTTGCTTGCAGTCGTTGTTGTGCTATTGTGTTGTATTTTGTATACCCCGACTCCATTGGGTAGTCGATTGTAATCCTGCGGAGTTTCGTTAATGCAAAAAATGCAAGTATGAGTTTGAGTACTCCATAACTGATGGTTGCGGTAGTTTTTGTGCCTTTGGAAGACAAGTGACTAGCACCATAGTCATGGCTTGTTATCATGGAGCGCTGTAGCATAGTGAGTTGTGGCTTTGTGAAACTGCTTAGTCTTGTAGAGACGAGTCGGCGAGACAGCATTGAAACTTGTAGAGTTGAATAGTTTGAGTGGCTGTGAATAGCCACCGAGTTGTGATAACTCAAAGAGACTTGATGAAAACATGTCGAGAGCGGAGCCCTGGGGCTCATAGAGCTGAAGAGCTCGAGTGGCTGCGAATAGTTGATGAGTTGTGATAACTCAAAGAGACTTGATCGAATCAAGTCAAAGGTGGAGCGTTGGGGCTCGCAGAGCTGAAGAGCTCGAGTGGCTGTGAATAGCCGACGAGTTGTGATAACTTGAAGAGACTTGATGGAATCAAGTCAAAGGCGGAGCGCTGGGGCTCGCAGAGCTGAAGAGCTTGAGTGGCTGTGAATAGCTGAGCAGAGGCAAGGATAGTGTTTGCCAAAGAACTTTGTTGTTTAATAAATTATGGGTGAAGACCCGGGTATATGTCTTGTAGTCTGCTATGGGTAGTAGCGACACAGATGCTCTATATTCCAATATCCTCTGTCAGGTCTAGGTGCCTTGTTTCTTCTAATATTCCTTCGTCATACTGCTCAACTACGGGAGATTGCCACATGACATCTGCAGGGAGGATGGTCTCTGACCCATATACGAGAAAGTAGGGAGAATGCCCAGTAGGCTTGCATGGTTGAGTGTGTAGTCCCCACGGAACATTGGGTAGTTCTTTGAGCCATTTGCGTCCATTTGTGTTGGCGATGTCATGCAGTCTTTTCTTGAGATCTTCGAGTAACATGTCGTTGGCACGCTCGACTTGGCCGTTGGCCCTTGGGTGAGCGACAGAGACATATCGTACATCAATTCCACTGTTCTCATAGTATTCCCAGAAGTCGTGATTGTTGAAAATGGATCCTAAATAAGTGATGATCCTGTTGGGGAAACTGTAGCGATGTACGATCTCATCCAGGAAGTCGAGGACTTAGTTGACCTTTGGGCAAGTAACAGGTTTGACTTCAATCCACTTGGTGAACTTGTCAATGGCTACGAGTACTCGATTGAACCCTCCTAATGCAGTTGGGAGTGGACCAATCATGTCAAGCCCCCAACATGCAAAGAACCATGTTGGAGGTATTGTGATGAGCTTGTAGGCAGGGACATGATGTTGCTTGGCGAATAATTGGCAGCTCTGGCATCTGTGGACTAGCTGTTTTGCGTCGGCCAATGCCATGGGCCAATAGAAGCCTGCTCTGAAAGCTTTGCCTACGATCATTCGTGAAAAGGCAAGATTACCATATATTCCTTTGTGTATTTCTTGACCTTCTTCCTAGGTGACACATTTCATGAGTATCCCTGAAGATGCACTCTTTCTGTAGAGCTTATCTCTGACTAGAACGTAGCTCTTTCCTCGTTGTGAGAATGGTAGCTTTTGTTCTTTGATGTAATCGATGAACGGTGATCTCCAGTCATCTTTGATCATCATGATCTCTCGGTAGGGTTCTAGAGGTTTGCTGTTGGTAGTTGCTGGAGTAGCTTGCTCTGGTATACAAGGCTTGCGAAGCTCATGTGCAAAAATGCCTGCTGAAACTTCTACTCGAGTTGAGCCCATTTTTGATAAGACATCAGCGGCTACGTTGTTGTCGCGGAAGACATGGTGAAACTCAAGGCCTGAGAACTTATTCTCTAGCTTGCATACTTCCTTGCAGTAGGCGTCCATGTTATCCTTGTTGCGATCCCACTCATCATTGACTTGGTTAATGACGACTAGCAAAGTCACCATATACCAGTAGTCGTTTGATACCGAGTGATATTGCGAGACGAAGGCCATGTAAAAGTGCTTTGTACTCAGCTTCATTGTTTGAGACTTCCCAGAAGATCTGGAGAACATATTTGACATGTTCACCTTTTGGAGAGATCAAGAGTACTCCTGCACCGACGCCTTCAGGCTTGAGGGAATCGTCGAAGTGTAGGAATACGAGGTAGGCTACACTAGCGCAAATCAAAATTTTCTACCGCGTAAACTAGGAAAACTGTCGTATAAGGATCGCGGGATTACCACTCGACGCACTGATGCAGAAGATGTAGATTCGCGTCGATGCAGCGAAGTCGATCAGCGTAGTCGTACGTAGTCGATGATGTCGACGTCCAGCAGCTCCTCAGCAGCTCGTCCACGTGCAGCAAGATTGCCCTCGTGCCGCGGCTCGTTGTCGGCTCGTCGTGGCTCATCGAAGTGCTGCAGGCGCAACACCTCCAAGGTATCCACACGTGCAAGGAGAAAGCATCGCAAGCCGGACTGCTAGGTCTGTGAGTTGCAACAGGTGAGGGCGTGGGAGGCGCAGCAGATGTGTTTCACCAAAAAGGTATAAACCCTTGGGCGCCCCCACCCCTCTATTTATAGAGGTTCCTAACGGGCCTCTGGGTCCGAGGCCCATTAATATTTCTAAACCTAATCCAACTCGGATCACATCCGAATTGGGCATCCAGCCCCTTAAGTATGTGACCCTATGGGTTCGGATAAGTATAGACATGGCCCGAGTACTCCTACTCGACCCAATAGTCGATAGCGGCCTCTAGCAAGACGTGCCAACTCCTATAGGCACACGAAGATCATATCAGATGAACCATCACAACATTATATAAATGCTATTCCCTTTGCCTCATGATATTTGGTCTAGCTTCAAGCCGACCGCTCTTTCTCGATCCTATGATTCGGAATCCCTTTGTAGGTTAACTCTGAACCGTACGTAGCATGGCCATGCATTTTCGGATCTGATTACTCGAGGGGCCCAGAGATATCATTCTCAATAAGAGAGGGGCAAATCCCATCTTGATTGACCATGTCTCATAGCATGCTTCTTGACAAACCCGAAAGCTACCTTTATAACTACCCTGTTACGGCGTAGCGTTTGATAGCCCCTAAGTAAGTCGATCCACATCTTGAGTACATGCGACAATCTCAAGTCTAAGAACAAAGCGTATATGTTGTGTAAAGAGAGAACTACTTCTCGTGTTGGGTCAGTTCTAGCACATGTCTCCATATGTGCCCACATTATTAGTTCAACATCTCCATGTCCATGACTTGTGAAACATAGTCATCAACTAATACATGTGCTAGTCTAATATTCATGTGTGTCCTCACATGAACTCCGACTAGGGACAACTTTAGAATAACCATACAAGTAAAGAGTTTCACATACAATTCACATAATTGCAAATCAATTCAAGTAGCCTTTAATAGATATTCAAGGAACACAATATAAATCATGGATACAATGGAATATCATCATCTCTATGATTGCCTCTAGGGCATACCTCCAACACGAAGTACATAACCTAATGCTCTAGCCTTTCAAGTAGTGTTGGTACTTGGTTTTCCCTCCACACCGCCATGAAGTCGACCTGAGCTAGGGATTTGATAGCTATTCTAGGTTTGAAATCTAGAGACAAAGCTCCGAGTTCTACTGCCCATTTGGAGATTCTACCTGTTGCATCCCTATTATGAAGGATTTCACCGAGCGGGAAGTCGGTGATGACAGATATGTTGTGTTTTTTAAAGTAGTGTCGTAGTTTCTGTGAAGTAAGTAGGATTGCGTAGAGTACCTTCCGCACTGGTGCGTACCGAGTTTTGGAGTCCGAGAGTACTTCACTGACGAAGTAGATGGGTCTCTAGACTTTGTAGACGTGGCTTGGTTCAGACCCTTCGACTACTACTGCTGTGCTAACAACATGAGTAGTAGCAGCTATGTATAGGAGAAAGTCCTTGTTTGGATATGGAGTTGTGAGGATTGGTGGTTTTGACAGGAAGTCCTTGAGCTGTGTCAAGGCTTTGTCTGCCTCCTCTGTCCATTGGAACTTGTCTTGCCGTTTGAGTAACTTGAAGAAGGGTAATCTGCGTTCTCAAGTCTTGAGATGAATCGATTGAGGGCTACCATGCAGCCTGTAAGCTTCTGCACATCCTTGATGCCAGCTAGAGCTTGCATATTTGTGATGGCAGAAATTTTCTCCAGGTTGGCCTCAATGCCCCAATGGCTAATGATGAATCTGAGTAATTTTCCTAAGGGTACACCGAAAATGCATTTCGTAGGGTTGAGTTTCCACCGGAATGCTCGTAGGCTTATGAATGTTTCTTCTAAGGCTGCGACTAGATCATCTGGGTTTCTTGTTTTGAAGACCACATCGTCTGCATAAGCTTCTACGTTGCGGTGTAGTTGTTTCTCGAAACACATTTGGATGGCACGTTGATAGGTCACACCTGCATTTTTTTAGCCCAAAAGACATTGTTTTGTAGCAAAATGCTCCAAATGGAGTGATGAAAGTTGTTTTGCCTTAATCTTGTTCTTTGAGGGCTATTTGATGGTAGCCTGAGTAGCAGTCACGAAAGCAGAGCAATGCACACCCAGCTGTGGAGTTGACTACTTGGTCGATCCTGGGTAGTCCAAAGGGGTCCTTTGGGAAATGCTTGTTGAGGTCTGTGTAGTCGACGTACATCCTCCACTCATTGTTCTTCTTGCGAACGAGTACAGGTTTGGCTAACCAATCAGGGTGGAAAACCTCTTTGATAAACCCTACTACGAGTAGTTTGGCCAGCTCTTTTTTGATTGCATCTCTTCTATCTTGGGAGAACCTTCGTAGTCATTGTCTTTTTGGGGTATCTTTGGGATCGATGTTTAATGAATGCTCGATCAGCTCCTTGGGCACACCAGGCATGTTAGCGGGCCTCCAAGCAAAGATGTCATGGTTAGCCCGAAGGAAACTGATGAGCACGCTTTCCTTTTTAAGGTCTGTCCCTATTCCAATCAGAGTTGTCTTGGATGAGTCACTAGTCTGAAGATCGATGGGTTTGAAGTCCTTCTCACTTGCTGGTTTCACCTTAGTCGATCCTGACTTGTTTTCTGGGATTTTGAGTTCTGTGGGGCTGAGTTTCTTTGATGCTGTGAAGACTTGTTGCATGGGATTCTGTGCTTGAGAAGTTGCAGCGATTTCAGCAGCTTCCGTGTCGCACTCGTACAATCGCCTCAAGTCTCCACGTAGTGTCAGCTCGCCTTTAAGTCCTGGCATCTTGAGTACCAGGTAGACGTAGTGTGGTATAGCCATAAGCTTGGCCAAGGCTGATCTTCCGAGTATGGCATGGTAAGAAGTTTTGAAGTTGGCAACCTCAAACCTAATGTACTAAGTTCAGTAATGTTCCTTGGTGCTGAAAGTGACTGGTAGGACAACTTGTCCTAAAGGTATGGTGGCATTGCCCGGGACAATTCCGTAAAATGGTGAGTCTATTGGAGTAAGCATGTCTATGACGTCGAGGCACATTTTCCTTAGTGTCTTGGCAAAAATTACGTTGAGTCCGCAGCCGCCATCGATGAGTACTTTGGTGAGTCTTGATCCTACGACGACAGGGTCGAGTACCAGAGGGAATCGGCCTGGTTCTGAGAAACTTGTCCATTGGTCCTTTCTGCTGAAAGTTAAGGGTACCTCAGACCATTTGAGTGGTGTAGGAGCTGTTGGCTCGATAGCCATAATCTCTCTAAGTACTAGCTTATTGGACCGCTTGGATGCAGTACCCGGGATTCCACCAAAAATGACGTTGACCATCTTAGAAGCAGTTTGGAACTCACCTTCGCCTTCATCAGCTTTTTTGACCTTGCCTTTACCTTTGTCATTCTTCTGACCAATGTCTTCAGGAGGGGGTGGTGCTAGTAGTTCTTGCATTACTCGGTGTCAATCACCGAGTGTTTTCTGTTTGGATGCCATGGGCATTGCTTCTTGAGTAACTCGGTGAAGGAGGGCCCGTCATTGCGGTTGTATGACCCTTTCTTGCATGAGTTGGACATAGCTGTGACAGTGTTGTCCAGTATGCGCTTGTGGTTCTGATTACCCAAATAGTTGTTTCGAGTATCATTGTTGCAGTTTCTGTCTTGTTCATGATTGTTGTTATTGTTGTCACGACCGCGGTTGCAATGAGAGCCGAATCTCTCACGCTCTTTGTCTTCTTCATCTGCTCATTATTGCACCATGATTTTGAGATCTTTGACAGTGGCTGGACAACGTCTGCCAAAGTCTTGGTATATTCGACGATCATCGAGGCTATTTTGAAAGCACTCGATAACGTCTACTTCTGAAATGTCAACTATTGTAGCCTTTTTTTCAAAGAAACAGTGAAGGTAGTCGCGAAGTGTCTCGCTTTCTTTCTGTTTGACTTGGCTTAGGTCAATTTTGTTGCCTGGGCGAGACATGGAGCCCGTGTAATTATTAGTGAAAGCCTTCGTCAAGTCTTCCCATGAATCGATCGACTTGGGCTTGAGTGACTCGAGCCATGTTAATGGCGCGGGTTCCATGCATAAGGGGAAGTGAATGACCTTTGTATCATCATTACCCCTAGCTGCTTGAACTGCTTGTGAGTAGCATCGTAGCCATTGGACTAGATCTTGCTTGCCATCATACTTGGTGATCCCCGTCGGCTTGAACTTCTTGGGTAGTTTAGTATTTATTACCCGTGTGGTGAAGGCGGGGAAGTGATCATTTGCATTGGCTTCGCGTTCACGTTCGTGGCGATGGTTGTTATTGATTACCTCTCTTAGGTCGCTGAAGATTGAGGCTTCGCGATTGGCTCTGTGGTGGCGAGGGCTCTATGAAGAATTGCTGCAGCTAACCTCTCTTGTGTCCTTGTTTCGCCTTGGGGCCTCACGTTCATCTCTATTTTGCCTTTGGTTATGTTGTCTCAGTTGGTTGACTACTTCATTGCTGTTTCTTGGAGCCTCGCGATTGCCACTGTAGACCGTCTTTGCTGCCATCCTGGTGGGCTGAGTTGCAAGGGATAGATGGGATTGGCGATTCCTTGTCGAGTAGTTTGTAAGCTTGCTCTACGAGTTGTGCTATTAACTCATTGCCCCTTTCCGCGAGTTGTGCTGTTAACTCGTTGTCTCTGTCATGAGGTATGAGAGTTGATATGAGATTGATCCAGGCAATTGCTGCGAGTGGAGTGTTGTGTTCTTGAGCTTGCATTGCATCGAATGCTCTTTCGAGGTTCACGATTGGAATGTTTGTAGCTAGTAGTCAGCAATGATCTGCTTGGGCAGCATTGCGTGCCCTTTTTTTATTTCTTTGTTCAGAGGTTTCATCTTGTGGGGCGTTAGCTGACGATTCATCTTGTGAAATGTCGTCGAGTTGTGCAACCCGTCGAGGAGTTTTTTGGTGGCTGGCACCCACGTCGTTATTTGGTGACGTGATGACAAAGATTTCTCTGTCCGGGTAGTAGCTTCCAGAGGTTGATGTTGCAATCTCCGTAGTGCTTCCTTCTTCGTGGGATGAAGTAAGCGGGATACCCTCTTGATACAGGAGGTTGTCTATGTGAGCAACAAGGTGCGACTCGTAATCTTGGGCAAGGAATGATGGCTTCATCCTAGGCCAATAAATGAATCTGCCTTGCGGAGTTGAAGTAATTACCAAGCCTTGAGCTGGTCCTAACAAAGGGATCTCTTGGACGGAGTCCGAATCAAAGTCGCAGTCCTTACCTGACTCTACTCCGGATTGGACTCGAGTAAGGAATTCTTGGTGGACCACGGCTGTGTTGCGGAGTCCGTGCGGGAATCGACTCTGACTCAAACTCGATGTTATTAATGTTGAAATTTTGGATTTTCTCGATGAGATTCTCTGCTTCTTGATGAAGAAAGTTTTTGTCGAGACGCTTCTTTTCTTGGTTGCTGATGATGCAGCATTTAAAGGATCCAGCACCGTCAAAGATGCAAAGCCAGGAGCTGAAGACAAAGGTTGCGCCCGCCTCAAAGGAGGAAGCAGGCTTGATGATGACTGGTGCCATTGATCTCATGCAGAGAAACTCAGCGACTGACCCTACCTGGCGCGCCAGCTATTAGTGTTTTAGACCGACAACCCGCCTAGGGAGTACCCAAGGTGGTCTTTTGTGCTGTAGGTGTCATCAAGAATCAAGGAGTTGATGGTAACGCAAGGAACATGATTTAGACAGGTTCGGGCTGCTAGATCGCGTAATACCCTACGTTCTGTGTGTCGATTGTATTGATCTTGTTCTTCGTTCTTCGTTGTCTAGAGGGGGTCCCTGCCTGCAGTACCATCATTGTCCTGGTCGTGTTACAGCGCAGGAGTCCTGGTTGAGTACATTACAGAGTTCTACTCTAACTCGGTAGAGTAGTTTCCTTTGGACCCGACTAGTCATCAATAAGTCCATGAAGCCTACACGCCCTGCAGATTAGTCTTCATGGTCGAGTAGGTTTCGGGTACGTTCCCTTAAGTGGGTCCGTACAAGTCTTCTTGTGGGCCCGAGGGTGCCTAGCCGACAGTACCATCATTGTCTAGGGCGAGGTGGTTATGGCACAGCAATTCCTAGATGGAATAAGATGGAAAAGGCTTGATCGATCGGGGTATCGTACCAGCAACTATTGAATGGACCGATCGATTGAAAAATTGGTATTACACTCATGGAGGCTTCCTGAGCCAAGCAGATGCGACGCTGATCTTCAATGAGACAATACATCAGAAGGCTGAAAGGCTTATCAAGAACATTGAAGATGCTTAGGCTGGGAGGTTGAAGGTGGACCGAGAGAATGATGAGGTCACATTGGCCCTCAGGAATCCCGAGCACCCAGGACGTTGCTGAGGGTTCGGTGTCGTTCCGTGGAAGTTTGCTTTCCGAGACAACAACGCCTCGTACAGAAGCCACAAGTGAAGAAAGGAATAGATTGAGGAGAGGTAGTGGTGCATGCTAGATGTTATATAGTGGTAGCCTCTAGCCTGTTTCACATTGCAAAGACACATTCACATTAGATGTTATCTAAGACATGTTCACATGAAGTAATCAGTCATGTGACTCCTTGTTTGCTTCCAAGTCTACTAATATAAAATTCTGCATCAGGATTATTTTGCAACATTCTCCCCCTAATCTTGATGTATCTCAAGCTCGGTCTCAATAGATGTCAAATGTAGTAGCTCAATTTGAAGCAAATCAATATGTGGTCAAGAGATTCTCCACGACACGTGTACCTTTGTACGAATCTGGCAAAGGAGGGGCTCTCTTTTTCCTCAAATGCGTAAGAGACCCACAAAGTTATCCTTAGCTACTCCTAATAAATCAAAAATTCATGTCTCTGCAAAATTGAAAGATGTGACAACAACCCTACACTACAATCACTATAAAAAACAATTTGTAGGCGTGCCCCCATTTTTTTCTAGGGCCAGCTCAAAATGCGACCCGTTCCTACAAACAGGAGCGAGTTACTGTATATTTCTCGGACCACTCCTGAAGACACATTTGCATGGGCGGGCTACCCCTAGAAATGGCCGACAAAAGCACCCATCTACCTTCTTCCTCCTCCTGACAACACCGTTCGATAGAGGAAGTGATGCCCGAAAATCTAAAAAAAGGAAATGTAGGGGTGGGGGAGGAAGTTTTTTCTACTTGATTTCCTTGGTTGGAGGTTGTATGAGGTAAATTGATGCTAACCCAATGTATTTTTGAAGCTTAATGCATAGGTTTAAGGCTCAAATAGAGTTCCTTTACCTCTAGGTAGATCTAGATCTCCAAGGTGTAGATTAGTCATTTGGAGCTCAATTTACTTCAAAACTTTTGGATGAAGTTAGGTTATTTAGGTAGGAGAACAAGATTATCTAATTATTTGGATGCAACTTTGATGGTTTAGTCTCATTCATGAATGATGAAATTCCTAGATCTATGGGGGAGAGAGAGAAGAAGATTTTGGTTTTTTCCTATATTTACACAAGCATGATAGTTTTTTTCCAAGATCTAGTGGGACAAAACAGCTTAATTTCTGATTATTTTTTAATTAGCACATATTACATTTAGTTTTTTCAATATCTACCCATAGATGTGTACTTCTTTTACGGTACATAATACTACTACTTAGTAATATATAGTATTGTTCATTATTATGGATATTTTAGTAATTATTACATTGTAAAAAATGATATTTCAAATGAAGTGGTCTTTTAAACTTTATGCTAGTGTAAAAAATAAAATTATAGTGATGCTATTTGTATTTTTTTACCATGATACCCTTATACTACCTGTACTATTCAGGTATGCTACTCCTACCATAGTGAAGGTTTTAGTAGTATACAATTAATCTTGACTGTCGGATGTCATTATACTAATTCTTTTCGAACACTAGTATAGTCTAGCTTGAAATTTTTCATTTTCCATCAATAAAGCAACTGAGTTTGACATGTCGGGCTAATCTGTAAGTGTTATTAATTATTCTTCCATCTTTCTACGCAACCGCTTAACGTTACACGCATAATCGTACACTTTGGTGCCTTCTCACGAACAAGTGCAAGAAATAGATCCCACAGACGCATGCATCACTCACTCCTCATGAGTTGACAACCCTGCAGTTCTTGCGGATCTCCCCTTCCGAGCCCGTGAGAGGGATGTTCCCCATCTTGATCATGGACCAGCCGAAATCGCAGAAGAATTGATCCTC
This sequence comes from Setaria italica, assembly GCF_000263155.2. Taxonomy (NCBI): domain Eukaryota; kingdom Viridiplantae; phylum Streptophyta; class Magnoliopsida; order Poales; family Poaceae; genus Setaria; species Setaria italica. The sequence continues at coordinate 29,686,969 of NC_028458.1, read as the reverse complement.
GTCGTGGCTGTAGGTCCGCACGAGATCCTTTGTGTTGGCAGTGCCTTGCGGGCTTGAAAAGAGGCCCTGGTCGGAGGACAGCAGGCCCTTATTGGCCAGGAGGTTCTGGTAGTAGTAGTTGTCGAACACGTCGCCGGAGCTGACGTCGAGAGCGGTGGTCTGGTTGCCGTCGCCGCCTGCACAGAGGCTCTGAAGGCTGTCGGCGAGGCTGGCATCCAGCGTCGGATCTACTGAATTCGTCGCCGAGAAGTTTGACAGGCGATTGCTGAACAGCACGCACCGGGATCGGCCGATCGTGTGGGCTCCTGTCCAATTTCAGGTTGAGAGCATGTGAGTTCCGTAGAATCTTAACAGATCACGTGAAACTTGATGTATAATTAATAATCTTAATAACTGCTTCTGAGTGAGCTACGAACGTGTAAGGACTAGCTCTGAAACTTGTAGGAGAACGTGGAAGTAGAAGTAGCTGTAACTGATTCATGATATTTACCCGATAAGACCACGACATCGGTCGTGTTCAGGCCGACGGCGTTGAACTTCTGAATAATGGAGTCTATCGGTTCAAATGGCGCAGGCAAGCCGTTGTCAGCTCCAGACTGATTGGCCACCAGACCGTCTTTTCTTCCCAGAAGAACATCCCAATATGGCCCTCCACTCTGAACAACAAAAATCAGTACACGTCACTACGTCACAGCCGTCTTGCACCGTTAGTACTCTGTCTAGCAAAACTTAGTGTTCCAACAAACTTGACTGGAAGGGCTACTAGGAGCGTACAAAGAGCACTCCATAGCCTGCTGCAAGGGCTACGATGTCAGCGCAAGACACCACCTCAGGGCAGAGGCTCTCGAGATCAGCCTTTATGGCGTCAATGACCTCGTACCCTCTAACTGAGTTCAGGTTGGGTTGTGCAAACTTCTCGCCATCGCTGCGGTCCAAAAGTATTGAACCATCACATCCCTGCATATATGAAATTTCACACCATTTCGGTAACTCAGCAACATAGAGCTGCATCGATCTACAGAACATTATCAGAGACTCAGGGTTAAGAGATTAGAAGTCAGTCAAGACAGTTACATTGACAAAGCAGTCATGGAAATGGAGCCTGAGGAGGGAGGCGCCCATCCTCATCTCAGCTCTCATGGCAGTGAACACATGCTGCTGCACGATAGTGTACAAATGAGGACATGTTTCGTCGTAGAAATCAGAGGTGAGCTGACATCTCACACCCTGGTTACCGAGGCACAGTGAAAGAACCGAAAATACAACCAGCAACCGGGAGTAAGCGTGTTCCATGTCTTACTCGGTTACTACTTCCTCCTCTATAGACTATCCTGGGCTTCCACACTCCACAGTTTCTTGCCAAGTTCTTATAGGCGGTTAAAGTGATCCATCAGGGAATATACTACCTCAGGTAGGCTAATTCGGCACGATAGTGGGCGGCGCGCATGCATGTGTCTACTGGTCTCCAGAGGTGAGAAAGATTTCTAAACAAAAATAGAACTGCACATTCGGAAGATGGCAATTGGGCTATTGGGGCACTAGAAGGGGCTCTTTTGCTTCGTTTTCTGATTCTTAATGGTGAAGTCACTAGTGTGATGGTGCTGCACTTAGCATGCTTCCCACTGCTTTTTGTCTCAAGTCCAAAGTGGTAGTGGAGATCCAACCAATGCAAACAGGAAATTCTAATGTAATGCATGCAGTTTCGTGCAGGATTTCGATTTTTGGATATGACGGCCACAGACGAGATGATAGTTGATGCACTATTCAATTACGTATCAGCAATAGTATCATGTTTGCATTGTGGGGAAATTAATCTGGACGCTGTAAAGTTTTGGATGACGTTTCCTATTGTAATTGCGTAGGTGCTGTGAGTTGGCTCTGCATTATCAGTTGATTGCTGTACAGGGAATGCAATCATGCAGCTCAACCAAATTTGTAATGCAGAAGTCAAAGAGATAACCATTTCGCCTCAATGCCATCCTAATGGATAAGCATTACAGTGAACGATAGGTCCAATCTGAAACAGAGTACAATCTGGAAGGCGAATTCATTGCACTAATACATCTACATATGTTAATGAAAGAAAAACAAACTGCAACATTAATTCTGTAGGTTGGGGTTTACTTGTTCAGGAACCAAGATGCACATGATTTTTGCAACAACTTATTTTATCTTGAATGTCATTTTATATAGTTTCCATTGAGAATTTGTTATTCATTCAATTTCCATTTGGGACTGGAGGTGGTTGTGAGGCTTAAATTCATGAGATGAGTTTGATAATACTTGCATATTTGCCTTGCGCGCGCACTAATTAACTTGTCTTCAAGGAATCAGATCGGGTTTCTCGGTGACGTGATTTTGTCTCTGAATTACTATTTGACTGTGGTTGAGTGAATGCTATGGTCCCAGGTATTACTGATGGTTCTGAACAAGCCTTAGAGATCGAAAATAAACATTTGACTTTTTTAAAATAAAGGAAACTTCATTCCAATATATGAATATAAGGTCCCACCAGATTTTACATTGAGTGAGACTAATCACAGTGGAGGATTTCATTTTGATGTTTCCAAGATAGCCACATCATTAAAAAGAAAATAAAATTGTGTTTGAAACTACCCCTTCAATGTACAATTTCATGTTGTTTTTTCAATAATGCACCCCATAACATTTAGTTTCACGACACATTCAGAGTTCGTTTTCATGCCAAGAGAGTTTCATCTAGATGAAACTGGTTCCTTTTCTCTCTCTTAAATTTCCCGCCTTGTCACCACATTAGTTGATGTGGCACTACATTTAATGTGCATCAAACTTTTAAGAAACTAGCACTGAGTGCAGCCACGAGAAAGTGTCCCAACCAGTTACCAAGATTGAGTGTCATGAGGTCTTATCTAAATAATCTCCCCATTCTCTTTCATCTTAATGATCTTACCAAGTCAGTAAATTTGCTGCTGTGATATAGAATTTAATGCCCATAAAACTCTATATGAAACTTCCATGAGACCAGCCTAAGAAGCATGTAGCTGAACATCACAATGATGAACGTCAATGAAAGAAATTAATTAGACTAAAATCAAACGCCAGAGTTTGACTTATATCGAACTCCACACAACCTGTTGCTAGCCCTGGAACTTATAGGCGCATTTTATCTTAAAAAAACCTATGGGCTAATAATTCTATGGTATTGGCCTCCACGAGAGTGTGATGCTCCAGATCTGTAGCATAAACTAGAATTGCAGCCAGTAAGTATTATAAAGCTTACCTGTATATAAGTAAAGTTGTTTTCTACTCCCTCTATCCAAAAAGACGGTTCGTTTAGCCTCCAAAAGTTGTCCCATAAAAGGTGTTTATATAACTTTCAGACGATCCAACAAATACCCTCATAATACCTTCTGACTCAGTTAACGATCATTTATTCACACCATCAATGCCCGAGCAAGACTCGCTAAATAAGGAAGGCTAATAGGTGCGACAATTACTGCAAGTTTGCATGCATAATTAACTCTACTCAGTAATCCATCCTATTAAGAAGAGTTATTAGGGATATTTTGGACTTTTAGCATTGCTACTATCTTGTCTAAAATTTTCTAAACGAACGGTCTTTGTGGGACGGAGGAAGTATTTCAATTGTAGCTGATTTATTAGTCAATTCCCTTAATGCCACAAAAATTAAAGTTAACGTCAATCCATAGCACCGAGGGGATTGGCGTTAATTTTTGTGGCATTGAGCAAATTGACTCTTGAATTATTGGTCCTGTTGGATATCTCTGCATTACCTATTTATTGCTATTTAGTGAATCCTACCGTCCAACTCAGTCCATTTGAAGACCACAAGAAGTCAATGTGATAACAAATTTATCTGAATGCCATTCCAGTTGATAACCACTACAGAAGATCAATCCAATTGTGGCCATAGTACAAATTGGAAATCAAATTCCTCGTACCATAATGCATAGCAAATTATGGAAAGAGAATAAAAAAGTACCGGACAACAACCCCAAATTAACTTGGAGTTTACTTATTGCTTCCCATCCCAAAGTACGCTTGTTTGGATGAACTAAAACTAAATTTTAAATGCCAAAACTTTAGTCATCAAAAATTAGTCCTATCCTGTTTGGACTCTAGGCTAATTTTTAGTTTATTTATTGATAAAAGTTCATTTTACCCATGGGGATGGGGAAGAAAGGATAATTCTTTTGCCACTTATGTTTAAAATTAGCTTCCATTAGCTGGGTTTGGAGGGCTAACTAAATTTAAGTTGGAGGTTGGTTAATTTTTAGCTCACTTTAGCTTCCCTGTTTTGATCATTAGAAACTAATTTTTAGTTGACTACAGTTTAGCTTTTGGATTCAGCTAGAGACAGGTAGTGTTTGGTTCGACCAATTTTCTCCACAGATCAGTGCAAACCAATAACATTGTTTTGTGTTTAGTCGGAGTGCTCTGTGAAGCGATACATTGGAATCGGATCCAGTCCAGTTCAAAAGGTGATAATGCCCCAAATCGAGGTGTAACAGATCCCGTGTGGCTTTCCTATTTATCGCGCTCCTAAGCGGCAGATGCCCCATCAGCTATCGCTTGCGGCAGCCAAGTTCATCGAATAGTCGAGGCACCGGCATCTCTACCTCCGGTGATGAGACCCTCAAATCGATGTCACCTTGCTCGTCTCCCGGATAGGGACCAATAAAAAATCATTTAGATAGTCCGATCTTCACGAATAACTTGCTGTAAGCAGTGGGTAGCTAGCTTTATACTTGATCAAGATTACTTACGACCAAGTGGCGGGAGAGAGAGGCATCAAAATCTTGAGAACTCCGACTTGATCTCTGAAGCGATCACACAACCATAATTTAGGAAGTTTTATACCTGCCAAGGTTGGATGTGACCAAGTGATGAGGTGAGAGGCACTGTAACCTTGAAGACTTCGACTCGATCGTGGAAGCCTAGAGCACGAACTAGGGGATGTAAGAGGGATCTCTTCACAAGTCCATGAAGAACAAGGAAGAACAAGGGTGCGCAAGGCACTCAGTAGCTCGGCTGAGAAACCATATAGGAAACCAATTCATAATGATCAAAGTTGTAGTTTTCAGTCGTACACAGGGTGTAAGTATACTAGGAACAATGCTCCTAAATGCTCCTAGATGGGTATAGGATAAGTATGAACTTAAATCACCATGTTGGAAGGAGGAATGCCAGCTCGTGGAAGCATTTAATAAGTCTCCTTCAGTTCACATGTGTCTTCTTGTCTCATGCGCAGTCTTTATTAAAATGATCATAATTCCTAGTTGGGTAGTTCAAATGATGCTCCCTTTGTTATGTTGGAAATTAGACTTCATGGAGTTTCCAACTATGTATATTATATGGTCCTTGTATATTTCCAAGATGGTACAAACTTGGATGTGAAGTTGAAGCATCTATCATGTAACCCTAAGTCTTTTGTGTAAGCCTTTTCAGCTTGGACAATATTCTTCATGTCCTCCGTGTAACCTTCTGCATCCTCCATGTAACCCAACGGATAATTCTCTTGTGTAAACCTAAGTAGGAGTAGAGTACAAGACTTAGAAATTGTATTGAAAGAGCATCTATGCACCTGAAGAGTATCTTGGTCCCCTTAGTGGGTTTTGGTGAGTTAATGATAGAAGCTTAAATGTCTAATAAACTTTCAAGCGTATGAGCAGATATTAAAAGATTGGTTGACATGTATCACTTGTGGATGACCCTCAAAAAGATAATGAATGGTGTATGAGGTATACCTTGAAGGCTAAATTTAATTTTGGTTTGAATTTGAGTTTAGGAATGCCGCACTATCAGGAGAGATGCGTAATTTGTGGTCTTTACATTGAAAAAGGTGCATAATTTGTAGCCTTCAAGGTATGCCTCATACACCATTCATTATCTTTTTGTGGTCTTTACATTGAGGCATACATATGAGAGACACCTTGCACCTGCACTACACATGGGATTTGCTTAGAAAGGTGCTAACTTGAGGGTTCCGGAACATTTCGGAAAAGTTCCGAAAGTTTCTGGAACTTAACGTTCCAACGGCTAGTTTTTGCTGAAGGGGTATAAATACCCCCACACCCCCTCCCACAGTAACTCCCTTGACCTAACTCGTGCTGAGCTTCTCAAAAACATTCAAAGCCCCTCTTTACTCCCCTCTTGGCTTTCTTGGTGAGATTTGGTAGGGATTTATGGAGGGATTCAAGGGAGAGCAAGGGTGAGTGCTAGTGAGCTGATTTCCTATCTTTGGAGCACCTTGTTCTTTGTCAAGCCGGTGATTTCGTGTTTGTTACTCTTGGAGCTTCAAGCTCCTAGCCGGCTAGGTGTTGCTCGTGGAGCATCCAAACTTGTGGCTGCCTATGGGAAGTTTGTATTACCCCGACGATTGAGTAAGTGCTCTACCTTGATCTTTGTCGTCACTAGAGTAAGGAAAGTGGTTTAGGTGTGAAAAGCCCACCCTTTGTGGATTCCTCAACGGAGACGTAGGCTTCAAGTGTGGAGCTGAACTCTAGTAAACAAATCGTTGTGTCTCCTGTTCTTGTTCTTCTTCATTTCATTCATATTCAAGCAAAGAATATATTTCTAGGGTTTGTCCTCGATCTACTTCTCTAGAAGGTTGCCAACTCTATTATCTTGTCCCTAAGGCTCAGTATACCCTGCTGCACAACCTATGTTCGGCGATTTACTTTTGGTCAAGCATGTCATAGAGTTGTATTTTATCTCAAGAATCCTAGATTTCTCCAGAAATTCCTCAAGTTGCTAAATTTTCGAAATAATCTTCGGAAACTCCAGAAGTTTTTGATAAACTTTCTCGAGGCTGTGTTAAATTTTTAGGTTCGACTATTCACACTCCCTCTAGTCGGTATCCTAGATCCTTTCAATTGATATCAGAGCGTTGCTGTGACGGCCTCAGACAAAAATCCTTCGCGTCAATCTTAATCCGAGCCCCTAATCACCTGTCTTAGTTTTTCCAAGCCTAAGTGTTCAACCTCCAGGTCTTCCAAGCCCTGAGACTGACCCTTCCTTTCCGTTGGCCTCCAGTTCCAACCCCGCCGACCCCAACTCACCCGCCGGATTTTCTAAGTCTTCCCACAACACCTCCTCTTTTCAATCTGAGCAGTGGACCAACCGAGACTGACCAGTGGACCCGCAATCTTTTTATTCCCCGATCTTCTGGTGCAGACGCACTCGAGTGGCATGCTCGCTTCAGCACTTTTCCGCCGCGTGGCTCAATTCCTCCGACACCCGCCGCTTCGCCCCGTCGTCGGCTGCGACCAGGTGGATTCCCGCGCCCCCTTTCCCTAATTGCAGCGGAAGCCCTCTGCAACTTTTTCTGCAGCGCCTCGTCGCTCGCGCCCATCATCACCTCGCCGGACCCCGGCTGCAAGTCCCGATGTCTCCAGTTTTTCCGTCGCCCCTTCACAGTCGCGCCGCCCAGGTCCGCGCTACGCGACGATTCCTCCTCCGCCAACCCCGGCCCTGGCCACGACAGCTCCTTTCCGCCTTGCCAGATCTGCGCCCCGACGGAGTGTTGCTTCGCGCTCGACCGCGTAGCAGCAGTGATGAGGACACCACGAGTACATCTACACCAGCAGCACCTCAGGCGCCTCCAGTTGCTCCTCCACCTCAGGCGCCTACAGTTGCTCATCCAGTTGGGCCAATCACTCGAGCCCGTGCGAGAGAATTAAACTTCATCATGCTGTTAAGGAACGAAGGCCCATCGGAATAAGAAGATGGCCCAACAGGGCAGCCCAGGTGGGGCGCCTAGGGTTGGGCGCCGTGAACCCTTCGGACTCCAGGGGCTGCGCCCCCTTTATTTAGTCCGAGTCCTTTTTGTTTATGACTTGAGTTTTGTTTTACATCTAGCTTTAGCTACTCTTGAACACGCGCAAATACACGCTGTCCTTGTGATTCAGAACTCCACCTTCGAGTGATATTTAGATTTCTCGCCTCACTTTCTTGTTCGTTCTTCGATTGCGGACAGGAATCGATCTTCGTGATCAGGCTGATCTCGCACCAGCGAGGTTGGTAACCATCGGGAGTTGGTTCAGCGATTGCATTGGCGCTTCGGGTTCGCTCGTCGTAGTCGGATCGTGAGGGTCTACTTCCACCAAGTCAAATTTATCTCCACTCACCGAAAGATCGGGCACTCCGACTCTATCAAGTGGTATCAGCTTTCCAGGTTGATCGGTGAGTTTTACCGAGTGTTTTTCCCTTCCTACAGTCCACAAAAACCAAAACAAATTTTTTTTTAGGTTAGATCCTTTGTCCCAGCAACCGTTTAGCCTCGCACATTCTTTCAATAAGTGTCTTTGTTGAATTTGTGTGCCTACTCGTTCAATTGTTGCTGGTTACTTGTGTTTAATCTTTTGTTTCTCGTTTTTCATCTAACCCTAGTTTTCGCCGCCGCCGCCGTTCCGCTGCTCGCCAACCCTACCAGCCGCGCCCACCGCACCTCCCCCCGCGACAACCGCGCCGCGCCATCCCACTACTCCGATCGCCCCTCCCCTGTCAAAAAAAAAGAGATCAAAAGCAATCAAAACAAAAAGGAAAGTGCAAAAAAAAAAAAGGAAAGAAGCAAAAAAAAAAGACGAAGAAGAATCCAACAGGGAGAAGGAAGGTGATTCGGATTTGTTTCGGTGGAACCTCCCTTTGCGCGCGCCGTGACTCCTCCTGGGTCACGACTCTCTGGTGTTAATTCCCCCCTCCCCCACGCATTCCGTGCCAGCCTTTCACATCCGTATCTCTCTTTCTTGGTCCTTTATTATTCTGAGGTCCGCCTTATTCTGAGGTCCGCCTTATTATTCACATCCGTGCCAGTCTTTTTTTTACCGGAATACCCCTGTACTTTCGGAAAAAGTGTGTGCCGCAATTTGATATTTGAGATCCTCTGTGTTCATATTATCAGTTTTGGGGCACCCTCTGTGAAAAAAAAAACAGAAATAAAAAAAAAAAGAGGTGCGCCCTCTCCACCTTGCCTCTGTTCTTTCGATTTTTCCTTGTTACCAGCAACTCTTGTTACGTGTTTGGCACTATCTTTCAACTTTGCATTATTGTTTGATTGTGCTAATCCTTCATTTGAGTGCAGCCTTCCCAGAACTCCACATAGTTCTACGACGAGCATATTTTGTTTCTCCAGGCAATCGCTCCTCCAATCTTTCGTGAGTTCCACCGGTTGGTTGCAGTTCGCCCCTGTGTGCGTGGTAAGAACGGATAAGAATTTGATAACAGCACCCGAATGAGTGCCTTGTGAGCTGTTACACCCCTATTTTGTCGTCGCTTGTGTTCTTGTCTTTGCGCTAACCATGGCAGATGATGTCAACGCGGGGGCTAACCAGCTGCAGGGCATACGGGCGCAAGTTGAAGGGCTTGTCACCGACATTCAGACGATTCATGAACGGCTGGACTCGACGATCTCCTCGACGACCGAGCGGTGTGATCAGCTCGACCTTGCACAGACGGCCGCTAAGGCCACACTCGACTCAGTTGTGGCAAGACTCGATGCATTGCACACTACAGTCGCAGAGTTGCAGCAGGGTTATGGTGGTGACTCGGACCAGGACGATGGCGACCGCCGAGGCCGTGCCCGCCGCGTGCCACGCCGTTCCGGTGGTAATGATTCCTTTTCCAAGATTAAATTTAAAATCCCACCTTTTAATGGCAAATATGATCCTGCTGCATATCTTGATTGGGAATTAGAAGTTGAACAGAAATTTTCATGCCATGATATTCTTGCTAATTCTCAAGTTAAAGCTGCTATTAGTGAATTTACTGATTTTGCTTTAATTTGGTGGCGTGAATATAAACACAAACATCCCAATACCATTCCAACCACTTGGGAGCAATTAAAAACTGCTATGCGCCACAGATTTGTGCCTTCTTATTATGCTCGCGATTTGCTTAATAACATGCAACGTTTTCAGCAAGGTTCCAAATCTGTTGAGGAATATTTCCAGGAATTACAAATAGGCATGATTCGTTGTGGGTTATTGGAGGAAAACAATGCTGCTATGGCACGTTTTCGTGGTGGTTTGAACCGCGAAATTCAGGATATACTTGATTATAAGGACTACACAGATATGACAACATTATTTGAATATGCTTGCAAAGCTGAACGTGAAGTGCAGGGACGCCGCTCGAAGACATATTCTAACTCTTTTGCAGGAAGAAGCTCGACATCCAACTCTGCACCCGCTCTCCCTGCGCCACCCACGCCCACCACTACACCGCGCGAGCGAACGGCCAAACCTGCAAGCGCTGCCCCTTCCACAGGTGCCGCCCCTCCCACAGGCCGTACACGGGATATTCAGTGTCATCGTTGCAAAGGATTTGGCCATGTGATTTGGGACTGTCCGAACAAGCGCACTTTGCTTCTTCGTGATGATGGTGAGTACTCTTCCGCTAGTGATTCTGAAGATACTCGACATGCGATGCTTGCCACTGACCATGCAGCTATGGAGGTACATGTCAACCCGGGTGACGCCGATAGGTATGAAAGTCTTGTTGTGCAGCGTGTTCTTAGTACACAGGTCGCACCGTCCGAGAAGAATCAGCGACACACTCTTTTCCATACCAAGGGCGTTGTGCAGGAGCGGTCGATTCGCATCATCATCGACAGCGGCAGCTGCAACAATTTGGCGAGTACCACGCTGGTTGAAAAGTTGTCTTTACCCACTCGTAAGCATCCACATCCATATCACATTCAATGGCTTAATGATGGTGGGAAAATTAGAATTACTCGATCAGTCCGTGTTCCTTTCTCCATGGGTGCTTATTCTGATTTTGTCGATTGTGATGTTATTCCCATGGAAGCATGCTCTTTGTTACTTGGGCGACCTTGGCAATATGATACTGATAGCTTGCATCATGGTCGTTCAAATCACTATTCTTTCATGTTTAAGGGTCAGAAAATAATTATACATCCAATGACACCTGAACAAATTCTTAAAGATGATCTTGCTAGAGCTGCGAAAACTGCTAAACAACTTGAACCATCGACATCTCTTAATTCTGAAATCAAGTTGAATGCTCCTGTTTTGCTTGCCACACGTGCTGATTTTGATGAGTTACGCGATGCTCCTTTGCCATGCTATGCCCTTATATGCTCTAGTGTGCTCGTTTCACTTGATGATGCACCATCTTTGGATATTCCCCCTGCGGTTGCTAACATTTTGCAGGAGTACGCTGATGTCTTTCCAAAAGATTTGCCACCGGGACTTCCACCACTTCGTGGCATTGAGCACCAGATCGACCTCATTCCCGGCGCACAGCTTCCGAACCGCGCACCGTACCGTACAAATCCGGATGAGACGAAGGAAATCCAGCGCCAGGTACAGGCGTTGCTTGACAAGGGTTATATTCGTGAGTCTCTTAGCCCTTGCTCCGTTCCTGTGTTACTTGTTCCAAAGAAAGATGGCTCATGGCGTATGTGTGTAGACTATCGTGCTATTAATAACATTACCATTCGCTACCGATACCCTATACCACGCCTTGATGATATGCTAGATGAGCTTAGTGGTGCCATTATTTTCACTAAGATTGATTTGCGTAGTGGCTACCATCAGATTCGCATGAAATTAGGTGATGAATGGAAAACGGCTTTTAAAACGAAATTTGGGTTATATGAATGGTTGGTTATGCCGTTGGGTTTGACAAATGCTCCCAGCACATTTATGCGTTTGATGAATGAAGTTCTGAGGCCCTTCATAGGATTGTTTGTAGTTGTCTATTTTGATGATAACCTCATTTACAGCAAGTCTATGGAAGAGCATTTAGAACATTTGCGTGCTGTTTTTGATGCATTGCGTGCGGCCCATTTATTTGCTACCCTCGAAAAATGCATGTTTTGCACACAACGTGTCTCGTTTCTTGGCTATGTTGTTACTCCACAGGGCATTGAGGTGGATAGCAGCAAGATTGATGCCATTCGGGAGTGGCCTACACCGACGACGGTCACACAAATTCGAAGCTTTCTTGGCCTTGCAGGTTTCTACCGCCGGTTTGTTCGTGATTTTAGCTCCATTGCAGCGCCTCTACATGAGCTTACAAAGAAGGATGTTCCCTTTGCTTGGAGTGATTCGCAAGAGGTTGCGTTCAGCACCTTGAAAGATAAGTTAACCAATGCTCCTCTCTTGCAGTTGCCTGATTTTACTAAAGTGTTTGAGCTTGAATGCGATGCTAGCGGTATTGGGCTAGGTGCTGTTTTGTTACAAGAAGGAAAACCGGTTGCTTACTTTAGTGAGAAATTAAGTGGTGCTAGCTTGAATTATTCTACTTATGATAAGGAGCTTTATGCTTTAGTGCGCACTTTGCATACTTGGCAGCACTACCTTTGGCATCGCGAGTTTATAATTCATTCTGATCATGGGGCTTTAAAACATATTCGTACCCAAACAAACCTGAACCGTCGTCATGCTAAATGGGTAGAATTCATTGAGTCTTTCCCTTACATTATTAAACACAAGAGCGGGAAGGAAAATGTCATTGCTGATGCTTTGTCTCGTCGCTATACCATGCTGTCACAGTTAGATTTTAAAATCTTTGGCTTGCAAACTGTGAAGGATCAATATGTGGATGATGCTGATTTTAAAGATGCTTTCGCCCACTGTATTCATGGCAAACCATGGGGCAAATTTCACATACAGGACGGGTTCCTGTTTCGCGCTCACAAGCTGTGTGTTCCAGCTAGCTCGGTTCGTCGTTTGTTGTTACAGGAAGCGCATGGAGGCGGTCTCATGGGGCACTTTGGCGTCTACAAGACGCATGACGTGCTGGCTGCCCACTTCTTTTGGCCCCGGATGCGCGCTGATGTTGAGCGCCTTGTTGCCCGCTGCACTACTTGCCAGAAAGCTAAGTCACGATTAAACAACCATGGTTTGTACATGCCTTTGCCTGTTCCTACTTCCCCTTGGCTTGATATTTCTATGGACTTTGTTTTGGGATTGCCTAGAACTAAGAAGGGGAGGGACAGTATTTTTGTGGTTGTTGATCGTTTCTCCAAAATGGCTCATTTTATACCTTGTCATAAGACTGATGATGCTAGCAATGTTGCTGAATTGTTCTTTCGCGAGATTATTCGTTTGCATGGTATTCCAAATACAATAGTCTCTGATCGTGATGCTAAGTTTCTCAGTCATTTTTGGAGATCACTATGGAATAAAATGGGAACTAAATTGCTGTTTAGCACCACTTGTCACCCTCAGACTGATGGACAAACTGAGGTGGTTAATCGAACCTTGTCCACTATGCTTAGGGCTGTTTTAGATAAACACTTGAAACGTTGGGAAGATTGCTTGCCTCATGTTGAGTTTGCTTATAATCATGCAACGCATTCTTCTACAAAGATGTGTCCTTTTCAAATTGTTTATGGTTATATTCCTCGGGCGCCTATTGATTTGTTTGCACTTGATGCCGAGGACACCCCACACATAGATGTCGTTGCACATGTTGATCAAATGATTAGCTTGCATGAGCAAACTCAACAAAACATTGCTGCTGCTAATGTTAAATATCAGGTTGCGGGTAGTAAAGGGAGAAAACATGTTACTTTTGCACCGGGTGATCTGGTTTGGTTGCATTTGAGGAAGGATCGTTTTCCTACCTTACGTCGTTCTAAATTGATGCCACGTGCTGCTGGTCCTTTTAAAGTGCTAACCAAGATTAATGATAATGCTTATATCCTTGACCTGCCTGCGGAGTTTGGTGTTTCCACGAGTTTTAATGTTGCAGATTTGAAACCGTATGTGGGCGAAGATGAGGAGTTGCCGTTGAGGACGACTTCAGTTCAAGAAGGGGAGGATGATGAGGACACCACGAGTACATCTACACCAGCAGCACCTCAGGCGCCTCCAGTTGCTCCTCCACCTCAGGCGCCTACAGTTGCTCATCCAGTTGGGCCAATCACTCGAGCCCGTGCGAGAGAATTAAACTTCATCATGCTGTTAAGGAACGAAGGCCCATCGGAATAAGAAGATGGCCCAACAGGGCAGCCCAGGTGGGGCGCCTAGGGTTGGGCGCCGTGACCCCTTCGGACTCCAGGGGCTGCGCCCCCTTTATTTAGTCCGAGTCCTTTTTGTTTACGACTTGAGTTTTGTTTTACATCTAGCTTTAGCTACTCTTGAACACGCGCAAATACGCGCTGTCCTTGTGATTCAGAACTCCACCTTCGAGTGATATTTAGATTGCTCGCCTCTCTTTCTTGTTCGTTCTTCGATTGCGGACAGGAATCGATCTTCGTGATCAGGCTGATCTCGCACCAGCGAGGTTGGTAACCATCGGGAGTTGGTTCAGCGATTGCATTGGCGCTTCGGGTTCGCTCGTCGTAGTCGGATCGTGAGGGTCTACTTCCACCAAGTCGAATTTATCTCCACTCACCGAAAGATCGGGCACTCCGACTCTATCAAGCAGCCCGCCTGACCTCTCACCTGAGCAACCTCGCTTCTAGCGCCGTTCCCTCTGTCACATCCATCATATCCACCGCACGACGACGCCCACATCTGCCAAAACTCAACCACCGGCAAGTCCCCGCCTGCGCCGCCCTGTCTCCAGTGCCCAATAGCTGAAGGTGTCATCCCCGAAGTCCTGCTCCACCGCCCTTATCGCTCAATCGCCGCCCGGGCAGAGCACTCCATTGCTTCTTCCCCGACCTTCGCGCTGCTCCCCCTTCTCACTCCCGCGCAGCTATAAAAGGGAATGCCGGAGCCCAGCCGGAGTCCCCTTCGCCATCGCTGCCATCCCGCCGTTCCTCTGCTTCGTGCTCAAAGCGCTACAGCCTAAGTTCCTAAGGAACTCTCCTCTCCGCTCACCAGCCGCCCTTTCCAATCCACCCAGCCGCTTGCTCCTCCGCGCTGTGCTAAAGCTTGCTTGTTGTCCACAAGAAGCTCCGCCGCCGCCGGAGCACCGCCGGACGTCGCCCCCCCAAGTCTTAGTCCTTCAGTCCTTCCACTCAAGTCTGCTGCTTCCCGACCCCAAACTTCACTTGTGCGCCGAAGGTAAGCTGCCGACCCTTTGTCCGTTTCGCCCGACCCTTCTGTCCGCCCGACCCTTTTTTTTCCGCCTCGTCCGGCCCTTCTGTTCGTCCGACCCCTTTTTCCGCCTCGTCCGACCCCTTTTTTTGCCTCGTCCGACCCTTCTGTTCGTCCGACCCCTTTTTCCACCTCGTCCGACCCTTCTGTTCGTCCGACCCCTTTTTCCGCCTCGTCCGACCCTTCTGTTCGTCCGACCCCTTTTTTCCGCCTCGTCCGACCCTTCTGTTCGTCCGACCCCTTTTTCCGCCTCGTCCGACCCTTCTGTTCGTCTAACCCCTGGTCCGCCTCGCCTGACCCTGTCTGTTCCGCCAACCCTTCTCCGCCTCGCTCGAGGACTCGGCTGGATCTTTTTCCTTCGAACCGAGGGGGTATGTGTAACACTTGGGGACCTTTTAGCATTGAGTCTGAGGACGCTTGGTACATGAAACCCTCTAGTTTAAGGGTCAGATCCTAAGTTCCCTTCCTTCAACCCTTACCTCTTGATCTCCACCAACTCCATCGAGCCTCCCCACCCTCCTGTTACTTGTCGCAAGTTTCTAGGCTCATACTTGCAAGTGTTGCTGTTGAAATAACCGTCTATGCTAACTCTTGCATTGCATTCGTGTAGAGCTGCGTCTCACCGACGGCTGCTACGAGCTGCACCCGGCGCCAGAAGACGACGGTGTAGCTAAGCTCCTGCCCTCAGAAGCCGAAGCTGCCCCAGAAGTCGAGCAGTTCCCTTCCTCCTTGCTCGAAGGCAAGCCCCGGATGCATGAAACCCCTATTGTTTTGCCAAATTTGCGCATGCCTTCCTTAAACATGCTTGTGCATTTACGTATAGGAGTTGGTTGGAACCCTAGATGCATGACTTAGCTCCCATGATCTGAACACTAGCTGTTGGACTGAGTAGATGCTTTGCTTAAATAGGAGACGGTAAAAGCCGAGTGATTTCCTGTCACTCGCGAGTTGTAGGAGTTGGATGTCTACCCTTCTGTTACAACTGTAAGGACGATAGACGGAGCAGGGCTTTTGGGTAACTCTTTGGTGGTCAGTTGATCGCCCCGTCTGTTTATGAAACTTGCTAAGGCCCGACAGTGGTGGTGTTCGTGATCAAGTGTTTGAAGGTACTAATCTCATACCTAGTATGGGATGGGGAAGCCTAGTACCTGATTGAACTAGGGCGTGGCTTATACCCCTGCTGTCCCTGGAACGGGGTTCCCATGGTGCATCATGTGGGTGCAAGTGCGGTCATAGTACGGTAGAGGCCGGGACTGTGGAGCATTGCATGCCAAGGGAAGTTTGGACCTGACACGCTCCTGGGAATTGATGGGGACGGCCGACATAGGAAGCGGCCCTTGTGGTGCACGGATGTCGTGAGATTAGGTTCGCCATGCATGGTTAAGAAACTCGAATCGATTCGTCTGCCTCTCACAGTTTGAGACTGCTTGATCGCTATGTCACCCTGAGTAAATAAGGAATCTGATGATGACATGGTTTTGTTGATGATATATATATAACTTTGGTTGGTTTTATGGTTGCTTAGAATAGGTTGCAAACTTAGACCGGATAATATACTTAGAACCGGAGCTAAAACTTGAAAGTAGGGTTACACCTAGTACTTTTGGCAAACAAACCCCTCAGCCAAAAAGCTTTGCATGTCTAGAAGAGGTAGTTTAGCGCGCTCCCTGTCGGTTAAGTCTTGTTGAGCTTAGTAGCTCAGCCTTGTTGTGGCTTTTTCTTTTTCAGGTGAAGTTGCTGTTCCCGAGCCCCCTTCTGCTGGCACTTGGCCGCCCCAACTCCCTCCGGGTTGGACGGTTGAGTGGGATCCCTCCTCGGACGGCGAGGAGAGGGATCACTGACGTCCTGGCTGGCCTCACCAGGGATGTCTGACCCCGACGAGTTCGCTTCCGCTAGTGTTTTACCTTCAGTTGTTTTTCTTTTGAACCTTGTAAACTCTGATTTGTTTTTCTGGCCGAACTAAATGGTTAAGGGTTCAACTCGGTGGACTTGTTGTATTCTCTGGAACCCCTCACCTTCGTGTGAGTTTGCTAACTCGATCCTGTTCACGTGGTTAATCGGATGAAATCCGACGGCACTTCGTGTTAACTTGGCTTAGGCATGGGTGTCGCATGTTAGGCGACTTAACCCTGTTAAATCAAGTTAATCCGAAGTGGATCCGCCACAGTTGCTCTTCGGATTAAAGCTTAACTGCTTGGAGTATCAATATTTCGACTTCGGGGAATCAAGATGTGCTTACTAGAGGTACCGTGACCAATCCAAATGTAGTTCAACAACCTGTACTACCATAGGGAGCAAAATAAGTGCTCAAGGTGGAGCTGCCAGTGGAGCAAGCACAAGTACAAGGTCAAGGTGTGAAGAAATTGAAGACTCCTCCGAGGATGACTGTGATTATGATGATGCAAGATTAACTCACTTTGGGCGCTATGCTTCATGAAGGGAGTTCATCAAATCCCTTTGAATTATGCTCATTTAAATCTCAACACCTCAAATGGGTCAATCAACTTGGGAAAGCCTCCTCACTTTGATGAGTAAGCTATTCCAAGTAGAAGGACATGATGAGGGTGTATATGATAGGGGTAAACACCGCTATTTGGATGATTGTTGAAATGGGTGTCAACTTCCCAAGAGGACATGAAGATGCTCCCCTCACACAATATCTAGAGTATGAGATTCCACAAAACTTTCAAGCCTTGCACATCAGCAAAAGTTCATTATGTGCCGAAGAATTTGATAAGATTGATGGATTGGAGTCCACCAAGGAAGTATGGGGTACTCTCTTCATAAACCATCAAGGGATAATGAAACTTAGGGAAGGAAGGATAAGAGCATTAGAGCGTGAGCTTAATCGCTCCATCATTAGAGAGAATGATACACCACAAGAGATGTACAATAGGTTGAATAAGATCATTAATAAGATAAGATCTCTTTGAAGTGACAAATAGGGAAGGAGAGAAGTGGTTGACAAGATTCTATCGGCCTACATGGCAAGAGATATCCAACTCCCTACTTGTGTTGATGAATGTTATTGACACACTTTTAGTACCATTTGAATAGTGTTTTCCTGCATATTCTTATTCAAACCCGCCACTTGGCACCTGAAATAACCACATACTCGCATATGTGTTGTGTTTTGGACCATATTGCAAAATCACAGGAAATACGACATAAATGAAGGGTATTTCTACAAGATGGATTTGGACTCGGACTTTGGACATTGGAAGGGCCAAATACAAACATTGAACTATAGGCCCGCAGGAGGAGCTGAACTTGCACGAGCCATATCTTCGTCATTCGAACCTCGATTGGGGTAAATTTATAGGGATACTTGCATGCCTTGACAAGATCTACAATTTTTATATGAAGCACTCGGGCATTGGAGGCCTGTAGGAGCTGAGCCGATCGACCCAGAGAGGCCAAGGCCAATCAGCCTGGCCTTTTTCTAGGTTGGTTCGGGGGTGCCCTTCACCCCACAGTGCTAGGTAGGGAGGTTGTGAGATCCGTTTTTGTGACCTTGATGGTATCCTGTCCCGGCGTTGTTTTTCCTGAGAGCATGAAGGACTTGCTTGACAACCTAGTTTAGATCCAGTTTGGGACCATGCCGGCAGATTCAATCCCGACCACTTTCTCCATCAACTCGACGGTTTCCACCAACTCGGCGATGCCCGCTGAGCTAGCAACTTCCGCCAACTTGGCGACTCCCGCTGACTCGGCGACTTCCACCGACTCGACTACTTCTGTCGACTTGGCGACTCCTGTCAACTCGGCTTCCGTCGGATCCATTCTGGCAGAGCAGGTTCTTCATCCAAGGATCATCACACCGTTTGTCCAGCAAGCCGGCGAGCTCTCCCTCTCCGAGAGGGTTCTAGATCTGATCATCGACGCCCTGCTTGGACTGCGAAACTCGACTTCCGAGTACTCTGCTAGGCTTGACCAAGTTTTTCAGATCCAATCTGAAAATCCTCCCAAACCCGCCCAGTCTACGGATTGTGGCGAATTCTAGGTACTCGCATCAATCTCACACCCCATCCTTATGGAAGCGACGACGAAAGCAACTCATCTACATTAGATCGTCAAGCCTTCGTTGTCTCCATTGATGAACCACCTTATAATGGTGAAACGGAATCTCAAGAAGAAGGCCGTATTGCCAGAAACCGAAACCATGCAGAACGACGTCAACAGGAGCAAGCCGGTGCCCAGCAGCAACCTGCGGCAATCGCTAATGTAGCAGGCGACCAGCACCAGCAGCTGTGCCATGAGCATGATAACGACGACCAAGGCAGCGGTCGGGAACAACACAGGCATCACACATGAGCCCGCAATCTGCTAGCCGACCTCAATCAGACTGGGAACAACATCCTCGCTACACGCCAAGCCAACCTGGGGGCTGCAGTGGCCGATCTAGACAACCTTCCAGGTTTAGATCAGGTCCGATGAGCTAAAGCGCGACTTCAGGCTGCTACTGTCCAGCTAGAGGCCCGATCCAACGAATGACATGCACACTCCTGGTCCTCATCCTCCGAGCATTCCCGCAGATCTAACCGTCGCCAAGGTGAACCCAGGGGTGGCCGCCTACCCCCAATCAACGAATAAGAAGTAGACTAGAATGCTGTTCCAGCCGCCAATCCACAGGCCAAACAAGCTGCGAATCCAGAGGCTGGACAAGCAGCGAACCCACAGGCCGCTCAACCTATCAACCCACCAGCCGTCCAGCTGCCCAATCCTCCAATCAACAATGCCGTCAACAATGATCATCAACAACATAACAACGACAATCACCCCCGCGGCGGGAGAAACCACGATGGAGACAGAGGCCGACCAGAATAGCAGCGCAATCCCCGGGATGACCTGCATGAGCTTTGCCAGAACCGTGACGTCCGTGCCGAATTAAATAAATGCCACAATGAGCGTGATGCGTATGAGCTTCGTCCCCGCGCTGAGTAAGAAATCGTGACTATGGCGCCCTTATACCAAACCACGATGCAACGCGTGATGACACACGTCGTTAGGAAGATGAGATGCACCGTCGCACCTACTAAGACTGTGCATACGGTGCACCCAGAGGCGCCCACGACCCACCCAGGAGTGATTACAACTATGAGGATGTCTACAATCTGCCCAGGTGGGAGTATGATTACGAAGACGATTATTATCCACCTAGACGCAACTATGGTGGACGCGGAAGGGTCCACCCTGACCAGTACTACTTCGATAATGACTACAACAATGACATGGCAATTGACGGCTTTGCAGCCTTTACGCCTCACCTCAGAGCTGTTGTATGGCCACCTACTTTCAAACCAGCTATCAATGAAAAGTACGACGGCTGTTCGGACCCAACTATATGGCTCAAGATATAAAGTACGGCCGTGAGAGCCGCCAACATCACCTATGATCAAATGGCCGCCTACTTCCCTGTAGTTATGGGTCCTGCTCCGCTCCTGTGGCTGGAAAACCTTCCCCCAAATAGCATTGACAGTTGAGGTTAGCTCGCTAGAGCTTTCACTCAGAATTATCAAGCCACATACAGCCGACCTGGCAATAGGGAAAAGCTCGGTCAAGTCCATCAAATAGAAGGTGAGCCACTTCGACAATACACCAACTGCTTCTTTGAGAATCACAATAGGCTTGCATGCATCGATGATTGTGATATCATCTGGTATTTTCACTCTAGTTTGACAAATCATAAAATATTTGAAAAGCTATATGAGGCAAAACCGAAAACAGACGGACAGATGATGGAAGTGGTCAACGAGCAAGCTGATGTTGAAGAGGCATCAAAAGTCCAGTTCCAGAGGCGCCATGAGAGTGATGACTACTATCAACCACTGCATGTTGAGCCCTGACCATGTCCGGAGCCCTGTCTCCACAAAAGGGCCCCGGAAGTCTATGCTGCTGGGGCGAACTTGACCAGGCAAAGCACCTTCAATTGTGAGGAATTTGGCAGAACTCTGAGCGGCCCGTGCCCCTTCCACAAGGATGCGCGTCATACCCTGCGTGACTGCATGGCTTTGGAAAAAGAGCTTGGCACCCCAATAGAATACAAGCGACCCCGGCACAGCGATGACCGTCAAGACAGTAATAGGTGCGAGTATCGCAATCATAATAATAGTCAATGCCAAGATAACCATAACAGTCGTAGCAACGACGATCATGACAATCACAACGACCGTAACAATGGTAGGCGCGATGATCGCGCTAACCAGAACAAGGAGGAACAGTGTGATCAGCCACGTCATGACGCCCAGCGTTGTAATGCCGACCAGAACGGAGACTTCCAGCGACCCGAGTATCAAGTCAACATCATTGTGGGCGGCCAAAACGCCTCCAGCAGCAATCGCTAGCAGAAGCTACGCTAGTGAGAGGTCCAGTTTGTTGCAATACAACCAATCCAGTATCTATGTTGGTCCAAGCAATCAATAACCTTCTCCATATCCCGGATCCTAGGTCCTACCCGTTGGATGTCTGCCCGACCATAGATCGGGCTCTACTCCCTAAGGCACTGATTGATGGCAGCAGTGGCCTCAACATCATCTTTACTGAGACATTGAAGCGCATGGATTTTGATTTCAAGCGACTCCAGCCTTGTGAAGAACCCTTCTACGGTATCGTACCTTGAAAAGGATCCTACCCCATCAGCTGAGTTGTTTTGCTGGTCACCTTTGGCACACAGGACAACTATCGCACCGAGCACCTCACATGAAAAGGATCCTACCCCATCGGCCGAGTTGTTTTGCGAGTCACCTTTGGCACACAGGACAACTATCGCACCGAGCACCTCACATTTGAGGTAGCCAACTTCAAAACATCCTACCATGCTATCTTCGATAGGCCAATGTTGGTAAGGTTCATGGCAATCCCGCACCATACCTACCTTGTCCTCAAGATGCCAGCTCCAAATGGAGTACTTTCTATCTACGGCGACATTGAGACCTGATATAAGTGCGACACAAAAGTAGTCCAACTCGCTAAAACTCTAGAACTATCAGCAATCACCACCGCCATGGTCATCGAGGCTAAGAAGATCAGCGTGGACTAGCTAACAATCCCTGAGAAGGAGCTATCCTCCACATCTCTACAGCCTGACCCCCGAGTCAAGAAGATTTGCCTCGGTCTTGAAGACCCGATCAAAACAACTCTCATTGGGGCTGACTTCTCAGAGAAATAGGAACTCGCGCTCACCAGTTTCTTGTGAGACAACTCGGACATATTCGCATGGAAGCCATCAAACATTCCCGGTTTCCCCAAGGATCTGGGTGAGCACTCCTTGGACTTAAGCAAGACTGCATGCCCAGTGAAACAGAAACTGCGTCGCTTCACCCAAGATCGCAAGGAGGCCATTATGGTAGAATTGAATAAGCTCCTAGCAGCCAGATTCATCGGAGAATGTAAACATCCGAATGGTTAGCAAAGCCAGTCCCTGTAAGAAAAAAAACTGGTGAATGGAGAATGTGCATTGATTATACCAACCTAAACAAGCACTGCCCTAAGGACCCCTTCCCTCTTCCGCGTATGGACCCAGTAGTAGACTCCACTGCAGGAAGGATCTTGCTCTACTTCCTCGACTGCTACTCGGGCTATCACTAGATTGCCTTGAAACCAGCCGACCAAGATAAAATGTCGCTGTAACAACTCTACCTAAATTAAGTACTTTTAACTCTAAACCAGTGATAAATCCCTAATTTAAGAAGTGAAATGACCTTTATAAACCTAAGAAGCTCCTTTTGGAGTTTGTTTTAAAGCTTGAAATTTTATATACAAACTTAAGTTTCTGCCCAAATAAGAGTTGTAAAAATTTTTAATTCCAACAACTTTTGTTAAAGGCACCTTGACTAATTCGGAGTGGAAGGAAGTCAAAAACAGCAACCAAAGCTGGTTTTTCTAAAGGACCCTGAAAATCTCTTAAGTCGTGGAATTTGAGTTTTCCTCCATCTTTACAAGCTTTCATCTCCCATTTTTCTATCTAAACTCAAGTCAGAGCCTTAACGAAAGTTGTAGTACCTCGAGTGTGTTCCAACTTTATTACTCTGACCCAGATCCAAATCGGACCCGAACTTGTTCAAAATCCCGGTCAAAGTGAGGTAAACCAGTCAACTCACCCCGGATGCCTTAAATCCTAAGTCTGGGATTCCAGATTTTTGGCTAAATTTGGCGTAAAATATCTTCGAATCCTCTCACAATCAAAACTGACACCTTAAACAAAGTTTGAAGAACGATCAGTGTTGAACAAGTTTTTTTAAGGGAGTTTCGGGAGTTGTGTTGAAAGATTCGGAGAAGGATCGCTCCAAAGCTGGTTGGGCTTGCTGCCCGAAGGGAGCCTCGACGCCTTCGCGCCCGAGCATGTTCGCTCGCGCACCGCGCGCCGCGTGGCCGCCGGCCACCGGCAGCTTGCCGGCGCCCTATCATCAGCGCGACAGCGACAGGACGAGAGCCACGGCGCCCAACCCGCGCCCGCGACAGGACAGAGCGAACGCCTGGCCAGCCAACCGCCGGCCGCGTGCGTGCCGCCTTCCGCCTGCCATGGCTCTACTCCGCCAACCTTGTTCCGCCCGTTCGACGAGAAAGCTGAGACGCCCCCGACGTCCCGCGCCTCCTCCCGTTCGCCCAACCCCCACGGTAGCTCTCCGCCTCGCCCGCCCGACAGACCGGAAGCCCCAGACGCGCGCCGCCCAAGGCCAATCGCCGCCGAAGACCACCCGGAGCTCTGCCTCCTCTGCCCAATGGCGTCGTCGGCCAATGGCCGCCTCGCCCGAGCACTCGCCGCTCCCGGCCTTATCCTTTCCCCACCAGAGCCCCGCCTCGACCCTCCGCGCCACCCCGGCCCTATAAAAGGGAACCCCCTCACCGGCAACGCCACCCCTTTGCCACCGCCGCACCTACGCCACTTCTTTTCCTCTGAGTCGCCGTTTTCTCCCTACGCCGCCGCTGAGCTTCCGTGGAACTCACCCCCTTGCACCACCCCCACACTCCGGCGACTTTGCCGCCACCCTCAAGCCGCTTCTTCCAACCCACCAGTTGCCTATTCCTCCGCGCGGTACCAGAGAGTTTGCCAGTCATCGACCAGAAGCTCCGCCACCGCAGGAGCACCGTCGAAGCCTCGCCGTCGCCAAGCCTTAGTGCGTACAACCTTCCCGCCCCAGCCGACTCCTTCGACCCCAAGGCTTCACCGGTAGACCTGCGGGTAAGTACTTAACCTTCCTGTTCGGTTCACCCGACCCCTTTGTTTCGGTTTGCCCAACCCCTGTCCTTTTTCGTTTCGCCCGACCCCTTTGTTTCGGTTCGCCCAACCCCTGTCCTTTTTCATTTCGCCCGACCCCTTTGTTTCGGTTCGTCGACCCCCTTTTCTTTTCGTATCGCCCGACCTTTTCCCTTTCGCCTCGCCCGACCCTGCCAAGTTTCGCCGACCCTTTCTCTACCTCGCCCGAGGGCTCGGCTGCATCTTTTTCTTTGACCCAAGGGTATCGGTGAAATAATTTCGGGGATTCCTCTATGTTGAACTCCCCCACGTTTCCTGTAGCAAAGTGTCCGTGTTAAAACATGAGTGTGTTGAAATAACCATCTAAAATGTTTAACCCCTGCATTGCATTTCCGTGTAGAGTTGAATCTCGCCGACGGAATGTACGAGCTTCACCCGGCACCGGAAGAAGACCCCGCCGAGGAACTGCCTCCCTGCGAAGTAGAGCCCGAACTGGAGCAAGACCCCGAGGACCCGCAAGCTTTTCCTGAAGGCAAGCCCTGGAGCATGAATTCCTATCTTGAGTTCATGCAATATTATTGATTACTTGATTGCGCATTTACGTTTCTAGGAGTTGTAATGAAACCTTAGATGCATAAACTTAGTACCTTGTTTGAATACTAGTTGCTAAGGTCGAGTAGTTGCAATGCTTAATAGGTCTCGGTAAAAGTCGAGTGATTTCTTGTCACTCGCGAGTTATAGGAGTTGAATGTTTTTTTTTATGTTGCAACTATAAGGACGACGGACGGGGTCAGGCTTGTGTTCGATACTTGGTGGATTGCCCCGTCTGTCTAAATGAAAATGAACTAAGGTCGAAACGTGTCGGCGTTCGTGATCAAGTGTTTGAAAGTACTAATCTCATACCTAGTATGGGATGGGGAAGCCTAGTACCTGATTGAACTAGGGCGTGGCATACCCTCCGGCTGTCCTTGGAACGTCGTTCCCATGGTGCATCATGTGGGTGCAAGTGCGGTCACAGTGCAGCGATAGGCCGGGACTGTGGAGCATCGCATGCCAAAGGAAGTTGGCCCTGACACGTGCCTAAGGGATCGATGGAGACGGCTGACAAATGAAGCGACCCTTCGTGGTGCGCGGATATCGTGAGATTAGGTTTGCCATGCATGGTTAATAAATTCGAATCGATTCGTCTGCCTCTCAAAGTTTGGGACTACTTGATTGCTATTCCGCACTGAGTAAAGATGGAACATGAATATGAGATTAAGTTGATGCTTGTTAAGTACTTGCTTGAAAATCATGCTTGTTTAGTATAAGTTGCTAGTATAGACTGGATAAGTAACGTAGAACATGAGCTAAAATGTTGAAAGTAAGGACTGACTTTAGACGCTTTGGCAAAGAAAACCCTAGAGCCAGAAGGCCTTGCATGTCTAGGTCTCGGTCGTGTCTTTCCGACGGGTCAGTCTTGCTGAGTACTAGTTGCTCAGCCTTGTTGTGGCTAATCTTTTTCAGGTAATAGTTTGGTTGCTGGTACCACTTGGCCGACCCAGCTTCCTCTAGGCTGGACCGTCGAGTGGGATCCTTCCTCGAATGGCGAAGGAAGGAATTTTTGATGTCATGATCGGCTCCGTCGTGATGTCATGTATCGACGTTTAGTTTCCGCTGTTTTCCTTTGACTTCGAACCATTCAAATTTCGGTTTGAATTTCAAAAACTCTGATGTAATAAATTGTTGAACTATGTTGTCATGATGGAATGTTGTAACCTCTGTGCTACTCACCTTCGCGTGGGCGATGCTTCTCGATCCTGTTTATGTGGTTTATCGAAGGAAATCCGATGGTCGACCAAGTTGACTTGCTTAAAGTGCATAATCGCGTGTCAGGCGACTTCAATTCATTTTAGTCAGGTTAATTTGGGCGGTTCCGCCACTGCTGGTATCAGAGCTTGAAGCACGGTACGGAGAACAACAAACCTTAAAACTCTTTTTCTAACTAAAATTTGCAATTATTTTTGGTTGAGAGGACGACTAGGACGTGCATGCATTCAGAAATAAAACCAAACTCGAGTACGTCGTAAAAAGTAATGCACCGCGTTAAGGATTGTCTAGCTGTCCTTTTTCTGCCATGCTAACTCCAGAAACTTTGTATAAGAAAGTTGTGTTAAATCTCCCAAGTAAAACTGCCTCAAGGTACTACCATTTGGGTTGAGAGTTGTGATCAGTTTGGTGACCCCCTGCTGGCTGTTAGCCCAAAGTGCACACCAGCGGAGTTTCTGCTGTTTCGACCACCTTAAGGACCTTTTCTGTGAGGAGTCCTTTGAGCAAAGTTTTTCAGAACTTAGTAAAGGACTTACTGGTAGAGTTTCAGCTTTGTTAAGTCTCTGGTTTGGAAGTTATATTCAGTTTACCTTGACTCGGTCGGAAGAGTTCCAGCAGGTACCCTTAATGGGAATCTGAGATTATCACCTTGTTAGGTTCTGTTATAGCCTTACCTTTGAATACCAAACTTGTTACACACTATCTAAAGAACATGCTGGTAAAATTTGAGAAATTTTGGAGGAATACTTGCTGAGTTATGAGCTTTTCTCTAACTGCTAGAAATCTGTGTGATTTCCAAGTGTTAACCCCGTTTCTCACGTGACCCTTGGTTACAGATGGCGCAGCCCGTGCACGTTGCAGTCGGTACGGATGGCACCACCTACTCACGGTGCCTTCACTACGAGGGTTTTCCAGCTGTGTTGTGGGACACCCTGCGCTCTTTCGGGTACCAGTCGCCGCCGGTTTATGCGGGCCGTGTGTACCAGGACCACGGGATTCCGCGGAGCCGCGTACACGTGCGGGTACCCCCGCCTCCGGATCAGCCACAGTGGCCGCTGTTGGAGGTAGTGGCTGAGGGACACATGCTCCACGATGCCTGGGAGTTTGCAGCCTTGCAGACCTTGACCCAGTTCTGCTGGGCACACCCTCTTGAGATCATGCTAGACCCGATTGGGTTGTTCCCTGCCCGGGATACGAGGGACCCGGACTGGTTGGATCGTATGGAGCATATGGACTTGCTCGGGCTTATGGATCCTCAGCGCACGATTTTTGTTTCAGCTCGTTGCCTGAATGTGTTCTACAGGATGGTTGAGCTGCAAAGCCGAGCGATGGCTACGGTGATTGGGATGGCAGTGGCCAACCAGGTTGCCTTGGCTACCGTGCAGAGTGGCATGGTGGACCAGTCGCTCGAGCTGGTACAGAAGGATGTTCAGATTGCTGAGATGCAGGACAAGATTACTCGTTTGGAGGAAGAGATTGTGGATATGGAGCACGATATTAAGATCTTGGCTGACCAGTTCTATGATGTGAACATGGAGCTAGCGAACGCCAATGAGCACCTGCAGGAGCATCACGATGAGCTTAATGCCATCCACGCCTTAGAAGTGCAGCTGGATGAGCCGTTGGCCCAAAAGGAGGAGCCTGAGGAGATCGAAGGCTTTTCGAGCATGGACTATGAGAATGCCTCACCGCAGCCTCCAGTTGGTGATGCTCACTCTCCGATCCTTAGGTTTGCCTCCGTGGGCAACCTCGACGACTTCTAGTTATGACAAACTAGGCTGAGCGGTTCTCTTTGTTTTTTATTGTACTCCTCGGCGACCTATATTTTGGCCAATGATGTAATAGGTTAGCCTTGAGTTGAGTACTCCTCATCTATTTTAAGACCAGCAATGAAATGATCTTAGTGAAAGCAGTTCCTGTTTTTCTTTCACTCTTGGCTCGACTTCTGACCCTTTGCGACACGTCATGGATGTCAAGTGTGTGGGTTTTGGTGCGGTGACCACACACCCGTCTCCTGTGGGCCTGTCCAAAGTTGACCGACCCCGAGTCGCGAGGTCGGATGTGCCCGACCCCTCGCGGACGGTCTCCGTCCCGCCCGACCCCTCGCGGCAGGTCTCCGCCTCGCCCGACCCCGGGATGAAAGGCTCCGTTTCGCCCGACCCCGGCACCAAAGGTCGAAATTAGTGGGACCCCAGGGATAAGGTTTTGGCTCGCCCAAGGGTGTGTGCAGACCAACCGAGGAGAAACCAAATCTTGTGGACCCTACAAAACGTGGATCAAAATACCTTTCCGATAAAATGACGCTGCAGAAATGGGCTAGTTGCTAGCTCATATATGTGTACCTCCTTAATAAGGATATGTGTTGTGTTGCAAGAGTTGCATTTGCGGATTTAACACATATATTTCCCACATTTTTGGAATACTTCTGAGGTTATGGAACTAATGGAAAGATGAATCTTGCAGATGGCGCATCGCACATGCTCCGACTCCATTCCTAGTGGTAGCGAGGTGCCTCCCCCACCGCCGCCTCTGACCCCCTCGAGTCGATCTTGGCAGCCCAGACCGAGCTGCTGAGGCACATCGCTCAGGGGCAGCAGCAGCAGTCCCAGGGAGGAAGGGCCCATCATCAGGCACATGTTGCTCGCTATGAGGATTTTCTGGGGACCCAGCCTCCTCTGTTTCACAAGACGGAGGACCCACTTGACGCCGATGCCTGGATTCGCACTATCGAGTCCAAGTTCTCCCTTCTCACCGCCCACTGCCCGGACGAGAACAAGGTTCGGTTTGCCACGCAGCAGTTGCGTGGTTCTGCTCTCCTGTGGTGGGATCACTACCACGCCATGCAGCCGGCCGACCACGTTGTCGGTTGGGAGGAATTCAAGACGGTGTTCAGGGGCCATCACATCCTTGAAGGTCTTCTGGAGCGCAAGCTCAACGAGTTCCTGGCTCTCACCCAGGGAGGCCGCGATGTCCTGCACTATGCGCAGGCTTTCAATGACCTGTGTCGCTATGCAGGCTACCATGATGACTCCGATGAGAAAAAGAGGGACCGTTTCCGCAGAGGCTTGAGTTTGGAGCTCAAGGAAAGGCTGAATCCCATCAAAGTAGGTTCCTACAATGAACTGGTGAACCTGGCCATTTCCCAGGTGTAGGAATACGAGGTAGGCTACGCTAGCGCAAAACAAAATTTTCTACCGCGTATAACCAGGAAGAACTGCCGTATAAGGATCACGAGATTACCACTCGACGCACTACTGGTGCGGAAGATGTAGATATGCGTCGGTGCAGTGAAGACGATCACGTAGTCGTACGTAGTCGATCACGTCCAGCAGCTCCTCAGCAGCTCGTCCACGTGCACAGCAAGATCGCCTCCGGTGCCGCGGCTCGTCGTCGGCTCGTCGTGGCTCGTCGGCGGCTCGTCGATGGCTCGTCCAAGTGCTGCAGGCGCAACACCTCCAAGGTATCCACACGTGCAGGGAGGAAGCGTCGCAAGCCGGATTGCTAGATCCGCGAGTTGCAACAGGCGAGGGCGTGGGAGGCGCGGCAAGTGTGTTCAGCCAAAAGGTGTGAAACCCTAGGGCGCCCCCACCCCTCTATTTATAGGGGTTCCTGATGGGCCTCTGGATCCGAGGCCCATTAGTACTCCTAAACCTAATCCAACTCGGATCAGATCCGAATTGGGCTTCCAGCCCCTTAAGTGTGTGACCCTATGGGTTCGGATACGTATAGACATGGCCCGAGTACTCCTACTCGGCCCAATAGTCGGTAGCGGCCTCTAGCAAGACGTGCCAACTCCTATACGCATACGAAGATCATATCAGACGAACCATCACAACATAATATACATGCTATTCCCTTTGCCTCACGATATTTGGTCTAGCTTCAAGCCGACCGCTCTTTCTCGATCCTGTGATTCGGAATCCCTTTGTAGATTAACTCTTAACCGTACGTAGCATGGCCATGCATTTTCTGATCCGATCACTCGAGGGGCCCAGAGATATCACTCTCAATCAGAGAGGGGCAAATCCCATCTTGATTGACCATGTCTCATAGCATGCTTCTTGACAAACCCGAAAGCTACCTTTATAACTACCCTGTTACGGTGCAGCGTTTGATAGCCCCTAAGTAGGTCAATCCACATCTAGAATACATGCGACAATCTCAGGTCTAAGGACAAAGCGTATATGTTGTTTAAAGAGAGAACTACTTCTCGTGTTGGGTCAGTCCTAACACATGTCTCCACATGTGTCCACATTATTAGTTCAACATCTCCATGTCCATGACTTGTGAAACATAGTCATCAACTAATACATGTGCTAATCTAATATTCATGTGTGTCCTCACATGAACTCCGACTAGGGACAACTTTAGAATAACCATACAAGTAAAGAGTTTCACATACAATTCACATAATTGCAAATCAATTCAAGTAGCCTTTAATGGATATTCAATGAACACAATATACAAATCATGGATACAAATGGAATATCATCATCTCTATGATTGCCTCTAGGGCATACCTCCAACAGTCTCCCACTTGCACTAGAGTCAATCTAGAAGGTACCTAATACCCATAGCTCTTACATGCGCATCATGCTTAGCCTGCGGGAGTGGTTTTGTCAACGGATCAGAAATGTTCAGATCCGTGTGTATTTTGCATATCTTGATCTCACCCCGGTTAACGAAGTCTCGAATGAGATGAAATCGCCGCATTACGTGTTTGTTCTTCTGGTGGTTCCTTGGCTCCTTTGCTTGCGCAATTGCCCCATTGTTATCACAGTAGAGATTCAATGGGCTGGACGCATTCGGGAACACACCAAGCTCAATGAGGAAATTCCTTATCCAAACACCTTCCTTCGCGGCTTCCGAAGCCGCGATGTACTCGGCTTCTATCGTAGAATCGGCCACCGTCTCCTGCTTGGAACTCTTCCAACTAACAGCACCACCATTTAGCGTG
Organism: Setaria italica; assembly: GCF_000263155.2. Lineage (NCBI taxonomy): Eukaryota > Viridiplantae > Streptophyta > Magnoliopsida > Poales > Poaceae > Setaria > Setaria italica. The sequence continues at coordinate 29,655,990 of NC_028458.1, read as the reverse complement.
AACACAAATCCTGATTGTGACTTTGAATCATCTCTGTCGGTTTGGAAACTAGCATCGGTGTAACCTGTTACAACGAGCTCCTCCTGACCTCCATAGACGAGGAACATATCTTTAGTCCTTCTCAAGTACTTAAGAATGTTTTTTACCGCTGTCCAGTGACTCTCACCTGGATCAGATTGGTGTCTACTTGTCATACTTAGCGCATATGAAACATCTGGGCGAGTACTTATCATTGCATACATGATAGATCCAATAGCCGAGGCATATGGCACTCTACTCATGCGATCCCGCTCATCAGCAGTCGAAGGACACTGAGTCTTGCTGAGATGTATGCCATGTGACATAGGCAAGAACCCTTTCTTTGCCTCTTCCATGCTGAACCGCTTCAACACTTTGTCAATGTAAGTATCTTGGCTTAAACCTATAAGCCTTCTCGATCTATCTCTATAGATCTTAATGCCCAGAATATATGCCGCTTCCCCTAAGTCTTTCATCGAAAAACTATTTTTCAGTGAAGTCTTTACGGACTCAAGCATAGGAATGTTATTTCCAATCAGTAATATGTCATCCACATATAAGATTAGAAATACTACAGAGCTCCCACTAACCTTCTTGTAAACACAAGACTCTTCTTCGTTCTTGGTGAAGTCAAACCCTTTGACCACTTCATCAAAACGAATGTTCCAACTCCTAGATGCTTGCTTCAATCCATAAATGGATCTCTGAAGCTTGCATACCTTTCCAGCATTTTTCGGATAGACAAAACCCTCGGGCTGTATCATATACACGTCCTCAGCTAGGTTTCCATTCAGGAAAGCTGTCTTGACATCCATCTGCCATATCTCATAATCAAAATATGCAGCTATAGCTAGAATAATCCGAATGGACTTAAGCATCACTACGGGCGAGAAGGTCTCGTCGTAGTCAACTCCTTGAACTTGTCGAAAACCTTTTGCGACAAGTCGTGCTTTATAGATGTGAACATTTCCATCCATGTCCTTTTTCTTCTTATAGATCCACTTGCACTCTATGGCCTTAACACCATCAGGCGGGTCAACCAAATTCCAAACTTGATTGTCTCCCATGGACTCTATTTCGGATTGCATGGCACTCTGCCATTTTTCGGAGTCTTGGTCCATCATTGCTTCTGCATATGTCGCAGGCTCATCATTGTCCAACAATAATATTTCCCGCATTTCGCGGAGCCTTGCCGACCTTCGTGGTTGTGGCGGTGCTTCTCTTGCCATGGGTATCTCAACTTGTTCTGCTACGTTAGCATCATTCATTGATTCTTGCCCGATTGGCTCATCTTGAACTTCTTCAAGATGCACTGTCTTTCCACTCTTTTCTCCTTTGAGAAACTCTTTCTCTAGGAAAACCCCGTTCCGAGCGACAAACACTTTGCCTTCTGATCGGTTGTAGAAATAATATCCCAAAGTTTCCTTTGGATATCCCACGAAAATGCACTTATCCGACTTGGGTGTGATCTTGTCCGACTGAAGTCGCTTGACAAACACTTCACATCCCCAAATCTTTAGAAAAGACAGACTAGGAACCTTTCCAGTCCACATCTCATATGGTGTCTTAACTACGGATTTAGATGGTACCCTATTTAGTGTGAAAGCTGCTGTTTCTAGAGCGTATCCCCAAAATGACAACGGTAGGTCCGACTGGCTCATCATTGATCGAACCATGTCTAACAAAGTTCGATTACGTCGCTCGGACACACCGTTTCTCTGAGGTGTTCCAGGCGGCGTAAGTTGTGGAACAATTCCGCAACTCTTTAGATGATTGCTAAACTCATGGCTCAAATATTCGCCTCCACGATCAGATCGTAAGGCCTTAATTTTCTTGCCACGCTGATTTTCAACTTCATTCTGAAATTCCTTGAACTTTTCAAAGGTTTCGGACTTGTGCCTCATCAAGTAGACATAGCCATATCTACTAAAATCATCAGTAAAAGTTATGAAGTATTGGAATCCTCCTCTAGCCGTCGTGCTCATTGGTCCGCATACATCACTATGTACGAGTTCCAACAAGTCTACTGCTCTCTCAGGAAATCCTGTGAAAGGCGTCTTGGTCATCTTGCCTAGCAAGCAAGCCTCACATGTCTCGTATGATTCAAAATCAAACGAAGTTAGAAGTCCATCAGAATGGAGCTTCTTCATGCGCTTTTCACTTATATGACCCAAACGACAATGCCACAAGTAGGTAGGACTCAAATCATTAGGCCGAGGCCTTTTAGCACTTACATTACAGACAGGTGAACAATCAAGATTTAAAACAAATAATCCATTCACAATGGGTGCAAAAGCCATAAACATATTATTCTTAGAGATCACACAACCATTGTTTTCACTCGCAAATGAATAACCATCCCTCATCAAACATGAAGGAGACAAAATGTTTCGACTTAAACTAGGAACAAAATAACAATTATTCAACTCCATAATAAATCCTGACGGGAGGTGGAGTTGCATCGTCCCGACGGTCAAAGCAGCAACTCTTGCATTATTGCCCACGCGGAAATCAACTTCTCCTCTTTCCACGCTTCTACTTCTTATCATTCCCTGCATCGAATTGCAAATATGAGCAACCGATCCGGTATCAAATACCCAAGAATTAATAACTGTATCAGCGAGAAATATGTTGTCTATAACATAAACAACAAGCGTACCTGAGGTAGAAGTACTCTTACTTCCGCCGTTCTTCAACGAAGCTAGGTACTGCTTGCAGTTTCTCTTCCAGTGACCAAGTTCATGACAGTAAAAGCACTCTTTATCTGGAGCAGGTCCAGGTCCAGCTTTAACCTTGGGCGGTGGGTTTGGCTTGGACGTTCCAGCCTTGCCCTTCTTCTTCCAAGAATTGCCCTTCTTCTTAAAGCTGGGCTTGTTCTGTATCGCCATCACATGGCTGGTACTAGCGCTTTTCTTTATGTCAGCCTCTGCTGTTTTAAGCATGCCACACAGCTCATTCAGACCCTTCTCCGTCCCATGCATATGGTAGTTCGAGATGAAGTTCCCATAGCTAGGCGGAAGAGATGAGAGAATGAAGTCAGTGGCCAACTCTTTGCCCATTGGGAAGCCCAGCTTCTCCAATCGCTGAGTGTAACCAACCATCTTGATTACATGTGGTCCTACTGCTGCGCCTTCTGCTAACTTGCACTCCAGAAAGGCTTTGGACACATTGAACCTTTCGGTCCTAGCCTGTGTCTGGAACATGTCCTTGAGCGCCACGATCATATCGTAAGCCTCATGATTTGTTTCGAACTGCATCTGCAACTCGGGTTCCATGCAAGCAAGCATAAGGCAGCTTACCTCAAGATTAGCATCAAATGCCTTCTTGTAAGCAGCCTTAACGGCAGCAGTTGCATCATCAGCAGGTACTGGTGGTAGTGGGGTGTCTAGAACATCTTCCTTTTTCTCAGCCCTGAGAACAATTCTCAGGTTACGGATCCAATCCGAGTAGTTTGTTCCATTCAACTTGTCCTTCTCAAGGACCGAACGCAAAGCAAACGATGCGGTGGTGTTGCTAGGTGCCATTTAATCTACAACAAAAGTAATGCAAAATACACTAAGACAAACGTATCCATGATAGAGCAAATTACATTAAACTATTTTAACAGAATCTACTCCCACTAAAATCAATATCCCTCTATTGAAACTTAGTGATTCAGGATCCACAACTAACAAGTCTACTAGTGAGCTTTAGCATCACCGCTAGCAAACGAGGTAGGTCGGTAAGCAACTTTTGCTAATCATATCACATATGACTCCTGTTGTTGGGTGACATCTCTATGTCTCGGCGCCCAACCTTTATGCCCCAAGGTCCTTAACCGTTAAGATGACCTCGTTAAGCTAACCAACCCTTATGCGTGTAAGTGTCCGACACAAACCCGTCTAGTCAAGGAAAACTAGTGGCACCCTAATTTCATAGACCCACCACTAATTGTACAAGACATGGGACGGTGCAAGTTTTAGTTGGGAGGGCATACTAACTTAAAATTTGCGAGGGATCGTTCTACTTCTAACATCACAGCATGCAGAAAGTAAAACATAAACAGAATAGCATTCACACAGCTTGTGACACAGTATGGCCCGTTTTCATATGGTGATCTCCATCTCCATAGAACCTGTTCACCATGGTGATCTCCATCTCCATGTTCCATGTGCGCCATCCTTCTAGTGATGAGTCCTCCAAGAACTATGCTATTACGCCTAATAGCTAGTAAAGAATCTAGTAATGAAGATTACACAGTTGCTTGGATCATCACAGATTGGTACGCAGACCATTAATTACAATAAAGTGACAACACATATGGCTCCTGCCGTGTTGCCGTACGCGCGACACGCAGGTCACGAATTAGTTACACACATGCATCACATGCACAAGGGGGCCATACTGATCACAAGATACATGCATACATCCTGCAAAATAGAGTTAGGCGTCCTAACGTTCCAAACTTCGGAGGCCCGAAACTCCATCTTCCAAGCCGAATTTGGGAAATCTAATCTCGCCGAAAACGGCGAAGCGGTTGAAATTCACGTGTAACTTTTTCTGTAGATCAATTTTCGTATAGAAATCGCCCCGATCCGAGATCGTACCGAAAAGTTACGGCTGATTTACCGAAGCATGCGCATACGGCAAAATCCCGACCCCGGCAGTAGATCACATCTACTATTGCACATCTAATGCGCTTGGCGTATGACCCTGGATCTCGATTTGACCAATCATATTGATCTTCCCTCACTGCAACTGGATTTACGTGTATCACTTAACTCCGATGGCGGAAACCGACCGGTAGGAGTATGTCGTTACACTACCCTTGTAGCAAGGGCACGAAATCAGGACATAGATCAAACAGAGAACTCGCATATCTCCATATGCACACATCCCGAATCCAAAACTAAGCAGCTACGGCTCTTGATACCACTGTAGGAATACGAGGTAGGCTACGCTAGCGCAAAACAAAATTTTCTACCGCGTATAACCAGGAAGAACTGCCGTATAAGGATCACGAGATTACCACTCGACGCACTACTGGTGCGGAAGATGTAGATATGCGTCGGTGCAGTGAAGACGATCACGTAGTCGTACGTAGTCGATCACGTCCAGCAGCTCCTCAGCAGCTCGTCCACGTGCACAGCAAGATCGCCTCCGGTGCCGCGGCTCGTCGTCGGCTCGTCGTGGCTCGTCGGCGGCTCGTCGATGGCTCGTCCAAGTGCTGCAGGCGCAACACCTCCAAGGTATCCACACATGCAGGGAGGAAGCGTCGCAAGCCGGATTGCTAGATCCGCGAGTTGCAACAGGCGAGGGCGTGGGAGGCGCGGCAAGTGTGTTCAGCCAAAAGGTGTGAAACCCTAGGGCGCCCCCACCCCTCTATTTATAGGGGTTCCTGATGGGCCTCTGGATCCGAGGCCCATTAGTACTCCTAAACCTAATCCAACTCAGATCAGATCCGAATTGGGCTTCCAGCCCCTTAAGTGTGTGACCCTATGGGTTCGGATACGTATAGACATGGCCCGAGTACTCCTACTCGGCCCAATAGTCGGTAGCGGCCTCTAGCAAGACGTGCCAACTCCTATACGCATACGAAGATCATATCAGACGAACCATCACAACATAATATACATGCTATTCCCTTTGCCTCACGATATTTGGTCTAGCTTCAAGCCGACCGCTCTTTCTCGATCCTGTGATTCGGAATCCCTTTGTAGATTAACTCTTAACCGTACGTAGCATGGCCATGCATTTTCTGATCCGATCACTCGAGGGGCCCAGAGATATCACTCTCAATCAGAGAGGGGCAAATCCCATCTTGATTGACCATGTCTCATAGCATGCTTCTTGACAAACCCGAAAGCTACCTTTATAACTACCCTGTTACGGCGTAGCGTTTGATAGCCCCTAAGTAGGTCAATCCACATCTAGAATACATGCGACAATCTCAGGTCTAAGGACAAAGCGTATATGTTGTTTAAAGAGAGAACTACTTCTCGTGTTGGGTCAGTCCTAACACATGTCTCCACATGTGTCCACATTATTAGTTCAACATCTCCATGTCCATGACTTGTGAAACATAGTCATCAACTAATACATGTGCTAATCTAATATTCATGTGTGTCCTCACATGAACTCCGACTAGGGACAACTTTAGAATAACCATACAAGTAAAGAGTTTCACATACAATTCACATAATTGCAAATCAATTCAAGTAGCCTTTAATGGATATTCAATGAACACAATATACAAATCATGGATACAAATGGAATATCATCATCTCTATGATTGCCTCTAGGGCATACCTCCAACACCAGGAAGATTGCATGAGGGCCCTCAAGGCCGACATGAAAAGGAAGGCCCCAATGCCGGCACCCAGCCCGCCTGCCCAGAAGTACAGAATGGTTCCCCCACAAGCGCCTCGTAGGCCCACACAGCCTGGGAGATGGGTTGCTCGACCCCCACCGCAGGCAGCACCTCGTTTCCCCAATTTCCAGCTGCAAGGGCCCCGCCCTGCTCTCCCGATGCCACTGCGCCCGGTCACTGGAAACCACTGTTTCACTTGCGGGAACCTAGGACACTTCACCAAGGACTGCCCCCGCAACTAGAATCAACGACCCGATCAGAGCAATACACTAGGCAACAAGGGGAAGAAGCCAAAGGTGCAGGTCCGACAAGGCAGGCTGAACTTCACCACCCTTGCTGAACTGCCAGAGGGCGCACCAGTGATGATGGGTACCTTTTCTATCTGTGATCAACCCATCCTTATTCTTTTTGATTCAGGAGCGTCTCATAGTTTCATTGGGACTAGAATCAGTGCTAAGTGTGGGTTAGATTTCTATCACACCAAAAGTACCTACATAATCTCTACCCCGGGTGGAAAGGTAACTTCACACCAAGTGAGCCGCAGAGTACCTATCCAGTTAGGGAGGACCCTTCTTAAGGAAGACCTGCTTACCCTGGGGATGGAAGGACTAGATGTTATCTTGGGCATGGATTGGATGACCCGACACCGAGTGACCCTAGCTATCCCTGCCAGAACAATCCATGTAAATTCACCCAAGTATGGTAGCTCAACTATACACTTACCTCCCCGAGAGTGCCAAACTTCTTGTGCCTATCCCGTGTCTGAAGCCCGATTGGAAGATATCCCAGTAGTGTGCGAGTACCCGGATGTGTTTCCAGATGATTTGTCGGGTATGCCGCCTGAGAGAGATATCGAGTTTGCCATTGAGTTGCAACCAGGTACCGCCGCAATTTCAAAGAGACCATACCGGATGCCACCAGCCGAACTGGCAAAAATGGAAACTCAGTTGCATGATTTGTTGGAATAGAGTTTTATTCACCCAAGTACATCACCTTGGGGTTGCCCCACCTTGTTTGTGAAAAAGAAGGACGATAGTCTGCGAATGTGTGTGGACTACCGATCTCTCAATGCGGTGACGATAAAGAACAAGTACCCCCTACCCCGCATTGATGTCCTGTTTGACCAATTAGCTAGAGCTAAAGTGTTTTCCAAAATTGACCTCCGTTCTGGCTACCATCAAATCAAGATCCGCCCGTGCGACATTCCAAAGACTGCCTTTTCTACACGATATGGACTCTACGAGTACTTAGTCATGTCATTTGGGCTTACTAATGCACCGGCTTATTTCATGTATCTTATGAATTCAGTGTTTATGCCCGAACTCGACAAATTCGTCGTGGTATTCATTGACGACATCTTGGTGTACTCGAAGAATGAAGAAGAACATGCAGAGCACCTACATACTGTACTCCAACGCTTAAGAGACCACCAACTCTATGCCAAGTTCTCTAAGTGTGACTTTTGGCTGGACAGTGTTAAATTCGTGGGACACACCATATCCAGGGACGGTATAGCAGTAGACCCAAGCAAAGTGCAAGAAGTAATGGACTGGAAGCTGCCCACTTCAGTTCATCAGATTCGAAGTTTTCTTGGTTTAGCCGGTTACTATCGCTGCTTCATCCCTGACTTCTCAAAAATAGCTAAGCCAATGACGGAACTACTAAAGAAAGGGAGTAAGTTTGTGTGGAGTGACAAATGTGAAGAAGCTTTCCACACCTTGAGGCAATTATTGACTTCTGCGCCAGTTTTAGCTCAGCCCGACACCACTAGGCCATTTGATGTGTATTGCGATGCCTCTGGCACTGGACTTGGTTGTGTTCTTATGCAAGACAGCCGAGTCATTGCCTATGCCTCGCGAGCGTTACGGCCACATGAGTTGAATTACCCTACTCATGATCTCGAGTTAGCGGCAGTCGTTCATGCTCTAAAAATGTGGAGGCATTATCTCATGGGAACACGATGCAACATCTATACGGATCACAAGAGTCTTAAGTATATATTCACTCAAGCAGACCTCAACATGCGGCATCGGAGATGGTTAGAATTAATCAAGGATTATGACCTAGAAGTGCATTATCACCTAGGAAAAGCCAACGTAGTTGCAGATGCACTCAGCCACAAGATCCATTGTAACTGCTTATCGGCGGTTAATTATGACGAGACCTTGTGTCACGAAATGGCTAAACTCAACTTGGAAATTGTTCCACACGGCACCTTAAGTCATATTTCTCTAGAGCCCACCCTGCTTGACCAAATCATTCTAGCACAGCTAGAGGACAAAGAGATAAACATTATCAAAGGGAAACTTGCACAGAAGGATGAGGGATATAAACGTTTCCGACAGGACTGGAAAGGAGTGGTACATTATGAAGCTCGACTTGTAGTTCCAAATGATCCCGATCTTAAGAGACAAATTCTGCACGAAGCACACCTGTCCAAGTTCTCGATTCACCCCGGCAGTACCAAGATGTATCACGACCTCCGACAAAATTTTTGGTGGAGTGGGATGAAATCCGACATTGCACGCTATGTTTCAGAGTGTGATACCTGTCAGCGAGTCAAGGCAAGCCACTTGAGGGTAGCTGGCCCCTTGCAGCCGCTGCCTATTCCCTCGTGAAAATGGGAAGACATAAGCATGGACATAATAGTCGGACTACCCAATACCCCCCGCAAGCATGACTCCATATGGGTTATAGTAGACCGACTAACCAAAACGGCACATTTCCTTCCAGTACACACCACCCACACCATACAGAAATATGCAGAACTGTACCTTGATCGGATTGTTTCCTTGCATGGTGTACCTAAAACGATCATCTCTCATCGAGGTAGTCAGTTTGTAGCACGCTTTTGGGAGTAGTTGCAGTTTTCACTTGGCACTAAATTGATCCGCAGTTCCACATATCACCCTCAGACCGATGGGCAAACTGAAATGGTTAATCAGATTTTGGAAGATATGTTGCGCGCCTGTGCTATTCATTATGACAAGAACTGGGACAAGTGTTTGCCGTTAGCGGAATTCTCCTACAACAATAGTTACCAAGCTAGCCTGAAAATGGCACCTTTCGAGGCCTTGTATGGACATAGATGCTGAACCCCACTGAGCTAGTCGCAACCCGGAGAGCGAACGGTGTATGGACCTAACCTGGTCATAGAGGCCGAAGAAAAAGTGAGAGTCATCCGCGAAAATCTCAAGGCCGCCCAATCTCGACAAAAGAGCTATTCCGATCAAAGAAGAAGACCCATCCAATTTAAGGTTGGAGATTTTGTATACCTACGGGTTTCACCGACCAAAGGTGTACAACGTTTTGGAGTAAAGGGAAAGTTGGCTCCACGCTATATTGGTCCCTATGAGATCGTAGAGGCGTGTGGACCCATAGTGTACCGAGTTAAACTTCCAGAGAAGATTGCATCGATACACGATGTTTTCCATGTCTCGCAACTCAAGAAGTGCATCAGGATTCCAACTGAGATCATTACCTCGGAAGAATTGGAGATTGAACCCGATTTATCGTATAAGGAGTATCCAGTTAAGATCCTCGACCAGAAGGAAAGACATACTCGTCGGCAAATGGTCAAGATGTACAAAATTCAGTGGAGTAACCATACGAAAGACGAAGTGACCTGGGAGATGGAAGAGTATCTCAACGCTAACTTCCGCGGTTTTCTTTTCGAGCAAGGAGGTGCATTGCACCAACCACACTAGTTCCTTCTGCACTTGAATCTCGGGGCAAGATTCCTTTAAGGGGGGTAGGCTTTAACAACTCTACCTAAATTAAGTACTTTTAACTCTAAACCAGTGATAAATCCCTAATTTAAGAAGTGAAATGACCTTTATAAACCTAAGAAGCTCCTTTTGGAGTTTGTTTTTAAAGCATGAAATTTTATATACAAACTTAAGTTCCTGCCCAAATAAGAGTTGTAAAACTTTTTAATTCCAACAACTTTTGTTAAAGGCACCTTGACTAATTCGGAGTGGAAGGAAGTCAAAAATAGCAACCAAAGCCGGTTTTTCTAAAGGACCCTGAAAATCTCTTAAGTCCTGGAATTCAAGTTTTCCTCCATCTTTACAAGCTTTCATCTCCCGTTTTCCTATCTAAACTCAAGTCAGAGCCTTAATGAAAGTTGTAGTACCTCGAGTGTGTTCCAACTTTGTTACTCTGACCCAGATCCAAATCGGACCCGAACTTGTTCAAAATCCCGGTCAAAGTGAGGTAAACCAGTCAACTCACCCCGGATGCCTTAAATCCTATGTCTGGGATTCCAGATTTTTGGCTAACTTTGGCGTAAAATATCTTCGAATCCTCTCACAATCAAAACCGACACCTTAAACAAAGTTTGAAGAACGGTCAGTGTTGAACAACTTTGTTTAAGGGAGTTTCGGGAGTTGTGTTGAAAGATTCGGAGAAGGATCGCTCCAAAGCTGGTCGGGCTTGCTGCCCGAAGAGAGCCTCGACGCTCGCGCGCCCGAGCATGTTCGCTCGCGCGCCGCACGCCGCATGGCCGCCGGCCACCGGCAGCTCGCCGGCACCCTATCATCAGCGCGACAGCGACAGGACGAGAGCCATGGCGCCCAACCCGCGCCCGCGACAGGACGGAGCGAACGCCTGGCCAGCCAACCGCCGGCCGCGCGCGTGCCGCCTTCCGCCTGCCACAGCTCTGCTCCGCCAACCCTATTCCGCCCGTTTGCCGAGAAAGCTGAGATGCCCCCGACATCCCGCGCCTCCGCCCGTTCGCCCAACCCCCACGGTAGCTCTCTGCCTCGCCCGCCCGACAGACCGGAAGCCCCAGACGCGCGCCGCCCAAGGCCAATCACCGTCGAAGACCACCCGGAGCTCCGCCTCCTCTGCCCAATGGCGTCGTCGACCAAAGGCCGCCTCACCCAAGCACTCGTCGCTCCCGGCCTTATCCCTTCCCCACCGGAGCCCCGCCTCGACCCTCCGCGCCACCCCGACCCTATAAAAGGGAACCCCCTCACCGGCAACGCCACCCCTTTGCCACCGCCGCACCTACGCCACCGCTTTTCCTCTGAGCCGCCGTTTTCTCCCCGCGCCGCCGCTGAGCTTCCGTTGAACTCACCCCCTTGCGCCACCCCCACACTCCAGCGACTTCGCCTCCACCCTCAAGCCGCATCTCCCAACCCACCAGCTGCCTGTTCCTCCGCGCGGTACCAGAGAGTTTGCCAGTGATCCACCAGAAGCTCCGCCACCGCCGGAGCACCGTCGAAGCCTCGCCATCGCCAAGCCTTAGTGCGTACAACCTTCCCGCCCCAGCCGACTCCTTCGACCCCAAGGCTTCACTGGTAGACCTGGAGGTAAGTACTTAACCTTCCTGTTCGGTTCGCCCGACCCCTTTGTTTCGGTTCGCCCGACCCCTGTCCTTTTTCATTTCGCCCGACCCCTTTGTTTCGGTTCGCCCAACCCCTGTGCTTTGTCGTTTCGCCGACCCCTTTGTTTCGGTTCGCCGACCCCCTTTTCTTTTCGTCTCGCCCGACCTTTTCCCTTTCGCCTCGCCCGACCGTGCCAAGTTTCACCGACCCTTTCTCCGCCTCGCCCGAGGGCTGGGCTGCATCTTTTTCTTTGACCCGAGGGTATCGGTGAAATAATTTCGGGGATTCCTCTGTGTTGAGTCTGAGGACGTTGGTACGGTTTTCCTTAAACTTGAGGGTCATACCCTAAGTTTCTCCCAATCCGACCCTCTCATCCTGATCTCCTCCAACAGAAGTTGAACTCCCCCACCTTTCCTGTAGTAAAGTGTCCGTGTTAAAACATGAGTGTGTTGAAATAACCTTCTAAAATGTTTAACCCCTACATTGCATTTCCGTGTAGAGTTGAATCTCGCCGACGGAACGTACGAGCTTCACCCGGCACCGGAAGAAGACCCCGCCGAGGAACTGCCTCCCTGCGAAGGAGAGCCCGAACCGGAGCAAGACCCTGAGGACCCGCAAGCTTTTCCTAAAGGCAAGCCCCGGAGCATAAATTCCTATCTTGAGTTCATGCAATATTATTGATTACTTGATTGCGCATTTACATTTCTAGGAGTTGTAATGAAACCTTAGATGCATAAACTTAGTACCTTGTTTGAATACTAGTTGCTAAGGTCGAGTAGTTGCAATGCTTAATAGGTCTCGGTAAAAGTCGAGTGATTTCCTGTCACTCGCGAGTTATAGGAGTTGAATGTTTTTTTTTATGTTGCAACTATAAGGACGACGGACGGGGTCAGGCTTGTGTTCGATACTTGGTGGATTGCCCCATCTGTCTAAATGAAAATGAACTAAGGTCGACACATGTCGGCGTTCGTGATCAAGTGTTTGAAAGTACTAATCTCATACCTAGTATGGGATGGGGAAGCCTAGTACCTGATTGAATTGGGGCGTGGCATACCCTCCGGCTGTCCTTGGATCGTCGTTCCCATGGTGCATCATGTGGCTGCAAGTGCGGTCACAGTGCAGCGATAGGCCGAGACTGTGGAGCATTGCATGCCAAAGGAAGTTGGCCCTGACACGTGCCTAAGGGATCGATGGGGACGGCTGACAAATGAAGCGACCCTTCGTGGTGCGCGGATGTCATGAGATTAGGTTTGCCATGCATGGTTAATAAATTCGAATCGATTCGTCTACCTCTCACAGTTTGGGACTACTTGATCACTATTCCGCACTGAGTAAAGATGGAACATGAATATGAGATTAAGTTGATGCTTGTTAAGTACTTGCTTGAAAATCATGCTTGTTTAGTATAAGTTGCTAATATAGACTGGATAAGTAACGTAGAACATGAGCTAAAATGTTGAAAGTAAGGACTGACTTTTGGCGCTTTGGCAAAGAAAACCCCAGAGCCAGAAGGCCTTGCATGTCTAGGTCTCGGTCGTGTCTTTCCGACGGTTCAGTCTTGCTGAGTACTAGTTGCTCAGCCTTGTTGTGGCTAATCTTTTTCAGGTAATAGTTTGGTTGCTGGTACCACTTGGCCGACCCAGCTTCCTCCAAGCTGGACCGTCGAGTGGGATCCTTCCTCGGATGGCGAAGGAAGGAATTTTTGATGTCATGATTGGCTCCGTCGTGATGTCATGTATCGACGTTTAGTTTCCGCTGTTTTCCTTTGACTTCGAACCATGCAAATTTCGGTTTGAATTTCAAAAACTCTGATGTAATAAATTGTTGAACTATGTTGTCATGATGGAATGTTATAACCTCTGTGCTACTCACCTTCGCGTGAGCGATGCTTCTCGATCCTGTTTATGTGGTTTATCAGAGGAAATCTGACGGTCGACCAAGTTGACTTGCTTAAAGTGCATAATCGCGTGTCAGGCGACTTCAATGCATTTTAGTCAGGTTAATTTGGGCGGTTCTGCCACAGTCATTCATAACGCCCTTCGGTATATACTATTACAACACTATGACCTTCGGGTTGAAAAATGCCGGTGACGCCTACCCGAAGGCCATCTAGGGTTGCCGCACAACTCAGTTGCACAAAAACATCAAGGCTTACATCAATGATGTGTTCATCAAGACCAAAGATGAGGAAAGCTTCATAGCCAACCTCGTAGAAACCTTCAATAGCCTCTGGGCCTATGGCTCGAAGCTTAATCCCAGCAAGTGCATCTTCGGTGTCCCATCTGGCGAGCTCCTAGGCTTCATGGTCAGCCAGTGTGGCATCAAAGCCAATCCCGCCAAGGTAGATGCAATTAGAAACATGACAAGACCTGCCAAGAAGAAGGATGTCATGAAGTTGACTAGCATGATGGTAGCTCTTAACTGCTTCATCAGCTAACTTGGAGAGAAAGGTGTGGCGGAACACCTCGGATTGACTTAGCTAAAGCATGGTTAAGTCGCCTAACACGCGAATCTCATGCTTTAATCAAGTTAACTCAACTATCCGTCAAATTTCATCCGATAAAACCACTTAGACAGGACCGAGTTAGCATAGCTCACACGAAGGTGAGTGGTTCCAAAGAATACAACAGATCACAATAATTAGTCCAACAATTTATTACACAATGGTTCGAAATCAGAGTTTTACAAGGTTCAAAAGCAGCGGAAAAAAAGGTAAACCAGAGCGGCGGAAGCTAGCGTCGGGTCAGATGTCCCTAATGAGGCCGATCAGGACATCAGTGATCCCTTTCCTCACCGTGCAAGGAGGGATCCCACTAGACCGTCCATCCAGGAGGAAGCTGGGGCGACCAAGTGCTAACAGCAGCAAACTCGGAAGCTTCAACTTCACCTGAAAGAGATGCCACAAGCAAGGCTGAGCTGCTAAGCTCAACAAGACTTAACTGACCGGTGGGAAAAACTACTCCACCACTTCTAGACATGCAAGGCTCTTAGGCTGAGGGGTTTTGTTTGCCAAAAGCAACTGTAGTAGGTCCTTACTTTCAATGTTTTAGCTCCGGTCCTAAGTTCATTAACCAGTCTACATTGGCAACTTATGCTAAGCATCACAGATCCAAGCATTATGTGCATAAGCTCAACATCAAGTTCATCTCACCATCATGTTCCATCTTTACTCAGTGTAGCATAGAGATCAAGCAGTCTCAAACTGTGAGAGGCAGATGAATCGATTCGAGTTTCTTAACCATGCATGGTGATCCTAACCTCACGACATCCACGCACCACCGAGGGTCGCTTCCTGTGTCGGCCGTCCCCATCAATTCCCTAACCCATGTCGGGCCCACCTCTATTGGTGCAAGGTTCCACAAACCCGGCCTCTGCCGTTCTGTGACCACACTTACCACCACATGCAGCTGCAGGGAAAACTCTGTTCCAAAGATAGTGGATCGAACCACTCATGTCCAGGTTCAATCAGGTACTAGGCTTCGCCATCCCATAATGGGTATGAGATTAGTACTTTCAAACACTTGATCACGAACACCACCACTATCGGACCTTAAACAGATTCAAGTAACAGACGGGGCGATCCACCGATCACCAAAAGAGTTCACCAGGCCCTGCTCCGTTCACCGTCCTTATAGTTGTAACCAGAAGGAGAACAACCAACTTCTATAACTCGTGAGTGACAGGAAATCACTCGACTTCTACCGAGCCCTATTAAGCATGGCACTACTCGGACTCATCAGGCTAGTGCTCAGATCAAGGGAACTAAGTCATGCATCTATGGTTTCAAACAACTGTTATAACGTAAATGCACATACAAATGAAGGAGGGCATGTGCAAGTTTAGAAAAATGGGTTCATGCTCCAGGGCTTGCCTTCGAGTGGGGTAGAGGCGAACTGGTCCTCGGAGGGTTCTGCTTCAGCTCCTGCGGCCGGCGGCTCAGCTACTGCTCCGTCTTCTGACGCCGGATGCAGCTCGTAAGTGCCGTCGGCGAGATTTAGTTCTACACGAATGTAAATGTAGGAGTTAGAACTTAGACGGTTATTTCAACAACATTTGCAAGCCTTAGCCCAGAAACTTGTAGCAAAGCTACAGGAAAAAGTGTGGAGGTTCAAGCTTCAGTTGATAGAGAACAAGAAAAAAGGGTCGGGTTGGGAGAAACGTATGATCTGACCCTTAGACCTAAGGAATAACTATACTGGGGTCCTCAGACTTAACACAGAGAAGTCCTCAAAATTTTACACAGATACCCTTGGGTCAAAGAAAAAGATACAGCCGAGCCCTTGGGCGAGGCGGATAAGGGTCGGCAAAACAGACACGGTCGGGTGAGATGGAAAAGGGGTCGGGCGAACCAGACACGGTCGGGCGAGACGGAAAAAGGGGTCGGGCAAACCAGGAGGTCTTGGGGTCGGGAAGGAACAGACTTGGGCGGAAGGGCTAAGGCGCTAAGGCTTGGGCGGCGGCGAGGTCCGGCGGTGGCGGTGCTTCTTGTGGACAGCAAGCAAGCTCTAGCACCGTGCAGAGGAACAGGCGTCTGGTGGGTTGGGGAGAAGCGGGTTTGCGCGCAGAGGGAAACTTTCTCAAGAGCTTAAGCGGCAGTGCTAAAGTGCAAGCAGAGTATGGTGCGGTGAAGCAGCGATGGTGAAGGAAACTCCGGTAGGGGCTCTGGTACTCCCTTTTATAGCTGTGCGGAAGAGAGAGAGACTTTGGGCAGCACGAAGATCGGGTTGAAAAGGATGGAGTGCTCTGCCTTGGCGGCGATTGGGCGGTGAAACAGAGCTTAGGGGATAGGGTCTTTGGTCATTGGGCACTGGAGACAAAGCCGGCACAGGCGCGGTTTTCCCGGTATTAAGAGTTGGCGAGGGCGAGCAGGGTCTGGTCGCGTCAAGCGACGGATTGTGTGTGGAAACTTGACTGGCGTGTGACAGGAAGGAAGGCACTGCAAGTGAGGTCGCAGTAGGCGAGGTGACAGGGCGAGCGGCGGCACGAGCAAGCGCAGAACATCAGCTTGCCAGGGCATGTTACTGGCGAGGCAAAAAAAGGAGCTGTCTCTGCCGAAGCCGTGGTTGGCAAGGATGATATCGTCGTGGAGCGCGCGTGTGGGAAGCGCGTCTATGGGGAGGATGGAAAAGCCGGAAGGCATCAGGGCACACGGCTGGGAATCCAGTGAGGTGATGTGTGCGGGATGCGAGGCGGTCTGGCGCGGCAGCAGCAAAACCTCTATCACGGCGGCAACAGGGCGCCTTGGCGCGGCCGGTGAGGGTGCGAGCGAGACGAGGCGAGGCAAAAAGGGCTGCAGGGCGCTTCCGCGTGCGAATTGGAAAGGGGCGCACTGATCTTTCTTGTCGCGACCGGCAACTAGGTGGGGTGGCACTCGTCAGGGAGGTCAAGCCACGCGGCGGAGAGGCTCTGAAGCAGAGGGCACGCTGGCTCTGGCATGTCTGACTCAAGAGATCCGGGGATCTGGTTGGCGGTCCACCTTCCAGACTCTAGCTCTCCCACAGCTCCAAAGGTTGGAGGAACACTGGCTTTCAGGATTTAGAGAGAACCAGCGGTTTGGCTGGGTTTCAGGGTCGGGCTGAGAACCAGACTCTAGGCGATCAAGCTCAAGAAAGGCTAAGTCAACTAGATTAGGGACTCATCTTAAGATTAACTTGGCTGATTTAAACCTGGGTCGTTACAGCCTACCCCCCTTAAAAAGAGTCTCGTCCCGAGATTCGGGTGCAAGGGCAACCAGTGGGGGTGTGCGGTTCTTACCTTCCTGGCTGAAAAGAAAACCTCTGAAGTGCTTGTTCAGATTCTCCTCTGTTTCCCATGTTGCTTCATCCTCTGTGTGGTTATTCCATAGGATCTTGTACATTTTCACCACTTGTCGTCGGGTGTGTCTTTCCTGACGGTCGAGGACTTTGGCCGGGTACTCAGCATAGGTCAGGTCGGGCTCAATTTGAAGTTGCTCCTGTTCCAAGACCTCAGTTGGGACTTGGACACATTTCTTTAGTTGGGACACATGGAAAACATCATGAATGGCCGAGAGCTGCTCGAGTAGTTGGATCCAGTAAGCAACGGGTTCACAAATTTTCACAATCTCATAAGGGCCAATGTAACGGGGAGCCATTTTCCTTTTATTCCAAAGTGTTGCACTCCTTTGGTCAGGGAGACTCGAAGATATACGTGATCACCAATGTCAAACTGTAGGGGTCTCCTCCTCTTGTCGAAGTAACTCTTCTGTCGAGATTGGGCTGCCTTGAGATTTGCTTGAATTATCTTAACTTGCTCTTCGGCTTCTACTACTAGATCAGGACCATAGGTTTGTCTTTCTCCAGCTTGTGACAAATTCAAAGGTGTCCAATACCTCCGAACATATAAGGCTTCAAACGGTGCCATATTCAAACTAGTCTGGTAGCTATTGTTATAGGAGAACTCTGCCAATGATAAGCACTTATCCCAATTCTTGTCATAGTGGATGACACAAGCTCGTAGCATGTCTTTAAGGATCTGATTTACTCTTTCGGTTTGACCATCAGTTTGGGGATGATAGGTCGAGCTACGGATGAGCTTTGTACCAAGAGATGCTTGTAGCTGTTCCCAAAAACGTGCTACAAACTGAACACCTTGATCCGATATAATAGTCCTTGGCACACCGTGTAGAGAAACAACACGGTCAAGATACAGCTCTGCATACTTCTTGGCCGTGTAGATGGTGTAGACAGGAAGAAAGTGGGCAGATTTGGTGAGGCGGTCCACGATAACCCAAATGGAGTCATGTCGCTGAGATGTAGGGGGCAGTCCAACAATGAAATCCATGCTGATGTCTTCCCATTTCCATGATGGGATAGGTAGCGGCTGTAGGGTACCTGCTACCTTCAAATGGCTAGCCTTGACACGTTGGCAAGTGTCACATTCTGAGACATAGTGTGCAATTTCTGGCTTCATTCCACTCCACCAAAAATTTTGACAGAGATCATGGTACATCTTATTGCTGCCACGATGGATTGAGAACTTGGAGAGATGGGCTTCATCTAGGATTTGCTTCTTAAGAGCGGGGTCAGATGGGACAACCAGTCGATTCCCATAGTACACTCTCCCATTCTCATACTGTCAGAAATGCTTGTACCCTTCATCCTTCCGTGCAATCTTCCTTTTAACTCACTTTAATTCCTCATCCTCTAACTGTGCCGACCCAATTTGGTCCTCCAAAATAGACTCAAGGGAAATATGACCGAGGGTTCCATGGGAAATAACTTCCAAACTAAGTTTTCCCATAGCATGGCATAGGGTCTCAGTGAAGTTGGTTGCCGACAAGCAATTGCAATGGTTCTTGCAGCTAAGAGCATTTGCCACTACGTTGGCCTTGCCGGGGTGATAATGTACTTCCAAATCATAATTCTTAATCAGCTCTAACCATCTTCTTTGTCGCATGTTGAGGTCGGCTTGAGTGAAGATGTACTTGAGGCTCTTGTGATCAGTGTAGATGTTGCAGTGGGTGCCCATTAGATAGTGTCTCCATATTTTTAGGGTGTGAATCACTACTGCTAACTCAAGATCATGGGTCGGGTAGTTTAGCTCATGAGGTTGCAACGCCCATGAGGCATAGGCAATGACTCGGTTGTCATGCATAAGAACACACCCAAGTCCAGTGCCAGAGGCGTCACAGTACACGTCAAACGGTCTGGAAGGGTCGGGTTGAGCTAAAACGGGGGCAGAAGTCAGCAAGCTTTTCAAGGTGTGGAAAGCTTCTTCACACTTGTGGCTCCACACAAACTTGACTTCCTTTTTCAGCAGCTCAGTCATCGGCTTAGCTATCTTGGAAAAATCTGGGATGAAACGCCGATAATAGCCTGCTAGTGCAAGAAAACTTCGCATCTGGTGAACTGAAGTGGGTGGCTTCCAGTCCATGACCTCCTGTACCTTGCTGGGGTCAACTGCTATGCCATTCTGAGAGATGGTGTGTCCCAAGAACTTGACACTCTATAACCAGAATTTACACTTGGAGAACTTGGCATAAAGCTGATGATCCCTCAACCATTGAAGAACCACATGAAGATGATCGGCATGTTCTTCTTTGTTCTTCGAGTATACCAGGATATCATCAATGAGCACCACTACAAACTTTTCCAGCTCGGGCATGAACACCGAATTCATGAGATACATGAAGTAAGCGGGTGCATTGGTGAGTACAAAAGACATAACCAGGTACTCGTAGAGTCCATATCTTGTGGAGAAGGTAGTTTTGGGGATGTCACAGGGTCGGATCTTGATTTGGTGATAACCAGAACGAAGAAAGATCTTGGAGAACACTCTAGCTCCAGCTAACTGGTCCAATAGAACATCAATGCGGGGAAGGGGATACTTGTTCTTGATAGTCACCGCATTGAGGGGTCGGTAGTCCACACACATGCGTAGACTTTCATCCTTCTTCTTCACAAACAAGGCTGGGCAACCCCAGGGGGAAGTGCTGGGTCGGATAAAGCCTTTCTCCAACAGATCATGCAATTGGGTTTTCAACTTGGCCAGCTCGGCGGGTGGCATCCGATAGGGTCTTTTGGATATTGGGGCAGTGCCTGGCTGTAGTTCAATGGCAAACTCGATATCCCTATCTGGCGGCATGCCGGGCAAGTCATCTAGAAACACATCAGGGTACTCACGGACAACAGGAAGGTCTTCTATCCGGGCTTCTGTAACAGGGTACGCACAAGGACTTGCGTATTCAGGGTGGGTCAAGTGTAGGGTAGAGTTGCCATGCAAAGGTGAGTTTATGTGGATAGCTCGGGCAGATACGTCCAGAACCACCTGGTGTCGGGTCATCCAATCCATCCCCAAGATGATATCTATCCCATCTAGATTAAGGATGATGAGATTTTCCCTAAAAAGAATTTGGCCTAACTGGATAGGCACAAGGTTAACTATCTTGTCTGAAGCTATTTTCCCTCCCGGGGTGGAGATCATATATGACCCTTTTGTGTGACCAACGCTCAGGTTACATCTCTCACCAGTCTTATTCACGATGAAGCTATGGGATGCTCCCGAATCAAACAAAACAACAACAGTTTGATTATGGACAAGGAAGGTACCCGTCATCATTGGCGCACCTTTGGGGAGCTCGGTTAGGCTGGTGTAGTTGAGCCAACCTTGGCGAACCTGCACCTTGGGCTTCCTCCCTTTATTGAGCATCACATTGTTCTGCCCTGGGCGCTGATTCTGATTTCTGGGGAAGTCCTTGGAGAAATGCCCCACATTGCCGAAGGTGAAGCAGCGGTTACCATTTGCAATGCACAGTGGCGGCGGTAGGGTCGGCCAGGGCGCCTGCGGGTGGAAACCGGGGAAACAAGGTGCCGCTAGTGGGGGTCGGGCAACCCATCTTCCCGACTGCTGGGGTCGGCGGGGCGCCTGTGGGGGAACCATTCTGAATCACTGTGTAGGCAGGCTGGACGTCGGCATTGGAGCCTTCCTCTTCCTCTCGGCTGCCAGAGCCTTCATGCAGTCCTCTTGTGAGATGGACAAGTTGACCAGTCGTTGTACGTATCCACCCTTATCGGGTTCAATCTCTCCCTGAGCTCTAGGCTTAGCCCTCTGTAGAACCTATCCCGCTTCTTCTCATTTGTGTCCGCATGGTATCCAGCATACCGGCACAGATCATTGAAAGCATGTGCATAGTGCAGGACATCGCGGCTTCCTTGGGTAAGGGCTAGGAACTCGTTGAGTTTACGCTCCAGGAGACCTTCAGTGATATGATGCCCTCTAAAAGTGGTCTTCAACTCATTCCAGCTGACAACATGGTCAGCTGGCAACATGGCGTGGTAGTGGTCCCACCAAAGCCGGCAGGAACCACGCAGTTGTTGAGCTGCGAACCGGGCCTTGTTCTGGTCAGGGCACGGGGTGGTGAGGAGTTCGAATTTTGATTCGATCGTGCGAACCCATGCGTCAGCGTTGAGAGGGTCCTCTGTCTTGTGGAAGGTCGGGGGCTGCGTGCCCAAAAAGTCTTCATAGTGAGCAACCTGAGGTTGCTGATAAGCCCTCCCTCCATGGGGCTGTTGCTGTTGCCCTTGGGCAATGTGCCTCAGCAGCTTAGTTTGAGCCACTAAGATGGCTTCCAGCGAAGGTGGGGGCAGAGGTGGGGGAAGGTCCTGCCTCTGCTCACTGCCACTGGGCACAGAGCCGGATCGGGTGCGGTGCGCCATCTGCAAGAGTTCACGTTCCATTAGTTCCATAATCCCAGAAGTATTCCAATCATGCGGGAACGTATGTATTGAATCCTTAAATGTGACTCTTGCCGATAGTGCAACACAACAACATATCTTTATTAAGATGGTGTACACCTCTCCTTGCCATCCTAGTTAGCAACTAGCTCAGTTCTGCACGGTCTCTTTACTTTGCTAATCGATCGGAAAGGTGTTTTGATCCATACTGAGGAGTGTCCACAAGATCCGTGTTCTCATCGGCTGGTCTGCACACAACCTCGGACGAGTTAAAACCTTATCCCATGGGTTCCACTATGTCCGACCTTAAGTGCTCGGGTCAGGCGAAGCGGAGCCGTGCAACAAGGGGTCGGGCGAGGTGGGACTTGCCGCGAGGGGTCGGGTGCATCCGACCTTGTGAACCGGGGTCGGCCAAATTTTGGACAAACCCAAAAGAGCGGAAACTTTGCGTGTGGCTACAGCACAATCTTCACACACAACTTTGGCATCCAAGGCGTGTCCAAAGGGTCAAAAGTCAAGTCAAGAGTGAGGGGAAAAATAGGAACTGATTTCACCAAGATCATTTCATTGCTGGTCTATTAACACAAAAGGAGTACTCAACTCAAGGCTAACCTATTACATTACTATCCAAAATTTAGGCTGCCGAGGAGTACAACAAAAGATTAGCTCCCTACAGCCTTTAACCTAAAAGTTATCTAGGTTGCCTAATGAGGGAACACTATGCGTTGGAGAAGGGGCATCGCCATCTTCAATGTCCATACTGGAGACTCCCACTACCTCCTCAGGGTCTTCCTCCTCCTCCGGGGCCATATGCTCATCCAGCTGCATTTCCAAAGCATGGATGGCATCTAACTCGGCATGGTGCTCGGATAAGTGCGCATTTGTGACCGTGAGCTCCATCTCAACCTCCATCTTTTCTTCGGCAAGCTGAATCATGTCATGCTCCATATCCGTCACTTCCTCCTCTAGCTCTGTAATCCTAGTCTGCATGTCGGAGACCTGTATGCCCCTTTGGATAGGATGATATGACTGTTCCACCAAGTCTCTCTTGGCGGTGTTGAAATGCTCTTGGGTGTCTACGGCGATCTGTGCCAAGATAGCCATAGCCCGTCCTTGAAGTTCAACCAGTCAGTACAAAGCTGACATGCACCTTGTCGTGGTGGAAACGGTGACCAGTGAGTGTGAGGCTGCTAACACCTCCATGTTATTCACTCGGTCAAGCCAGGCCGGGTCCAGCCGATCCCTGGCGGGGAACAAACCGATCGGGTCCAAAAGGACCTCAAACTGATGTAGTCAGCAAAACTAGGTGAGAGCCTGCAAGACAGCTGACTCCCAAGTGTCCTCAAGGTTGTGACCATAGGTCGAGACCTCAAGCTGGGGCCACTAGGGCTGTACAGAGGGTGGAGGTACAACCACTTGCACGTTGCACCGCTACACTCCGTGCTCCTGGTACTCCCGTCCCGCGTAAAGAGGCGGTGACTGGTACCCAAACCACCTCAAGGTATCCCACAAAATAGCAGGAAAGCTCTCGAAGTGTAGGCACGTGGAATGGGAAGTGCCATCAGCGCCGCGAAAGACATGCTCGGGAGCAGCCATCTGGAACAAAAGAACCAAAACAAGTGTGAGACAAAAACCCTAAAAGAGAACAGATCGGGCAGGAAAAACACTCAGATTTCTAACCAGAGCACAAACTGAGAAGGTAGCTAGAAATCCTTAAAGCGAAGAAGAGGTTTAAACCAGGGCAAGGTTGTTTGAGGGATGTAGTTTTACAGATTTTTGTTCATGATGCATGCACGACCTACATCGTCCTCTCAACCAAAATAGCTGCCAAAAGCTTTAGTCTTACGCAGTTAGTGCCGGTGGCAAGGCAACAAGTATGTCAGTCCCTATAGTAGCTAGTCGGTTTCTAGCAGCGTTTCCCTAAGCGAACGCGGTTAGTGTACCTGCAGAAAACACAACCACATGAACCTTTCATGCCAGCACTCACGAAAGCGTCCCCAAGCATTACCGTTCACTATAGGAATGGTACCCATGCGTTTAACGCTGCATGGACAGCACAACAACCGTGGAAATAGGCCCCCTTTGAATGGAACCATATGACCCTTCGCATACTCGAGATGCGAAATCTGTGCACGTATAATAGATGTGGGCGAACAACCATGATGATAGGCTCGTTGGAATCGAACCATACGACCCTTCGCATGAATTAACATATGGAACCTACGCACGTATGATAAACGTGGGCGAAACAACCGCGATGATAGGGTCCTTTGAATAGAACTCCCTATCAACCCTCACATACTCATGATGCGGAACCTGGCACACATATGATACACGTGGCGAAGTGCTGGAGGTTAGCAAGATAACCAATAAGTAATAGCCACCTAAAAGTAACCCCAAAATCCCCTAGGGCCTCTCGTACTAAGGTCATCCTTAACGGTCGTACGAGATTTTTCAACATATTTCTTGCAGATTTTTATTTAACAAGGAAGTGTTTTAGGACCCATTGTGTTCTCTGTCCTGCTAAACCTGCTCTGGTACCAGCTGTGGCGGAACACCTTAGATTAACTTAGCTAAAGCATGTTTAAGTCACCTAACATGCGAATCTCATGCTTTAATCAAGTTAACTCGACGATCCGTCGGATTTCATCCGATAAAACCACTTAGACAGGACTGAGTTAGCATAGCTCACACGAAGGTGAGTGGTTCCAGAGAATACAACAAATCACAATAATTATTCCAATGATTTATTACACACTGGTTCGAAATCAGAGTTTTACAAGGTTGAAAAGTAGTGGAAAAAAAAGGTAAAATAGAGCGGCGGAAGCTAGCGTCGGGTCGGATGTCCCTGATAAGGCCGATCAGGACATCAGTGATCCCTTTCCTCGCCGTCCGAGGAGGGATCCCACTTGACCGTCCATCCAGGAGGAAGCTGGAGCGGCCAAGTGCCAACAGCAGCAAACTCGGAAGCTTCAACTTCACCTGAAAGAGATGCCACAAGCAAGGCTAAGCTGCTAAGCTCAACAAGACTTAACCGACTGGTGGGAAAAACTACTCCACCACTTCTAGACATGCAAGGCTCTTAGGCTGAGGGGTTTTGTTTGCCAAAAGCAACTGTAGTAGGTTCTTACTTTCAATGTTTTAGCTCCGGTTCTAAGTTCATTAACCAGTCTACATTGGCAACTTATGCTAAGCAACACAGATCCAAGCATTATGTGCATAAGCTCAACATCAAGTTCATCTCACCATCATGTTCCATCTTCACTTAGTGTAGCATAGTGATCAAGCAGTCTCAAACTGTGAGAGGCAGACGAATCGATTTGAGTTCCTTAACCATGCATTGTGAACCTAACCTCACGACATCCGCGCACCACCGAGGGTCGCTTCCTGTGTCAGCCGTCCCCATCAATTCCCTGACCCGTGTCGGGCCCACCTCTCTTGGTGCAAGGTTCCACAAACCCGGCCTCTGCCGTTCTGTGACCACACTTGCCACCACATGCGGACGCAGGGGAAACTCTGTTCCAGAGACAGTGGATCGAACCGCTCGCGTCCAGGTTCAATAAGGTACTAGGCTTCCCCATCCCATAATGGGTATGAGATTAGTACTTTCAAACACTTGATCACGAACACCACCACTGTCAGACCTTAAACAGATTCAAGTAACAGACGGGGCGATCCACTGACCACCAAAAGAGTTCACCAGGCCCTGCCCCGTCCACCGTCCTTATAGTTGTAACCAGAAGGAGAACAACCAACTCCTATAACTCGCGAGTGACAGGAAATCACTCGACTTCTACCGAGCCCTACTAAGCATGGCACTACTCGGTTTCATCAGGCTAGTGCTGAGATCAAGGGAACTAAGTCATGCATCTATGGTTTCAAACAACTCCTATAATGTAAATGCACATACAAACGAAGGAAGGCATGTGCAAGTTTAGAAAAATGGGTTCATGCTCCGGGGCTTGCCTTCGAGCGGGGTGGAGGCGAACTGGTCCTCGGAGCGTTCTGCTTCAGCTCCTGCGGTCGGCGGCTCAGCTACTGCTCCGTCTTCTAGCGTCGGATGCAGCTCGTAAGTGCCGTCGGTGAGATTTAGTTCTACACGAATGAGGACTTTGACAGTTATTTCAACAACATTTTCAAGCTTTAGCCCTGAAACTTGTAGCAAAGCTACAGGAAAAAGTGTGGAGGTTCAAGCTTCAGTTGATAGTGAACAAGACAAAAGGGTCGGGTTGGGAGAAACTTATGATCTGACCCTCAGACCTAAGGAATAACTATACCGGGATCCTTAGACTTAACACAGAGAAGTCCCCGAAATTTTACACAGATACCCTTGGGTCAAAGAAAAAGATACAGCCGAGCCCTCGGGGCGGATAAGGGTCGGGCGAGACGGAAAAGGGGTCGGGCGAACCAGACAGGATCGGGCGAGATGGAAAAAGGGGTCGGGCGAACCGGGAAGGCGTCAACAGCTTACCTTTAGGCTTACTGGTGAAGTCTTGGGGTCGAGAAGGAACAAACTTGGGCGAAAGGGCTAAGGCGCTAAGGCTTGGGCAGCGGTGAGGTCCGGTGGTGCTCCGGCGGTGGCGGTGCTTCTTGTGGACAACAAGCAAGCTCTAGCACCGTGCGGACGAACTGGCAGCTGGTGGGTTGGGGAGAAGCGGATTTGAGCGGAGAGGGAAACTTTCTCAAGAGCTTAAGCGGCAGTGCTCAAGTGCGAGCAGAGTATGGAGCGGCGAAGCAGCGATGATGAAGGAAACTCCGGTAGGGGCTATGGTACTCCCTTTTATAGTTGCGCGGAAGAGAGAGAGAGTTTGGGCAGCGCGAAGATCGGGTTGAAAAGGATGGAGTGCTCTGCCTTGGCGGCGATTGGGCGGCGAAACAGAGCTTCGGGGACAGGGTCTTTGGTCATTGGGCACTGTAGACAAAGCCGGCGCAGGCGTGGTTTTGCTGGGATTAAGAGTTGGCGAGGACGAGTAGGGTCTGGTCGCGTCAAGCGGCGGATTGTGGGCAGCGACTTGACTAGCGTGTGATAGGAAGGAAGGCACTGCAAGCGAGGTTGCAGCAGGCGAGGTGACAGGGCGAGCGGCGGCACGAGCGAACGCAGAACAGCGGCTTGCCGGGGCATGTTACTGGCGAGGCGGAAAAAGGAGCTGTCTTTGCCGGAGCCGTGGTTGGCGAGGGCGGTATTGTCGTGGAGGGCGCGCGTGGGCGGCGCGACTGTGGGGAAGACGAAAAAGCCGGAAGGCATCGGGGCGCGTGGCCCGGAATCCGGTGAGGTGATGGGTGCGGGATGCGAGACGGTCTGGCACGTAGCGGCAAAACCTTTGTCACGGCGGCGACTGGGTGCCTTAGCACGGCCGGCGATGGTGCGAGCGAGATGAGGCGAGGCAGAAAGGGCTGCAGGGCGCCTCCACGCGCGATTGGAAAAGGGGCACGCTGATCTTTATTGTCGCGGCCGGCGTCTGGTCGGGGCGATGCTCGTCAGGGAGGTCGAGCCACGCGGCGGAGAGGCTCTGAAGCGGAGCGCACGCTGGCTCTGGCGTGTCTAACTCGAGAGATCCGGGGATCTAGTTGGGGGTCCACCTTCCAGACTCTGGCTCTCCCACAGCTCCAAAGTTTGCAGGAACACTGGCTTTCGGGATTTAGAGAGAACCGGCGGTTTGGATAGGTTTCAGAGTCGGGCTGAGAACCGGACTCTAGGCGATCAAGCTCAAGAAAGGCTGAGTCAACTGGATTAGGGACTTGTCTTAAGATTACCTCGGCTGATTTAAGCCTGGGTCGTTACAAAAGGCTTGCCCTTCTTCAAACTCCTCAAAAAGGTGGACAAATTCGTATGGGATGACAAGGCTAGCATGGTGCTTAAAGACTTAAAAGCCTTTCTCATCACACCCCCGGTCATGACGGCTCCGGCCGATCAGGAAACACTCTACCTCTACATCTCCGCTACAACACACGTGGTTAGCACCGTACTGGTGGTCGAGCGAGAAGAACCTTGTCATGCCTACTCAGTACAACGGCTAGTATACTACGTCAGCAAGGCAGAAGAAGATTGGTGTGCCCCGTTCATAGCCTTAATCACCGACCAGATGGCACCAAAAGACAAAGTTGAACATGAGAAATTAGCTCGGCGCAGTGCAAATTACATGGTTATAGGCACATAATTCTACGAAAAAGCCGCATCTACAGGCATACTGATGAAATGCGTTCTACGCAGTGAAGGCATTGAACTATTAGTCGAAATCCACTCAGAAACATGCGGAAGCCATGCTGCTTCAGGCACTTTGGTCGACAAAGCTTTCCGCTCCGGCTTCTACTGGCCCACGGCAGTAGCCGATGCAAAGGAACTCGTCAAGTGTTGCAAAGGGTGTCAGTTCTTCTCCAAACAGCAGCACCTTCCGGCTCAGGCCTTACGCACCATCCCCCGATTATTGCCTTTCGCATGCTGAGGGCTGGATATGGTCGGACCTTTCAAAATAGCCCCAGGCGGGTATACACATATTTTTGTGGTCGTTGACATGTTCACGAAATGGATCAAAGTAAAGCCTGTCACTAGTATTGAGTTGGCCAAAGCTGCCCAATTCATGGAAGAAATCATGCATCACTTCGGAGTGCCTAACAGAATTATAACCGACCTGGGCGCACAGTTTACAGGCACCGAGTTCTAGGACTTTTGCCAAGACAACCTCATTGACGTGTACTACTCCTAAGTAGCACACCCACGCTGCAACAGCCAAGTGGAACGTGCGAATGGGATGGTCTCCAGTTCCTCAAGTCTCGCATCTTTGACGATGCATCCAAGTACGCCACCAAGTGGCTACGTGAGCTGCCTCACATAATCTGTGGCCTAAGAACTCAGAAAAGTAAGTGTGATGACTGTCCCCAAATCTCTCGAGTTAATCTTAATCTAAGTCCCTAATCACGTCTCAGCTTTACCGAGTTTAAGTACTCAACCTCCAGTCCGGTCCCGCCCCTGAGACCCGACCCCTCTCCGCTGGCCTCCAGTTCCGACCCCGCTGACCCCAACTCACCCGCCGGATTCTTCCAAGTCTTCCCCAACACCTCCCTTCAATCTGACCGATGGACCCACAAGATCTTTTCCCCCAGATCTCCCACGACAGGCGCACTCGAGTTGCATGTCCGCTTCAGAGTTCCCCCGCCTCGTGGCTCATTTCCGCCGACGCACGCCGCTCCGCCTCGTCTTCGGCCCGTGACCGGATGGATTCTCGCGCCCCTTTCCCCAATCGCAGTGGAAGACCCTCTGCAACCTTTCTGCAGCACCTCGCCGCCCACGCCCATCATCACATCACCAGATCCAGGCCGCAGAGCCCGATGTTGCCCGTCTTTTCCGTCACCTCGCCACAGTCGCGCCGCCCGGTCTTCGCTACACGACGATTCCTCCTCCGCCAACCCCGACCACAGCAGCGACAGCTCCTTTTCCCGCCCTGTCAGAAGCCGCCCGACAATCTGTTGCTCCGGGCTCGCCCGCGCGCCCGCAGCCGCCTATCTTCTCACCTGTGCACCCTCGATCCTAGCGCCGTTTTCCCGGTCACTTCCATCAGCTCCACCGCACGACGACGCCCGCCTCCGCCAAATCTCAACCACCGGCAAACCTGCGCCTGCGCCGCCCTAACGCCAGTACCCAATGACCGCCGGCGCCATCCCTGGAGTCCTGCTCCACCACCCCCGTCGCTCAATCGCCGCCCGGGCAGAGCACTCCATTGCTTCTCCCCCGGCCTTCGCGCCGCTCCCCTTTCTCACTCCCGCGCCGCTATAAAAGGGAATGCGAAAGCCCCGCCGGAGTTCCCCTTGCCCTAGCTGCCATCTCTCTCTTGCTCCCTGTTCGAGCTCACAGCGTCACCACACTAAGTCCCTGAGGAACTCTCCTCTTCGCTCCACACCGCTTTCCCCAATCCACCCAGCCGCTTGCACCTCCGTGCTGCGTAAGAGCTTACTTGTGATCCACAAGAAGCACCGCCGCCGCCGGAGCACCGCCGGACATCTCCGCCGCAAGTCTTAGTGTTCCAGTTCCTCCGCCCGAACCTGCTCTTTCCCGACCCCAAGCTTTCCTTGTAAGACGAAGGTAAGCTGCTGACCCCTTTTCCGCCTCGTCCGACCCTTCTGTTCGTCCGACCCCTTGTCCGCCTCGTCCGACCCTTCTGATCGTCCGACCCTTCTGTTCGTCCGACCCCTTTTTCCGTCTCGCCCGACCCTGTTTGTTCTACCGACCCTTGTCCGCTTCGCCCGACCCCTCTTATCCGCCCGACCCCGGTTCCGTCTCGCCCGACCCTGTCTATTCCACCGACCCTTCTCCGCCTCGCCCGAGGGCTCGGCTGTATCTTTTTCTTTGAACCGAGGGTGTATGTGTAAAACTTGGGGACCTTTCAGCGTTGAGTCTGAGGACCCCTAGCACACCAAATCCTCTAGATTAAGGGTCAGATCATAAGTTCCCTTCCTCCGACCCTTACCTCTTGATCTCCACCAACTCCTTTGAACCTTCCCACCCTCCTGTAACTTGTCGCAAGTTTCTGGGCTCAGACTTGCAAGTGTTGCTGTTGAAATAACCATCTAAATGCTAACTCTTGCATTGCATTTCGTGTAGAGCTGCGTCTCGCCGATGGCTACTACGAGCTGCACCCAGCGCCAGAAGACGACGGTGTAGCCGAGCTCCTGCCCCCAGAAGCCGAAGCTGCCCCAGAAGTCGAGCAGTTCTCTTCCTCTTTGCTCGAAGGCAAGCCCCGAACGCATGAAACCCCTATGTTTTCCAAACTTGCGCATGCCTTCTGCATCTTGTTTGTGCATTTACGTATAGGAGTTGTTTGCAACCTTAGACGCATGACTTAGTTTTTCCCATGATCTGAACACTAGCTGTTGGACCGGGTAGCTACTTTGCTTAAATAGGAAGCGGTAAAAGTCGAGTGATTTCCTGTCACTCATGAGTTGTAGGAGTTGGTTGTCTTCCTTCTATTACAATTGTAAGGACGATGGAGGGGCAGGGTTTTGGGTAACTCTTTGATGGTCAGTTGATCGCCCCGTCTGTCTATGAAACTTGCTAAGGCCCGATAGTGGTGGTGTTCGTGATCAAGTGTTTGAAAGTACTAACCTCATACTTAGTATGGGATGAGGAAGCCTAGTACCGGATTGAACGTAGACGTGAGCGGTCGCCACATTGTTCTTGGAATGGAGTTTCCCCTGCTAGCTGTCGCACGTGGTGGCAAGCGTGGTCACAGAACGGCAAAGGCCGGGTCTGTGGAGCCTTGCACCAAAGGAAATGGGCCCGACACGGGTTAGGGGATTGATGGGGAAGGCCGACACAGGAAGCGACCTTCGTGGTGCACGGATGTCGTGAGGTTAGGTTCACCATGCATGGTTAAAGAACTCGAATCGATTCGTCTGCCTCTCACAGTTTGAGACTGCTTGATCGCTATGCTACCCTGAGTAAGAAGGAAATATAATGATGACATGATCTTGATGACATATATACCTTTTGGTTGGTTCTATGTTTGCTCGGAGTAAGTTGCTAACTTAGACCGGATAATGAACTTAGAACCTGAGCTAAAACTTGAAAGTAGGGATCTATATAGTGCTTTTGGCAAACAAACCCCTCAGCCAAAGAGCCTTGCATGTCTAGAATTGGTGGAGTAGCTTTACTCCTGTCGGTTAAGTCTTGTTGAGCTTAGTAGCTCAGCCTTGTTGTGGCTTTTCTTTTCAGGTGAAGTTGCTGCTCCCGAGCCTTCTTCCGTTGGCACTTGGCCGCCCCAGCTCCCTCCGGGGTGGACGGTCGAGTGGGATCCCTCCTCGGACGGCGAGGAAAAGGATCACTGACGTCTTGGCTGGCCTCACCAAGGATGTCCGATCCCCTGCGTTTAGCTTCCGCTTGCTGTTTTACCTTCTGTTGTTTTCTTTTGAACCTTGTAAAACTCTGATGTTTGTTTTATAACCAAACTAAATGGTTAAGTTGTTTAACTCGGTGGACTTGTTGTATTCGCTGGAACCGCTCACCTTCGTGTGGGTTTGCTAAATGGTCCTGTTCAAGTGGTTAAATCGGATGAAATCCGATGGTACTTCGTGTTAACTTGGCTTAGGCATGGGTGTCGCATGTTAGGCGACTTAACCCTGTTTAATCAAGTTAATCCGAAGTGGATCCGCCACAGTAAGGCCACCGGCTACACTCCCTTCTTCATGGTATACGGCTCAGAAGCTATCCTACCATCATATGTGGCCTTTGGTGCTCCATCCAGTACTACGAAGAAGACGAGGTAGAAAGAAGTTGGCAAGTTGACATAGACAACCTTGAAGAGCATCGCGTGGTAGCTCTCTGTAACGACCCTGGTTAAATCATTTTAAAATCTTAATTCGAGTCCCCAAATTCCTCTGTCTCAGCTCTTCCCGAGCAGGAGTGCTGCACCCCAGTTCCCGATCCCGACCCCTGAAGACTCCAACTCACCCCGCTACTTCCTTCTAAGTCTCAACAACAGTGTCCCTCTCAATCTGGAGCAGAGGAGAACCCGAGACTGACGGGTGGACCCGTAATCTTTTCGCCGGATCTCCCGAGGCAGACGCACTCAAGCGGCCTGCACCGCTTCAGAGCTCCCCCATCGCGTGGCTCAACTTCTCCGACGCCCGCTGCTTCGCCCAGTCGCCGGCCACGACAGAATGGATTCTCGCGCCCTCCTCCCCAATCGCAGCGGAAGCCCCTCTGCAACCCTTTTCGCAGCGCCTCGTCCCGCTCGCACCCTCACCGGCCGCGCCTTGGTGCTCCGTCGCCGCTGTGGCAGAGCTTTGCCGCCTGCTGTGTCCAAACTGCCTCGCGGCTCGCGCCCATCATCTCACCGGATGCCTTCCGGCTTTTCCGCCGCCTCTCCATAGTCGGGCCGCCCCCGAACTCGCTACGCGACGATTCCTCCACCGCCAACCCCAACTCCGGCCGCGATAGTTCCTTGTCCGCCTTGCTAGAACTATGCCCGGCAAACCGCTGTTTCGCGCTCGCCCGCGCAGCCGCAGCCCGCCTGTCTTTTCACCTGTTGCAACCTCGCTTGTAGCGCCATTCTCCCTGTCACACCCATCAGATCCGCCGCATGATGACGCCTGCCTCCGCCAAACCTCAACCCCAGCAAAATCGCGCCTGCGCCGCCTTGTCTCCTGTGCCCAATAGCCGAGGACGCTATCTCCGAAGTCCTGTTCCGCCGCCCATTGCCGCTCAATCGCTGCCATAGCAGCGCACTCCATCCTTTTCTTCCGGTCTTCGTGCTACTCCAACTCCCTCTCTCTTTCGTGCAGCTATAAAAGGGAATGCCAGAGTCCTACTGGAGATCCCTTCGCCATCGTTGCCTCACCACCTTGTTCCTCTGTTTCGTGCTCGACCGCCACCACCTAAGTTCTTGAGGAACTCTCCTCTCCGCTCAACACCCACCCGTCCCAATCCACCCAGCCGCCTGCTCCTCCTCGCTGTGCTAGAGCTTCCTTATTGCTCACAAGAAGCTCCACCGCCGCCGGAGCACCGCTGGACATCGCCGCCACCAAAGCCTTAGTGCTTAAGACCTTCCGCTCAAGCCTACTCTTTCCCAACCCCAAAGCTTCACCTATAAACCAAAGGTAAGGTGCCGACCCCTGACTTGTTCGCCCGACCCTATCTGTTCGCCCGACCCCTTTTCCGTGTCGCCTGACCCTATCTGTTAGCCGACCCTTATCTGCCTCGCCCGAGGACTCGGCTGTATCTTTTTCCTTGACCCGAGGGTATCTGTGTAAGATTTCGGGGACTTCTCTGTAATAGATCTAAGGACCCCAAACACAGTTATCCCTTAAAGTTTAAGGGTCAAAGCATAAGTTTCTCTCGATCCGACCCTTGGTCTTGTTCTCTATCCACTAAAGCCTGAACCCCCACACTTTTTCCGTAGCTTTGCTACAAGTTTCTGGGCTAAGACTTGCGAGTGTTGCTGTTGAAATAACCGTCTAAACACTAACTCCTGCATTGCATTCGTGTAGAGTTTTGTCTTGCTGACGGCGTCTACGAGCTACACCCGGTGCCAGAAGACGGAGTTGTAGCTGAGCTACCAGTTCCAGAAGCCGAAGTCACCCTAGCTGAAGACAAGTTCTCCTCCCCTCCGCTTGAAGGCAAGCCCCGGAGCATGAACCCCAAAGTTTCCCAAACTTGCGCATGCCTTCTTTCTCATGTTTGTGCATTTACGTATAGGAGTTGTTTGCAACCTTAGATGCATGATATAGTTCCTTTGATCTGAACACTAGTTGTTGGGCCGAGTAGTTTCTATGCTTAATTAGGAAGCGGTAAAAGTCGAGTGATTTCCTGTCACTCGCGAGTTATAGGAGTTGGTTGTTCTCCTTCTGTTACAACTCTAAGGACGATGGACGGGGCCGGGTTTTGGTTAACTCTTTTGGTGGTCAGTTGATCGCCCCGTCTGTCTATGGAATCTGTTAAGGCCCGACAGTGGTGGTGTTCGTGATCAAGTGTTTGAAAGCACTAATCTCATACCTAGTATGGGATGGGGAAGCCTAGTACCTGATTGAACTAGGGTGTGGCTTATACCCCTGCTGTCCCTGGAACGAGGTTCCCATGGTGCATCATGTGGGTGCAAGTGCGGTCACAGTACGGTAGAGGCCGGGACTGTGGAGCATTGCAGGCCAAGGGAAGTTTGGACCTGACACGTGCCTGGGAATTGATGGGGACGGCCGACACAGGAAGCGACCCTTGTGGTGCGCGGATGTCGTGAGATTAGGTTCGCCATGCATGGTTAAGAAACTCGAATCGATTCGTCTGCCTCTCACAGTTTGAGACTTCTTGATCGCTATGCTACACTGAGTAATGAAAGAGTCTGATGATGACATGGTCTTGATGATGAGCTTATATACATGAAGTTGGATCTATGTCTGCTTAGAGTAAGATGCCAACGTAGACTGGCTAATGAACTTAGAACTTGAGCTAAAACTTGAAAGCAAAGACCTGACATAGTTGCTTTTGGCAAACAAACCCCTCAGCTAAGGAGCCTTGCATGTCTAGATGTGGTGGAGTAGTTTTACTACCGGTCGGTTAAGTCTTGTTGAGCTTAGCAGCTCATCCTTGTTTGTGGCTCTCTTTTCAGGTGAAGTCGTAGCTCCTGAGTTTGCTCCTATTAACACTTGGTCACCCCAGCTCCCTCCGGGTTGGACGGTTGAGTGGGATCCCTCCTCGGATGGCGAGGAGAAGGGATCACTGATGTCTTGATCAGCCTCGTCAGGGACATCCGACCCCGGCGCTAGCTTCCGCTAATTTACCTTTCCGCTGCTTTTGAATCTGTAAAACTCTGATTTCATTTTGATGATGTAATAAATGGTCAAACTTGTTTAACTCAGTGGATCTGCTGTATTCTCTGGAACCACTCACCTTCGTGTGAGTTTGCTAAACTCGGTCCTGTCAAGTGGTTAAATTGGAGGAAATCCGACGGCACTTCGAGTTAACTTGACTAAGGCATGAGTGTCGCGTGTCAGGCGACTTACCCGTGCTTTAATCAAGGCAATCCGAGGTGGTTCCGCCACACTCTCTTGTAGCATGCATGCCATGAGCAGCAGATATGGCATTACCATGACCGCAACGTCAAGGAACGGTCCTTCAACGTTGGCGATTTGGTGCTTCGCTGAGTACAATCAACCAGGGACATGCACAAACTGGCCGCCCCTTGGGAGGGCCCCTTCATTGTCAAAGAGGTCATCCAACCTGGCACATACTGACTCCAATGGGCAGATGGATCTGGCGTCCCAAATCCATGGAATATCAAACATGTGTGATGATTCTACCCTTAACATATATAGTATGTACTCTATTTCTTTCTTTCATATTGAATAAATCAGTACCCCTGCGGCCTCTTCTTTTTTGCGTACCTACTGCCATAATGCTTTTTCCTCTCTAAGCTACGCTACACGCTCGGGGGCTGCTCGACTTGCTCAACAGCCTGTGTGCTCTCAAACTTAGGGGCTTCCTCTCACTAACCTCTTGGTCACCAACTCTTCCTTCCTCCCCCTCTTGATGTTTTACAACTAACACATGCGGTCAGCGTCCCAGCTAATGAAACCTAGGGAAACCTTGTGTTCACCCCTCCTAAGCTCAAGATCCGCTCTCAGCAGGACGCTAGTCAGGCAAGGCTAGGTACTCGTGGCTGCAAGCCACGACCACTGATAGTCCTGCCATACATGCCAAAAGCGGGATAGAATTTTTCCATTATCAAAACATAAATAAATTCATTCTAACATAACACAAAAGCAGAATGATACATCTTAATGTTTTATCCTACATGTCAAGATCATTTGCAATCGCCTACGCCGTATCATGATATTCCTTGGCCACCTCTGGAATCTTGTCTTCTTCAAAGTCGGCGGCAATACCACTTGTAACCCGCTTAAAAGGCATCATTGGGGAATGTGAAACCAATAGTGCAAAGGTTTTTTTAAGGCACTCCACGGTGGTGTCCTTTAGCAGCTTCTTCAAATGAACTAGTGCAGCTCGGAGGTGATCAAGAAGAGGTGTAGGCCTGGTCGGGTCAGCATCGGCCTTGATCATATCCATTACATAGCTGGCCGAGTTCCATAGCTCCTCCAACTCCACCTTCAACCCTGCAATTGTATATTGGTCACTCTGGAGGGCACCGCAATGTCCTCTAAGCAGCGCTCGAAGTCCCTGCGGGCATTGGCTTCATATACCAACTTTCGGGATATAGCATACTCATGATTCACTGCTGGATTGTGTTGCTCCTGGAGGCACTCGTTGGCGTCTTCACACTCCTTCAGATCCTATCACAGTTTCACCTCTCTACTCTTCAAAGTTGCTCGGCCAACCAAATTTATATAAGTGCATTAATAATGAAGACGAAGATGGTCTTGCAAATCAACCAAACTTACTCTCCAGCTCCGAGCTGATAACCTCTTTTTCTGCAACGAGGCTAGCCTCGTGGCACACACTAGCATCCTCTCTTTCCTTCATGGTCCACTTCAACCTTGCAATTTGTGCCGAGGAGTCTGCAACACAAATAGATTAACACCTAAGACTGAAAAAACAATAGCTTATCAAGACAATTCAGGGCATCACACCTTTCATCATTGCATCATGAGCTGCCACCTCAATGTCATGGTGAGCTCGCACATTTTGCAAAGCCTTCTTCGCCTGCTCGAGCTTAGCCTCCAACTGTGACACCATCTTACGAAAGCAGTCACAATGGTAGACCATATCTTTTCTTTTTTTGGGCATGCTCAGCCAACCCCTATTCAAGCTCATATAATCAAGAACTCCACAAATGAAAAAGAAGATCTACCATAGATACAAAAGTTGATTGGCATACTTACGCGAAGATACTCCGTGATCTTGACCTCGGCCTCCTGCAACCCAGCAAGAGCTTCCCTATCCTTCTGATCGTCCTTCTCAGCTTTGGCATCAATTTAGAGGACATCGTTAGATCCATGCGCTTGGTGCGCAGGCGGCACATCATGCTGAGGTGGATCATCCCATTGGCGGTTGGCCTTGGTCCCCTCCTTAGCCTCGTCCTCCAACACCATGTTGCCACGTACAGCTACCCGACCTCAGCATCATCACGAGCCACATCCTTGGCCCTGACATCCCCTTGGACTCCATCATCCACTCCGGCAACCCTAAGGACAAACGGAGACTTTACCCCATGATCTTACACATGTTGATGAATTTTAGGGTAAAGCATGTTGTCGGGCCTACACCCCAAGTCCACGAGTAGACCTTGGACAGCCCACCAAGGGACGTACTCGGACAAGATCAGAACAAGGATGGGCGTATCCTACTCGGATTAGTCTTGTATGTTTATGGAAAACTACTTGGGCCATTACCAAGTAGAACTCTGTAATAGTACCCGACTAGGACTCAGACTTGTAACCCTGCCCTCCCGTGTATTTAAGGCCGGGCAGGGACCCCTCTCAAACAGCCCCGAACAGAGAGACATCATCTCAACATACATCAATACAAACCAACACACAGGACATAGGGTATTACGCGATCTAGCGGCCCGAACCTGTCTAAATCGTGTTCCTTGCGTCACCATTGATTCCTTGATTCTCGACAACCCTTACCGTACAAAAGACCACCTAGGGTACTATTGGGATACGAGGTAGGCTACACTAGCGCAAATCAAAAATTTCTACCGCGTAAACCAGGAAAACTACCGTATAAGGATCACGGGATTACCACTTGACGCACTACTGGTGCGGAAGATGTAGATCCGCGTTGATGCAGCGAAGTCGATCAACGTAGTCGTACGTAGTCGATCACGTCAATGTCCAGTAGCTCCTCAGCAGCTTGTCCACGTGCAGCAAGATCTCCCTCGTGCCGCGGCTCATCGTGGCTCGTCAGCGGCACGTCCAAGTGCTGCAGGCGCAACACCTCCAAGGTATCCACACGTGCAGGGAGGAAGCGTCGCAAGCCGGACTGCTAGATCCTGAGTTGCAACAGGCGAGGCGTGGGAGGCGCGGCAGATGAGTTTCGCCAAAAGGTGTAAACCCTGGGGCGCCCCCACCCCTCTATTTATAGAGGTTCCTAATGGGCCTCTGGGTCCAAGGCCCATTAGTATTTCTAAACCTAATCAAACTCGGATCACATCCGAATTGGGCTTCCAGCCCCTTAAATGTGTGACCCTATGGGTTCGGATACGTATAGACATGGCCCGAGTACTCCTACTCGGCCCAATAGTTGGTAGCGGCCTCTAGCAAGACGTGCCAACTCCTATATGCACACGAAGATCATATCAGATGAACGATCACAACATTATATACATGCTATTCCCTTTGCCTCACGATATTTGGTCTAGCTTCAAGCCGACTGCTCTTTCTCGATCCTGTGATTCGGAATCCCTTTGTAGGTTAACTCTTAACCGTACGTAGCATGGCCATGCATTTTCGAATCCGATCACTCGAGGGGCCCAGAGATATCACTCTCAATTAGAGAGGGGCAAATCCCATCTTGATTGACCATGTCTCATAGCATGCTTCTTGACAAACCCGAAAGCTACCTTTATAACTACCCTGTTACGGCGTAGCGTTTGATAGCCCCTAAGTAAGTCGATCCACATCTTGAGTACATGCGACAATCTCAGGTCTAAGGACAAAGCGTATATGTTGTGTAAAGAGAGAACTACTTCTCGTGTTGGGTCAGTCCTAGCACATGTCTCCACATGTGCCCACATTATTAGTTCAACATCTCCATGTCCATGACTTGTGAAACATAGTCATCAACTAATACATATGCTAGTCTAATATTCATGTGTGTCCTCACATGAACTCCGACTAGGGACAACTTTAGAATAACCATACAACTAAAGAGTTTCACACACAATTTACATAATTGCAAATCAATTCAAGTAGCCTTTAATGGATATTCACTGAACACAATATAAATCAAGGATACCAATGGAATGTCATCATCTCTATGATTGCCTCTAGGGCATACCTCCAACAGTCTCCCACTTGCACTAGAGTCAATCTAGAAGGTACGTAATACCCATAGCTCTTACATGCGCATCATGCTTAGCCTGCGGGAGTGGTTTTGTCAACGGATCAGAAATGCTCAGATCCGTGTGTATTTTGCATATCTTGATCTCACCCCGGCTAACGAAGTCTCGAATGAGATGAAATCGCCGCATTACGTGTTTGTTCTTCTGGTGGTTCCTTGGCTCCTTTGCTTGCGCAATTGCCCCATTGTTATCACAGTAGAGATTCAATGGGCTGGACGCATTCGGGAACACACCAAGCTCAATGAGAAAATTCCTTATCCAAACACCCTCCTTCGCGGCTTCCGAAGCCGCGATGTACTCGACTTCTGTCGTAGAATCGGCCACCGTCTCCTGCTTGGAACTCTTCCAACTAACAGCACCACCATTTAGCGTGAACACAAATCTTGATTGTGACTTTGAATCATCTCTGTCAGTTTGGAAACTAGCATCGGTGTAACCTGTTACAACGAGATCCTCCTCACCTCCATAGACGAGGAACATATCTTTAGTCCTTCTCAAGTACTTAAGAATGTTTTTCACCGCTGTCTAGTGACTCTCACCTGTATCAGACTGGTGTCTGCTTGTCATACTTAGCGCATACGAAACATCTAGGCGAGTACTTATCATTGCATATATGATAGATCCAATAGTCGAGGCATATGGCACTCTACTCATGCGATCCCGCTCATCAGCAGTCGAAGGACACTGAGTCTTGCTGAGATGTATGCCATGTGACATAGGCAAGAACCCTTTCTTTGCCTCTTCCATGCTGAACCGCTTCAACACTTTATCAATATAAGTATCTTGGCTTAATCCTATAAGCCTTCTTGATCTATCTCTTTAGATCTTAATGCCCATTATATATGCCGCTTCCCCTAAGTCCTTCATCGAAAAACTATTTTTCAGTGAAGTCTTTACAGACTCAAGCATAGGAATGTTATTTCCAATCAGCAATATGTCATCCACATATAAGATTAGAAATACTACAGAGCTCCCACTAACCTTCTTGTAAACACAAGACTCTTCTTCATTCTTGGTGAAGTCAAACCCTTTGACCACTTCATCAAAACGAATGTTCCAACTCCTAGATGCTTGCTTCAATCCATAAATGGATCTTTGAAGCTTGCATACCTTTCCAGCATTTTTCGGATCGACAAAACCCTCAGGCTGTATCATATACACTTCCTCAGCTAGGTTTCCATTCAGGAAAGCTGTCTTGACATCCATCTGCCATATCTCATAATCGAAATATGCAGCTATAGCTAGAATAATCCGAATGGACTTAAGCATCACTACGGGCGAGAAAGTCTCATCGTAGTCAACTCCTTGAACTTGTCGAAAACCTTTTGCGACAAGTCATGCTTTATAGATGTGAACATTTCCATCCATGTCCTTTTTCTTCTTATAGATCCACTTGCACTCTATGGCTTTAACACCATCAGGCGGGTCAACCAAGTTCCAAACTTGATTGTCTCCCATGGACTCTATTTCGGATTGCATGGCACTCTACCATTTTTCGGAGTCTGGGTCCATCATTGCTTCTGCATATGTCGCAGGCTCATAATTGTCCAACAATAATATTTCCCGCATTTCGCGGAGCCTTGCCGACCTTCGTGGTTGTGGCGGTGCTTCTCTTGCCATGGGTATCTCAACTTGTTCTGCTACGTTAGCATCATTTATTGATTCTTGCCCGATCGGCTCATCTTGAACTTCTTCAAGATGCACTGTCTTTCCACTCTTTTCTCCTTTGAGAAACTCTTTCTCTAGGAAAACCCCGTTCCGAGCGACAAACACTTTGCCTTCTGATCGGTTGTAGAAATAATACCCCAAAGTTTCCTTTGGATATCCCACGAAAATGCACTTATCCGACTTGGGTGTGATCTTGTCCGACTGAAGTCGCTTGACAAACACTTCACATCCCCAAATCTTTAGAAAAGACAAACTAGGAACCTTTCCAGTCCACATCTCATATGGTGTCTTAACTACGGATTTAGATGGTACCCTATTAAGTGTGAAAGCTGCTGTTTCTAGAGCGTATCCCCAAAATGACAACGGTAGGTCCGACTGGCTCATCATTGATCGAACCATGTCTAACAAAGTTCGATTACGTCGCTTGGACACACCGTTTCTCTGAGGTGTTCCAGGCGGCGTAAGTTGTGGAACAATTCCGCAACTCTTTAGATGATTGCTAAACTCGTGGCTCAAATACTCGCCTCCACGATCAGATCGTAAGGCCTTAATTTTCTTGCCACGCTGATTTTCAACTTCATTCTGAAATTCCTTGAACTTTTCAAAGGTTTCAGACTTGTGCCTCATCAAGTAGACATAGCCATATCTACTAAAATCATCAGTGAAAGTTATGAAGTATTGGAATCCTCCTCTAGCCGTCGTGCTCATTGGTCCGCATACATCACTATGTACGAGTTCCAACAAGTCTACTGCTCTCTCAGGAAATCCTGTGAAAGGCGTCTTGGTCATCTTACCTAGCAAGCAAGCCTCACATGTCTCGTATGATTCAAAATCAAACGAAGTTAGAAGTCCATCAGAATGGAGCTTCTTCATGCGCTTTTCACTTATATGACCCAAACGACAATGCCACAAGTAGGTAGGACTCAAATCATTAGGCCGAGGCCTTTTAGCACTTATGTTACAGACAGGCAAACCATCAAGATTTAAAACAAATAATCCATTCACAATGGGTGCAAAAGTCATAAACATATCATTCTTAGAGATCACACAACCATTGTTTTTACTCGCAAATGAATAACCATCCTTCATCAAGCATGAAGGAGACAAAATGTTTCGACTTAAACTAGGAACGAAATAATAATTATTCAACTCCATAATAAATCCTGACGGGAGGTGGAGTTGCATCGTCCCGACGGTCAACGCAGCAACTCTTGCATTATTGCCCACGCGGAAATCAACTTCTCCTCTTTCCACGCTTCTACTTCTTATCATTCCCTGCATCGAATTGCAAATATGAGAAACCGATCTGTTATCAAATACTCAAGAATTAATAATTGTATCAGCGAGAAAAATGTTGTCTATAACATTAACAACAAGTGTACCTGAGGTAGAAGTACTCTTACTTCCACCATTCTTCAACGAAGCTAGGTACTGCTTGCAGTTTCTCTTCCAGTGACCAGGTTCGTGACAATAAAAGCACTCTTTATCTGGAGCAGGTCCAGCTTTAGCCTTGGGCGCTGGGTTTGGCTTGGACACTCCAGCCTTACCCTTCTTCTTCCAAGAATTGCCCTTCATCTTGAAGGTAGGCTTGTTCTGTACAACCATCACATGGCTGGTACTAGCGCTTTTCTTAATGTCTACCTCTACTGTCTTGAGCATACCACATAGTTCATTCAGACCCTTCTCTGTCCCATGCATATGGTTGTTCGAGATAAAGTTCCCATAGCTAGGCGAAAGAGATGAAAGAATGAAGTCAGTGGCCAACTCTTTGCCCATTGGGAAGCCTAGCCTCTCCAATAGCTGAGTGTAACCAACCATCTTGATTACATGTGGTCCTACTGCTGCACCTTCTGCTAGTCTGCACTCCAGAAAGGCTTTGGACACATTGAACCTTTCAGTCCTAGCCTGTGTCTGGAACATGTCCTTGAGCGCCACGATCATATCGTGTGCCTCATGATTTGTTTCGAACTGCATCTGCAGCTCGGGTTCCATGCAAGCAAGCATAAGGCAGCTTACCTCAAGATTAGCATCAAATGCCTTCTTGTAAGCAGCCTTAACGGAAGCAGATGCATCATCAGCAGGTACTGGTGGTAGTGGGGTGTCTAGAACATCTTCCTTTTTATCGGCCCTAAGAACAATTCTCAGGTTACGGATCCAATCCGAGTAGTTTGTTCCATTCAACTTGTCCTTCTCAAGGACCGAACGCAAAGAAAATGGTGTGGTGTTGCTAGGTGCCATTTAATCTACAACAAAAGTAATGCAAAATACACTAAGACAAATGTATCGATGATAGAGCAAATCACATTAAACTATTTTAACAGAATCTAGTCCCACTAAAATCAATATCCCTCTATTGATACTTAGTGATTCAGGTCCACAACTAACAAGTCTACTAGTGAGCTTTAGCATCACCGCTAGCAAACAAGGTAGATCGGTAAGCAACTTTTGCTAATCATATCACATATGACTCCTGTTGTTGGGTGACATCTCCATGTCTCAGGGCCCAACCTTTATGCCCCAAGGTCCTTAACCGTTAAGTTAACCTTATGCGTGTAAGTGTCCGACACAAACCCGTCTAATCAAGGAAAACTAGTGGCACCCTAATTTCATAGACCCACCACTAATTGTACAAGACATGGGACGGTGCAAGTTTTAGTTGGGAGGGCATACTAACTTAAACTTTATGAGGGATTGTTCTACTTCTAACACACAGCATGCAGAAAGTAAAACATAAACAAAATAGCATTCACACAGTTGTGACACATTATGGCTCGTTTTCATATGGTGATCTCCATCTCCATAGAACCTGTTCACCATGGTGATCTCCATCTCCATGTTCCATGTGCGCCATCCTCCTGGTGAGGAGTCCTCCAAGAACTAGAACATGCTATTACGCCTAATAGCTAGTAAAGAAGCTAGTAATGAAGATTACATAGTTGCTTGGATCATCACAGATTGGTACGCAGACCATTAAATACATTACTGTGACAACACATATGGCTCCTGCCGTGTTGCCGTACGCGCGACACGCACGTCATGAATGAGTTACACACATGCATCACATACACAAAGGGGCCATACTGATCACAAGATACATACATCCTGCAAAACAGAGTAAAGTGTCCTAACGTTCCAAACTTTGGAGGCCCGAAACTTTATCTTCCAAGCTGAATTTGGGAAATTTAATTTCACCAAAAATGGTGAAGCGGTTGAATTTCATGTGTAAGTTTTTCTGTAGATCAATTTTCATATAAAATTCGACCCGATCCGAGATCATACCGAAAAGTTACGGCTGATTTACCAAA
The DNA here is from genome assembly GCF_000263155.2 of Setaria italica. Classification (NCBI taxonomy): domain Eukaryota; kingdom Viridiplantae; phylum Streptophyta; class Magnoliopsida; order Poales; family Poaceae; genus Setaria; species Setaria italica. The sequence continues at coordinate 29,611,620 of NC_028458.1, read as the reverse complement.
GCATACGCACACCTTCATTTTTGGATCCTGGCTTTGTGTCGCCGAAGGCTCGGGATCGTTCCGGCACCAGATCGTCGACATCCAGGAGAAGAAACCAGAAAATCTGACCAGAAAAAACCAAGATTTCAAAGTCGACGAGTTCAACTACGCGTCGGATTCGACTTCGCCCCGGACTACTCCAACCCTCCGCTCAGGGGTCGGGCGCACCCGACCCCAGGACTCAAGGTCGGGGGAGTTCCACCCTCAAGGGGCCGGACGCATCCGACCCCGGGACTCAGGGTCAGGCAATCTGGAGTTTCACACACAAAGGGTCGGGCTCAGCCGACCCCAGAACTCAGGGTCGGACTCGCTTCGGACTCGTCGATCCCAATCAGCATCCAAGTCGGTTTCGACTTCAAAGCGGTTCCCGCACGGACTCCGCAACACAACCAAAGTCCACCAAGGTTTTCTTGCTCGAACCCAAGTCGAACTCGGGCATGACGAAGACGTCAACTCCGACTCATCCTATTCACCAGAGATACCATTATTTGGTCCAGCCCAAGGGTTGGTAATAACTTCGACATCAGAAGGAAGATTCGTCCACTGGCCGGGATTGCAACCACCTCTTCTCAACCGTGACTACGACTCGCGCCTCGTCACCCATATAGACAACCTACCATATCAAGAAGGCGTTCCACTCAACCGCGAGGAAAGTTACATAGAGATTGCAACATCAAGCTCCGGAAGCTACTACTTGGATAGGGAGATACTTGTTATTACTCAGAATAACAACCCAGGTACTAGCTAGAACAGAACCCCCAGGCGATTAGCACAAGTCGACAACATCTCCGAAGATGAATCTACCACTGACGCCCCTCACGGTGAAACCTCCGAGCAGCGCAACCAACGAAGGGCGCGCAATGCTACTCAAGCCGAGCGACGACAATTGATGGCTACAAATATCCCCATTACAAATCTTGAAAGGGCTTTCAACGCAGTTCAGGCTCAAGAGCACAATACTCCACTCACGGCTGTTACCTTCGACGCACGTTGCTAGAACCTCCGTGCGCCCGCTGAAGCCCAGACCTTCGTTAAGCTCTTGTAGACCAGCCGGCAATCTCTCACCTACATCATAACATTTAACTTTCAGCCTTACATGATCCTCATAACTAACCTCGCCAACCTCCCCCATAGTTGTCTCCAAGTCCTTCAAAAATGACGCCGAAGCCCGCCCGCAATCAAAAAATTGAAGCTTCGGCAAAACCACCTCTACATGCTTACCAGATCTAACAGCCTCGGCACTAGCACCTTTAGGATCAGACAAAAATGCGTCCACAAGCTTCGCCTTTTCAACAGCTACCCTCTCCTCATGTTTCTCGGTTGGAACAACAAGTGACTGCGCGCCTTTAACCTTTAAGCTCGTAGAAGAAGGTGCAATCTTGCTACTGGCCCCCGAAGACGCATCGGCCTTAGCACCCGGTACAACAACTCGTGCAAAACGAGGTTTATTAGCCCCTTTCTTAGTCCGAGCGACAGGGCCCACGGACGAAGGCGCATCTGTAGGAGGACGCACAGAAATAGGCACAACATATGCCAGCCTGCTCAAGTCAACAGACGAAGCCATCGACCCAGACGGTAGCATGGCAGACGAAGCTCCCGCAGTAGCATCTTTCCGCTTCTCCGCCTCCAAGTTAAGGGTTTTTTGCTTCGTCTTGGCGGCTGGTTGTGACTCAACAACAAGCTTCGTAGTGCGAGCAGAATCAAATTTCACCTTCTTCCTTTGCTCAGCACCAGCACCCCGACGACGCCTCTTACCCACAACCTTGGGACAAGGCGGCACTGCGATGTCAAGCAGGTCAAAAATCCGATTGACACGACGCCCGTGTCTCACAACAGATTCAAAAGAGCGCCTTTCGGGCTGGGTCACCGGACCCAAAATCTCGTAAGCCATGTCTTCTACTGACTGTATAAACAAGTCCAAGTCGCCAACCTCGTTCTTGTTAAGCTCAAAACAAGGGAACGACATAGTTTTCTCGCTCCAAGATACCTTCTTCTCAACTAGCTTAAGTGGTTTAGCAAAATCAGCAGACAAAGGCCACACTCGGGCAGTGACGTACTCCTCCACAAGATCACACCCAGATATCAAGGGCCCAGCAACCCTATAGGTAGCTTCACACTTCGTCACAATGGCTGTCTGGATGAACGAAGGAGTTGTTACACATCCATCGGCCCAAACTGCGCATAGAATGGAAATCCAGTACCAAGACCGGCCATTTCAACTTTCACATAAAACCAATGCGTCAGCCATGCGTCGTCCCAGTTGTTCCTCTGCGCGAAGGTAAGTTCTACCCTTGGCAGATTCCTCTTAGCATTCTTCCGACGCGGCATGAAGGTACAACATCCAAAATGATTTTCGCAAACACCCTGGCCATCATCAGAATTAGTCCTCTTCTTCTGAATGTGAAGCTCATGTAACCTCATGAACCCCTCCACATCAATGCTTCCACCAAACGTGCGCTGCACCCAATAGAACTTAGACAAGTTCACGATGGCGTTGGGGGTCAACTGATGCAGCCTAACACGATAGCGATCCAATATAACCGGCAGCTGCCTATCGCACAGAAAATGAAGCCCCGTAGTAAACAGATCCCTAAAGACAACAGCCTCGCCGACCTCGGGCGTCGAAACTGCCTCGCTCCCGGGGGCTCTGCCCATTCCCTTAGGGAAAAAGTTGCTCTCCTCAAAAAGTGTAATATCTTGCGAGGTCACCTGGGAGCGCCTAAAATAAAGAGTAGGAACGCACAGAACCTTCCCCCCGACGGATGCCTCGGGCCTCACTTCAACCTCGGCATCCTCCTCCTCCACACCCTCAACCTCGTCGGCATCCTTACCCTCTTCCTCGTTCGAGGATATGGCATGAACCTCGGTTCCCCTTGTACCTTTCGAGACTTTCCCCTTTCCACCTTCGCCTTCGCCACCATCAGAGGACCAATCTGGCAAACTGCTCCCCAAAGATCCCTCTTCTACAGAAACTAGGCCATCCTTGGTATAGATTCGCTTCTTTGACCTTTTCCCCTCAGACTCTCCACTGCTCGCAGACACTAACTGTGAAGTAGGACTACCTCCACCACCAGGGGCAACCTGAAGAGCCAACTCCTCCAAACACATTGTCTGCAGCTCTACTTGGTGCTAACTACCGTGAAAACGAAGTCAACACCCCACCAAGAAAACGGAGCCAACAAAACAGAATGAGGCCGCGTAGCGAAGGCAAAAGTGGCGAAAAATGCAGCTCGAAAGCGACAGCGTAAAAAATGGCCCGCCTCCGCCCGGCAAACCTTATATAGGCATGGTAAAAACCGCCTCGAAACATTAACTGCCACATAGAAAATGACCTTACTACCCCCACATAACGGTAAAATGCCTCAGCCCGCGCCGCCCTTCAGGGTGACGTTTTGAGGGCGTTTTTGGACTTTTCGTGGGATCGGTCGACAGCGCCTCGGACCTCGCCCACGAAGGGGCTGCTGTTGGGGACCACCCCACAACACACCCTGAACGGCGCCGGCGGGGACCCTCTCTCAATCGACTCCAATCTCATCACCTTCCCCCTTACGAGGTCAACAGTTAACCGAAGTCAACTATCACGAAGGTGTCCACTCTGTTGTTTTCCAAGAAAGGACTCATGAAGTTAAAGCCCACACGGAGCTCTCGGTGGTTTGGCTTCAGGAAGATTCCATGACCAGAAGCTAAAGTTAACTGGCTTCGACTAAGGAAGGCAGGAAGTTTATGAAAGCTTGCTCGATGTCGACGAAGCTTGCGAATGAAGAAGAAGGCAATCGAGACATCCCTGGGACCACTCAACAGCAGGATGGCATTGTAATAAGAATCTTGTAAAAGGTTGAATGTGTAGTTCTACCATGAAAGTGACATTTTGGGCAAGAATCAAGTTACCATCCTGTATGGAATATTCTTAGGATGTAGTGGTTGGATATGGGTATAACGGGGATGCGGAAATGTAACTTTATGGCCCTATAAAGGGAGATGAATTGTCCCCCCGGGAAGGGCATTTATCACTGATAGGATAGCTACTGTAATGTTAGTCTGAACAGCTTCTACCTTCGTTTGTCAGAACGCTCTTTCTTTTGCTTGGGTGTACTCCAACATAATCCTCTACATGCTATATAAATTTCAGTCTAAATGGACAATGTCTCACCATCCAAACTGGCCTACTACCAAAACTGTTATGTGCTGAAACTGTAGTGCCCTAAACTAACATAACCTCTCTCAAATCTACAAATTAATCCTTTGATCCCCCACTTGTCTTCAGTCCCTTAAGGAAGGGGATTCACCGAATAAGCTTCAATCTGAAGAGATTCTTTGTGAATCTCTAAAGAATAACCGATAAAACCATCTATCCAAACTCAACCCAAACGCAGCCTAAAGAACCATCCACGCATTAATAACCCCTCAGATATACCACGGCGGCTGGTGTGCCTTGGCCACCCGTACATATACGTGGCTTGACGCTCGTATACGTAGGGTGTATACAAGTAGAGGTGTTGTATATAATTGCGTGATTTTTTTAATGTTAAATTTAATGTAAGTTTCATGTAATAAATTTGTTAGTGGTGTTGTAAATTTCATTTGTCGAATACAAGATGGGTGAAGGTAGTGCGAATACAGTTCATGTCAGTGTTTCCAATGCTAGCAAAAAGGAGTACCATCATCGTCTAGGGGAGGTGGTTACATCACTGCAATTGCCAAATGGCGCAAGATGGAACAAGACCTAATTGATTGAGATATCGTACCAGCAACTATTGACTGGCCCAATCAATCGAAAAATTGGTATTACGCTCATGGAGGCAACCTGAGCCAAGAGGATGGAACACTTATCTTCAATAAAACAAAACATCAGAAGGCCAAAAGGCTTATCAAAAACATTGAAGATGCTAAAGTTGGGAGGTTGAAGGTGGATAGAGAGAATGATTAGCTCACATTGGCACTCAGGAATCCCGAGCACCCAGGACATTGCTGAGGCTACAGGATCATTTCGTGGAAGTTTGCTTTCCGAAGGGACATCAACTCATACAGAAGCCACAAGCGAAGAAAGGAACAACAAGAGGAGAGCTGGCGGCGCATGTTAGAAGCTAAAGTGCATTTGCAAGAAGTTAGAATGCAGGAGGAAATAAATCATTGAGTGGCCCTAGCAGTTATCGAGATGGCCCAATCCGGAGCACTGTCGGATCCCAACGTCACCAGCCCTTCTCAACACCAAAGCAGTTGTGCTTTCACATGGGTCCCCAATGAGCAGATGCCAAGATTACCCATGGACTAACACGGCACCCTATGGATGACATCACTCAACACACCTCATGTGAGCTGCATAGACCATTTGGTAACATCACTATTAAGGTATAAATATACATAATTTATGCAATATTCTCAATTGATTCATGTCTTGGGAGTTTAATAACTTCTCTATTTTTCCTATATGTATAGGTGGCGTATGGGAGTGATTTACCAATCTTGCCAGAGCAGACCAGCCATGGCATGGAGATTCCACCTGGCTACTCCAGCGTCATCCTAGAGCAGATTGTTGATAGTCAATATGAAGGCTTAGAAAGTGGTCTTCAAGTTGTACTGTCCCCCAGCTCGAGGATCTACCAGATAAAGATGCTAAAACTATACGAGCAATGCCCTTAGAACAACAAATCAGAGTCATTGGATTTATGCAAGATACAAGTATGTCTCTTGCTGAAGTTCTAGGGCAAGCTGAACTGCCAGCTCCAGAGCCAATTGTACCTAAATGGCCCTTTGTGGTAGGCAAACCTCTAGAAAGGCCTAAATTGGTATGAATTTCATGAATGGTACATGAAGTAGTCTGCCAACGAGAGGCTCATGTTCGCTCTTCGGGTTAAACTGATTGATTTTTTCGGCAAAGGTGAGAAACTCCTGTGGATGGAATTCAAGGATATATATGAAGTGTACCATCAAGATGCCCTTGACGTCTCTCTCATCAATGCCTGGGTTATGTAAGTGTCTGTTTTATTAATATGTAAATTTTGGCTCAAATCATTATCTTTTGTCTGTGCCTCGCCCTACTAACTTTGCCTTCCATTTCATGTAGGATGCTAATTCAGAGGTGCCGCAGAGAAACGTACTTCAATATTGGCTTAGATACGGGATCAGCTAAAGAAAATATTGGAGGCGGTATACAATTTCTTGGACAAACAAAATTACAAGGAATACATACTACTACCATACAACTTTAAGTAAGTATGGGTACCGTCTATTTTCATTTTCTTTTTCCTTACCTAATTAATGTTAGTTAGCTCTAATCTGAATATTTATGTACGCAATTTCCACTAGATCCTCCTAATAATTATGATTGATAGAAGCCATGTCGCTGTGTTCGATTCGTTAAGGAAACCACCGAAGGAGTACCAAGACATTCAAGACATGCTAAATTCATAATAATTCTGGACCTTTATCTCATTGCAAAATTTGGTTTCCTAAATTATCACCTAACATTGTATCATTCATTATTTTAATCCGTATGGAAATGATTCCTTAAGACTCACCGTGGTAACTTCAAAGAAAAACTTACATTCAGAACAGACTTCCCGGTACGTATAAAGTTTGCACATTTTGTACATTTTATAACATGAATATTTCATAACTTGTTTTTTTTCCACTAAAGTGCTTGAGATATGAACAAGGCAATAATCTATGTGGATACTATGTCTGTGAGCACATGGACAGTTTTGTGCATGGCAAGGTGCTGTCATTGCATGATCTAGATGTACATAAAATAACACTATAAATAATTAATTATTTTCTAGCTTCTTATATTTAATTATTTGTGTAACATTCCAAATTACAGATGTATAATATTCAACTAAAACTCTTGGAGAAGAAGAGGATTTTGGCCATATGTGAAGGTCTCATTGGATTCCTGATGGACGAGGTGATAAATCCAGTGGGACAATTTTATTACGACGGACATTGAATAGCTGCATCGAGCAACACCACGGTAGGAGGGTCCTCTGAATAAAGTGGACAAATTATTATACATATAGTAATTGTATAAATACTAGTTTGATTTGTATAATATACTAAGAATTGTATATATATATACTACTGCCATGAAGTATATATATGACTTCCATACAATATTAATATGACTTGCATACAATATTAATATGGAAAAAAATTTTAAAAAAGTCTTAAGGGGTACGTGCAGGCGCGCATGCAAGCGTATGCACGTGCCCTCTTTAGTCCTGGTTGGTAAAACCAACCGTGACTAAAGGGGCGATCAAAACCAACCGGACTAAAGAGGCCGATGCTGCACCTGGTGTGGCCGACCCTTTAGTCCTTGTTGGTTTTACTATCAGGGAGTAGAGGGGGTCGTCCCGGGTGAATGATCTGGGACTAAAGAACCTCCTTTCGTCTCGAAAATTTAATCCTGGATGGATTTTCACTATCTTTGAGCCCTACTAACCGGGACTAATGCCGTGTTTTCCACCAGTGGAGGGCAAAATCAAAATTGGAGTTCAAAACATGAGCAAGGATGCAATAGGCACGAATTAAAACTGCCCTGCGTGAACAACCAGTTCTAGCAGCCTGCAGCCTTAGGACAAAATCAACCTAGCAGGAGTGCAGCACACAGCAGCTTGCTGAAGTCGCAGATAAATAGAGATTGGCTGTTTCTCCGGAGTCAAGCTCGCTTGCTACCAGGATTAGTCTTGCGAATGATGCTATCAACGCATATTAAGTGATTTAGTTTTAGTCCAAAGTAGAATAAGCCTTAATAGGATTTAGTACATGTAATTATAATATAAAGACAATAATCATCAATTTTGCACTTTGATCTTATGCACCATGTACTTGTACGGGCAATTAAACTGAATATATACAACCAACAAAACAAAATGGTCAAGTATGTGTCCTGGTTGCCTTATGTGAGAATAACTCACCGATAAAAAGTCACTAATAGAGTCGTATGTATTAGATATATGGGCTTGGCCCATATAAAAATTCTGAATAAATCTTAAAGGTCCATTAGCGTAAGAGGGGTACATCATCTATTAATCCCGTATTGCTAATAGACCAGTCGTGCTTGCGAATTTACTCCCTATAAATACAACCTACCCCGCCATGGAAAAGATGTACCATAGACTATTATACGGAGAGTACCCCCTAAGATTGGGAATTCCTAAGGTGGTGTATATGAGTTAGGTTTTGCCTCTTCTACACCATTGAGCTGCCACTGTAATCTTCTCCATTCCGTTGCATTAGCGTGCACCGGCAAATGGGAGAACAGGTCTCCGAAATCAGTTGTCCTTGTGATCTTGCACCGGGAGAGGGCAAATAAGGTTTTTGAGAAGCGCTATGCGTGACTGCTCAAATTCGTGAGTATGGATCGTCCTCGATCCAATCTTCATGTCATTGCGTACCGTCACCTTCAACGCCGGCAGCTGCAACCATCCGCAACACCATCGTCATCCCGTCAGCACTGCTAATCACCAAGGCTTCTTCGATACGTGCACCGTGATCTGATCTGGTTTCTAATCATGGTTTTTGAGATCATGATTATATTGTTCCTGTAGCCTAGTATGTTAGAATTTGGCATGCTAGGATTGTCTCTTGTCATGATTTATTTATTTTGGAAATTAATACAACAATTGTCTAATTATCCAACAATCCAAAAATCTTATTATAAGCAATCTGTTGATTTTTAGATGGCGGGTTTTGCTATGTCACTGAGGCTAGAAAAGTTTTCCAGTGTGAACTTTAAGAGATGGCAATCAAAGGTCCATCTCGGGCTTAGTGCGATGCACATCTGGGACACGAGAAAAGACAAACCAGAAGGTGAACTGACTGTTGAGCAGCAAAAGAAGTTCGCGGATGCCAATAATCTTTTCATGGGATGTATCATCAGCGTGCTCTCTGACTATCTGGTCGATGTCTATGTGGACTCGACAGATGCGAAGGAGTTGTGGGATGCTTTGGTTACAAAGTATGGTGCAACAGATGTAGGTAGTGAACTGTACCTCATGGAGAGCTTTCATGAATACACGATGGTGAGCAACCATTCTATGGTAGAGCAAGCACATGAGATGCAGTGCATTATGAAGGACCTTCAACAGCTCAAGTGTGAGATACCCAACAAGTTTGTAGCTGGATGCACAAATGCAAAATTTCATTCCACATGGAGGAATTTCGCAATAACTCTAAAACATAGAAGATAAGAGATATCAGTTGAAAACCCGATAGCATCTCTTAATGTTGAGGAGAAGGCTCGGAAGAAAGATGCTGCAGATAAAGGATATCAAGGCCAATATAGCACCAACATGGTGCTGAAGTTAAACAAGAATAAGGGAAAAATAAGGTCATTAAGACTACTACCTTCACGAAGAAGAAGATGAACAAAGCTGAGTTTTCTTGCTATACCAGCAACGAGCTAGGAGATTTCTCAAAGGATTGTCCAGATCGCGTAGATCGTAAGGATAAAAGGGCTAATCATGGATCTGGATCCAAGGAGGACAAAAGGTTGACCACAGACAACACTGGAGACAGGTATGGTAATTTATTACCTACTGTTCTTTTAGTTTTTCAATCTACTAGTTGGTGGCTTGATACGGGTGCTAATTCTCATGTGTGTGATGACATATCTATGTTCTCTTCTTACCAGGCCACTTAGGATTCATCCATCCTCATGGGGAATGGGTCACATTCTTCTGTTCGTGGAGTTGGCACGGTAGATCTGATGTTTACTTCAAGAAAGATCACTCAATTGAGGAACGTGTATCATGTCCCTACTATCAACAACAATCTTGTGAGCAGGTTGGTCTTATGCAAGGACAACTTTAAGGTAATTTTAGAGTCCAATAAACTAGTCGTGTCTAAACATGGGCAATTTGTTGGTAAAGGCTATGACTACGGAGGATTGTTCCGCTTTTCCCTTGTAGATTTTCATAATAAGTCAATGAACAATATTTGTGGCAATGTTAGTGATGATGCGAGTACTTGGCATTGACTTCTATGTCACGTTAATTTTGGTTTGATGTCTTAGCTTCCAGCATGTGTTTAATCCTGAACTTCACCATTGCCAAAGGTTCTAAGTGCCATACTGTGTGCAATCAAAGCAACCTCGAAAGTTTCATAAGGCAGCTGAGGAGAGAAACTTGGCACCTCTAGAACTCATACATTCTAATCTCTATAAGATGAATGGTGTGTTGACAAAATGTGGAAAGAGATACTTCATGATATTGATTGATGATAGGACTAGATTTTGCTATGTTTATTTGTTGCAAACTCAGGATGAAGCGTTACACTACTTTAAAATCTATAAGGCTGAAGTGGAGAATCAAGAGAAAAGGATCAAGTGTCTAAGGTCAGATCATGGTGGCAAATATTTTCCTAAAATCATTGATGAATTCTATGAGGAACTGTTGACATCGGTTTTTGACCAGAGTCAACCGAAGAAGATAAGGTTCTCATAGCTGATGAAGGAGATAGAAAGGGTTTGTTGACGGCTCAATGTTGACCAAGGCCCACTATGAGCGACCAGATTCCAAAAGCCGATGGAAGACCGAGAGGGATCCGATCCGAAGCAAAATCAACTCCACCAAATAAGGGAAAGCGTGGAGATTTATCATTAGTAGTTTTTAGATTTGTTTGTACTGGTTCATATCGTAACCGATTATGATTCTAGTTTGCTCCAGGGTATAAATATAAACCCGTGAGCCTTGTAATGAATAATCATCAACCAATCAATACAACCTTTCGGCGCCACGCCGCCAAAACCCTAGGAGTAGCAGTAGAGTAGAAACTGGCAAGTTTCTTCTTGCGCGGAGGGCTGCATTGACTTCGATCTCAGGTGAGCCTGTAAATACCATCACCCTATCATTACATTATCTCTATCAGAACTTTCTAGGCATCGTCTAATATTTTGATCTCTTATCATGTGACTAGTTATCAAAATTTAGATTGCAAATAGAACATTCTAGGCTTTGTCCAATATTCTATTTATCTTCGACATTGCTCACAACGATCGAGTTGCCTAGTTTTGTTATGTTGCATTGTATCGATCTCTTAGTTTCATCAATCGCTCACAGTTATCAAACGGCTTAGATTTGATTAGGTTGTCTTTATTGGCTCCTTGATCTTGTTTAAGCGTTCACCAATTATCTGATAGTACGGCTAGCTAGATCTCGCATGCTTTACTTGCTTTACATATGCTAGGTCCGATAGATCTTCACTCCTGCCCCTCGCACTGCTAGCCGTCAAATCCTTAATGTCAAAATGCTACCTGTGAGATTTATCTTTAGTAGTTTTTAGATTTGTTTGCACCGGTTGATATCGTAACTGATTAGGATTATAGTTTGTTCCAGGGTAAAAATATAAACCCGTGAGCCTTGTAATGAATAATCATCAATCAATCAATACAACCTTTCGACGCCATGCCGCCAAATTCCTAGGTGCAGGAGTAGAGTAGAAACCGGCAGGTTTCATCTTGCACGCAAGGCTGCATCGGCTTCAATCTCAGGCGAGCTTGTGTAAGTACTATCACCCAGTCATTACCTTATCTGTATTAGAACTTTCTAGGCATTGACCAATGTTCTGATCTCTTATCGTGTGGCTAGTTATCAAGTTAATTTAGATTACAAATAGAAATGTCTAGGTTTTGTCCAATATTCTATTTGTCTTTGACTTTGCTCATAGTTATCGAGTTTCCTTGTTTTATTAAGTTGCATCATATCGATCTATTAGTTTCATCAAGTGCTCACAGTTATCGGACGGCTTAGATCTGATTAGGTTGTCTTTATCGGCTCCTTGATCTTGTTTAAGCATTCGCTGGTTATCTGATCGTATCCGTCGGCTAGATCTTGCATGCTTTACCTGCTTACATATGTTTGGTCTGATGGATCTTCACTCCTGCCCCTCGCACTACTTGTTGTCAGATCCTTAATGTCAAAACGCTACCTATGAGAGCCGATGCATCGGCCGGGTTTATCCACATCTCCTGGTATTAGGATGACATCATCGAGCTGATGAGTGAGCGTGCGAGGCCTTGCTGCCGCAAATTAGTCTGTTAGGTTGGTGGGTCGAAGTTAATACCCTCTCAGTTGTGTTACCTTGTCTAAGTTCAATACATTTCTCATGACATTAATTAGATCTATTAACTTAATCAGCTCATAAGTGGTGGGCAAAAGGTCTTTTCTGTTGTGCTCTAGTCTTTTAGGTTAACAGACTAAGGTTAATGGCCTCTCAGTTGTGTTGCCTTTTCTAAGTTCAATACACATCTCATGATATTAATTAAGTTCTATTAGTTTATTTTACATGCGCATGGTTGCAAAGACTCTTTTTTATGATTGTTGTTTTATATTGTACCTATCTTAGCCCGTCAGCTCGTATAGCCGATGGCACATGCCATTAATACTTTTGTTTATTTACACCACATGATTACATTGAAAATCTAACTGCTATGGTGTTTATTCAAAGTAACTCCTATCAACAAGCTCGAAGGCTTAGCCGCCTATCAGCTCAGGAATTTAACATTTCCCTTGTCAATTACCAGTCAAATTGGATGGCACGCCTTGCACATTCGCGAGCCGATTTAGAGCCTGCACTGGAGGTAAGAAGATCTCCCAGGTCCTTCGTGTTGTTCAATGCACAAGCCTGAAGTTTAGATTTTGCATCAATAGGAACATGGTATTATTCATGAGAGGATGCCTCCCTATTCGCCCAAATCAAACGGGGTTGCTGAGAGGAAAAACCGCACACTCACTGATCTGGTTATCACCATGTTAAACACTGCTGGTTTATCTAAGGCAAGTTGGGGGGAGGCTTTACCGACTTCATGTCATGTGCTGAATGGAGTTCCAAACAAGAATAAAGAGCAAACTCCATACAAGATGTGGGTTGAGAGAAAACCATCACTTTCTTATTTGCACTCATGTGTGTGCTTGGCGAAAGTCAATGTATAGATTTTTAGTAGTTAAATCAGAGGTACTTGATATGCATGTTGATACTATTATGGAATCTCGTGATGCAACATTTTTTGATAATGTTTTTTGTATGAAAGATATGCATAGCATTTCTATATTTTCCTCTAAGATAATTCATGAACCAATTGCATCTATTGAGTCTTGCGAACAATTTGATGAGCATAAGGAAGTCATTGAGAAGGATGAAAGGAGGCTCATAGAAGGAGTAAGAGATAGAGGATTGCAACATCTTTTGGTGATGATTTCACTGTGTACCTTGTGGATGATACACCCACATTCATTGCTGAGCCATTTGCATCTCCAGATGCAAATGATTGGAAAGAAGCTATCCATAATGAGATGGACTCGAGTCTTTCTAATGGAACTTGGGAGCTCACTGAATGATCCTATGGTTGCAAATCTGTGGATTGTAAATGGTTGTTGAAGAAAAAGCTTAGGCCTGATGGTACTATTAAGAAGTACAAGGCACAACTTTTGGCCAAAGGCTACATACATAAGGAAGGCGAAGATTTCTTTGACACTTACTCAATTGTCGCTAGACTGACCATGATTGGAGCATTACATTCCTTGTCTGCCTCATATGGTCTTATTGTCCATCGCATGGACATAAAGACAACTTTCCTAAATGGAGAGTTGGATGAGGAGATCTATATGGATTAACTTGATGGATTTGTGGTGAAGGGTCAAGAAAGCAAGGTGTGCAACTTATCGAATTCTTTGTATGGCCTGAAACAGGTGCCTAAGCAATGACATGAGAAGTTTAACACAACTTTAACTTCTGCTAGCTTTGTCATAAACAAGGCTGATAGAAGTGTGTGCTATCGCCATGGTGGAGGTGAAGGAGTTATATTATGCATGTATGTGGACGACATACTAATCTTTTGCACCAATATTGATGTGATCAATGAGGTCAAGTCTTTTCTATCAAAGAGTTTCGATATGAAAGATCTGGGATCTGTTGATGTTATTCTATTGTTGGCGCTAAAAGTCAGCCGATTGACCCTCAGCGTCGGACACACGACCCGGGAGAATCTGCTTAGCTCTTGTTTAGGTGATAGCCCTGGTGCACTTCACGCGGCGTGCCAACCAATCTGACCTGTTGATTGGCAAGGAAGAAAACGTGTCAAATTCTAGGGGTTCCGATCGGCTAAGGTTCCGATCTCGAAAAGCGTATCAGCGAATCCGCCGATTTGCTATATAAAGATAATCGGCTATGATACAACCGACAATCACGTAGCGATTGCGAAGAAAACTACTAGAGTAAACTAGACAAAGCTACGAAAGCAACACTTGAAATAGATCTAATCGACTATGTGATAATGATGAATGAAAAGTAACAAAAATAGAGCCGATAGTTCAAATCTCAAGCTGGATAACTGATGATAAAACTAGAACAATAGATAAAACCTATAATTCTAGTAAATATCGATAACTGCTGAATAAATCTAAACGAAACAACAGCGATGCGCCCGAAGTTAAAGCTTAGATATTACTCGATAAACAGAACTTACAGAATTAGCCAGAGATCGTGTTGATGCAGCCCTACTAACCCATACGAACTCGTGAAAGAAAAAAAGTATTGGCGAAGTCGCCGACTTGAAAGTAAAGTGCGATGAAAAAGTAGATCTGTTTGTATTGATTGATGTGTTGTTTACAAATATTCTAAAGATGGCTATTTATAGCATGTTACAAACAATTTCCTAACCGATTAGGATCTATCTCTAATTTTAAATGAAAACGAATATTTACAAACACAACTCGTATCGGAGTTGGTTATCGTACTCCCACGGGTCAATCTTTCTCTATCTTCTTTCTCTGATCCTCCTTAAGCCCATATTGGCCCAATCGCTCTAGCCTTCCAGTCGGCCGATCTCCACCAACTCCATCCGTCAAAACACTGTAGCGCCAATCGGCTGATCTCCAACTGTAGCACCAATCGGCCAATTCCCAATCCTGACCTTTTAATCCCCCATATCAGCCAATCCTCTCTTCTCTTGACGTCGATCCCATACGTGTCAAAATCGGCCAGTGCATCAATCTTTCTCGGTCCCAGATGGAGAGAAATGAACCTTTGGTGATGGCAACCTCCTACTTCTGGTCCGACGCTCTCAATGCGTTCCTTTTTAGATATGGACCCACGACCCCCACTCTGGCCGATGTTGTGATGTTGACCGGCCTTAACATTTCTTCCCCCGATACTCCCTTTCACTATCTGGTCAAGCCAACCCATCGGCTGGAATCAAAAGGAATCGGCGGGTGGAAGGGGTACATTAAAAACAACATGAAGACCGGGACAGTTTCAGAGAGAGAATACGCGGCCTTCTTGATGATGTGGCTGGAGAAACATCTTTTCTGTGGCAGGGCAGTTGGTCCGTCTTCCAACACACAAGCTCTGGCCGAAGCACTATCAAGAGGAGCCTCCGTCCCCCTCGGGAAGCATCTACTAGGATCGGCCTATCACATGCTGCACCAAATCAGCGTCAAGCTATCAAATGGAGAGCCGATTGGAAACCCAGGTGGCCCTTGGTGGTTCATCAATCTCTGGCTCAATTTGTATATGAGCAAGATCTCACAGCATCGGGTGGAGCACATGACATTCCCCAACATTGAGTCAGAAGAAAACCCCACCGTACGTCGCCGATGCACCTCTTTCAGCGAAGCAGCATCAATCTTCCCTGGTTGCATGCTCACCGCCACCAAAGTAGCCGAATACTTTAGATGTTTTTACAACAGCTTCAGTGAAGAAACCACCAACTGGTACCCATATCAGAGGACAGAGCCGCTTTTTGAGCTCCCCTTCTGTTACAATTCGACGTCTAACACCTTTGATAATGATCTCACGGACGTCTTGATCAAACCAGGGATTTTACCGGCGAACTTTTTCTCAGGGAAGGATGCCCCTACTTACGAGTTTTACAATCCATCAGTTGCGGCATGGCAGTTTGGCCTAGGTCAGCTGTGGATTCAAGTCTACTTCGCCGGTCGCGTGAAATTTCGAGACGAGCTCACCAAGGGTCTAGACTATAGTCAGTTGTGCGTTTGAGTGTCTGATTCCAGCACCATTGATTTGAACAACTGGATAGTAGCTCCTTTTGCCGTCCAACCATTCAAATTATGGTGGGCGGAATGGAAGCAGCATCTGTTTTGTGCGTCTCCCGCAACATATTGCAATGATCTGGACCCCGAGAACATCGACCTGAATGCAGCGGTATTACTTTTCCCTCAACCGATTTCGATGCCATTTTCCTTCTTATGCTACAAATTTTGTCGCTAACTCTTACTTTCTTTTATAGTCCGAGAGTCGACTTCCTCCAACGCGCAGTCGGAGTGGCAGGCCGATAGAGCCGCTACCCATATACGGAATTCCCACTCATCGGCCATCGTGCCCCAAGCATTGATGACATCACCACCAGCCGATTGAAACAGACGCCGAAGAAAACATTCAAGAAGACGAGTCGTCGAGTGCGTGCCCACACAGAATCGGCCGATCAGTCGGTGACGGCATCGGCTGAATCTTTGGCTGCGCCGATACTTCCGGTCATCGAAGAAGTTGACCCCCAAGCCGCTACATAAGCTGGAGCGGCCGCTGCATCATTGCTACTAGAAGCCATTCAGGTAACCTCGTGTTCACATCCTCCTGAGTATTTTCTTGATACTGACTTCTTCTTTATATTAGGCTCACAAGTGTAACAACTCTATCTAAATTAAGTGCTTTTAACTATAAACCAGTGATAAATCCCTAATTAAAGAAGTGAAATGACCTTTATAACCCTAAGAAGCTCTTTTTGGAGTTTGAAATAAAGCCTTAAATTTTATATGCAAACTTAAGTTTCTGCCCAAATAAGAGTTGTAAAACTTTTTAATTCAAACAACTTTTGTTAAAGACCCTTTGACTAATTCGGAGTGGAAGGGAGTCAAAAATAGCAATCCAAAACCGGTTTACTAAAGGACCCTAAAAATCTCTTAAGTCCTGGAATTCGAGTTTTCCTCCATCTTTGCAAGCTTTCATCTTCCGATTTCCTATCTAAACTCAAGTCAGGGCCTGAATGAAAGTTATAGTACCTTGAGTGTGTTCCAACTTTGTTACACTAACCCAGATCCAAATCGGGCCCGAACCTGTTCAAAACCCCGATCAAAGTAAGGTAAAACAGTCAACTCACCCCTGATGCATTAAAATCCTAAGTCTGGAATTTCAGATTTTTGGCTAACTTTGGCATGAAATAACTTTGAATCCTGTCACAATCTAAACCAACACCTTAGAAAAAGTTCGAAGAACATCCAGAGTTGAGCAAGTTTGTTTAAAAGAGTTTTGGAAGTTGTGTTGGAAAATCCGGAGAAAGATCTCCCAAAAGCTGGTCGGGCTTGCTGCCCGAAGAGAGCCTCGACGCCCGCGCCAGAGCATGTTCGCTCGCGCGCCGCGCACCGCGTGGCCGCCGGCCACCGGCAGCTCGCCGGCGCCCTATCACCAGCGCGACAGTGACAGGACGAGAGCCACGGTGCCCAACCCGCACCCGCGACAGGACGGAGCGAATGCCGGGCTAGCCAACCGCTGGCCACGCGCATGTCGCCTTCCGCCTGCCACGGCTCTGCTCCGCCAACCCTGTTTCGCCCGTCCACCGGGAAAGCTGCCACGCCCACGGCATCCCGCACCTCCGCTTGCTCGCCCAACCCCCACGGTAGCCCTCTGCCTCGCCCGCCCGACAGACCGGAAGCCCCAGACGCGTGCCGCCCAAGGCCAGTCGCCGCCGAAGACCACCCGGAGCTCCGCCTCCTCTGCCCAATGGTGCCGCCGGCCAATGGCCGCCTTGCCCGCGCACTCGGCCTTATCCTTTCCCCACCGGAGCCCCGCCTCGACCCTCCGTCCCACCACGGCCCTATAAAAGGGACCCCCTCACCGGCAATGCCACCCCTCGCCACCGCCCGCACCCGTGCCACCGCTTTCTCCTCTGCGCCGCCGCTGAGCTTCCGTGGAGCTCACCCCTTTACGCCACCCTACACTCCGGTGACTTCGCTGCCACACTCTTGAGGAAGTTCCCCTCTCCGCTCTAGCCGCTTCTCCCAACCCACCAGCTGCCTGCTCCTCCGCACGGTACTAGAGCTTGCTTGTGCCCACAAGAAGCACCGCCACCGTCGGAGCACCGTCGAAGCACCGCCGTCGCCTAAGCCTTAGTGTGTACGACCTTCCGCCCAAGGCTACTCCTTTTCGACCCCCAAGGCTTCACCGGTAGACCTGGAGGTAAGCCGCTGACCCCTTTTCGTTCGGTTCGCCCAACCCCTCTCTGTTCGGTTCGCCTGACCCCTTTTGTTTCGGTTCGCCCGACCCCTCTCTGTTCGGTTCGCCCGACCCCTTTTCATTCGGTTTGCCCAACCCCTCTCTGTTTGGTTCGCCCGACCCCTTTTCATTCGGTTCGCCCGACCCCTCTCTGTTCGGTTCGACTGACCCCTTTTCGTTCGGTTCGCCCGACCCCTCTCTGTTCGGTTCGCCCGACCCCTTTTCGTTCGGTTCGCCTGACCTCTTTCTGTTCATCTCGCCCGACCCCTTTTTTCCTTTCGTCTCGCCCAATCCTATCAGTTTCACCGACCCTTTCTCCGCCTCGCCCGAGGGCTCGACTGCATCTTTTTCTTTGACCCGAGGGTATTGGTGAAATTTTTCGGGGATTTCTCTGTGTTGAGTCTGAGGACCTCGGTACGGTTTTTCCTTAAATCTGAGGGTCAGACCATAAGTTTCTCCCAATCCGACCCTTTTATCTTGTTCTCCACCAACTGAAGTTGGACTCCTCCACCTTTCCTGTAGCTTTGCTACAAGTGTCTGAGTTAAAACATGCGAGTGTGTTGAAATAACCATCTAAAATGTTTAACCCCTGCATTGCATTTCCGTGTAGAGTTGAATCTCGCCGACGGAACATACGAGCTTCACCCGGCACCGGAAGAAGACCCCGCCAAGGAGCTGCACCCCTTCGAAGGAGAGCCCGAACCGGAGCTAGACCCCGAGGACCCACAAGCTTTTCCTGAAGGCAAGCCCTGGAGCATAATTTCCTATCTTGAGTTCATGCAATATTATTGATTACTTGATTGCGCATTTACGTTTCCAGGAGTTGTAATGAAACCTTAGATGCATAAACTTAGTACCTTGTCTGAATACTAGTTGCTAAGGTCGAGTAGTGCAATGCTTAATAGGTCTCGGTAAAAGTCGAGTGATTTCCTGTCACTCGCAAGTTATAGGAGTTGAATGTTTCAGTTATGTTGCAACTATAAGGACGACGGACGGGGTCAGGCTTATGTTCGATACTTGGTGGATTGCCTCGTCTGTCTAAATGAAAATGGACTAAGGTCGAAATGTGTCGGCGTTCGTGATCAAGTGTTTGAAAGTACTAATCTCATACCTAGTATGGGATGGGGAAGCCTAGTACCTTATTGAACTGGGACGTGGCATACCCTCCGGCTGTCCTTGGAACGTCGTTCCCATGGTGCATCATGTAGGTGCAAGTGCGGTCACAGTGCAGCAATAGGCTGGGACTGTGGAGCATTGCACGCCAAAGGCAGTTGGCCCTGACACATGCCTAAGGGATCGATGGGGACGGCTGACAAATGAAGCGACCCTTCGTGGTGCGCGGATGTCATGAGATTAGGTTTGCCATGCATAAATTCGAATCGATTCATCTGCCTCTCACAGTTTGGGACTACTTGATCGCTATTCTGCACTGAGTAACGATGAAACATGATTATGAGATTAAGTTGATGCTTGTTAAATAATTGCTTGGAAATCATGCTTGTTTACTATAAGTTGCTAATCTAGACTGGATAAAGAACATAGAACATGAGCTAAAATGTTGAAAGTAAGGACTGACTTTAGACGCTTTGGCAAAGAAAACCCCAGAGCTAGAAGGCCTTGCATGTCTAGGTCTTAGTCGTGTCTTCCGATGGGTCAGTCTTGCTGAGTACTAGTTGCTCAGCCTTGTTGTGGCTAATCTTTTTCAGGTAATGTCAATAGTTTGGTCGCTGGTACCACTTGGCCGACCCAGCTTCCTCCAGGCTGGACAGTCGAGTGGGATCCCTCCTCGGACGGCGAAGGAAGGAATTTTTGATGTCATGATCAGCTCAGTCGTGATGTCATATATCGACGTTTAGCTTCCGCTGGTTTTATTTGACTTTCGAACCTTGCAATTTCAGTCTGAATTTTGAAAACTCTGATGTAATAAAATGTTGAACTTGTTGTCATGATGGAATGTTGTAACCTCTGTGCTACTCACCTTCGTGTGAGCGATGCTTCTCGATCCTATTTATGTGTTTAATCGGATGAAATCTGACGGTCGACCAAGTTGACTTGCTTAAAGTGCATAATCGCATGTCAAGCGACTTCGATGCATTTTAGTCAGGTTAATTTGGGCGGTTCCGCCACAACTGGCATCAGAGCTCGAAGCACGGTACGGAGAACAACAAACCTTAACACTCTTTTTCTGACTAAAATTTGCAAGAAGTAAATCGAGAAGTTCATAAGTTCGCTAAGGATGAGTTTAGTTCGAGGAGCCCTAGGGGATTTTGGGGTTGTTTTTAAGGTGGCTAATAGTTATTCGTTATCTTCTAACTTCCAGCACTTGTTGCCACGTCTATCATACATGTGCCGAATCCGCATCGCGAGTATGCAAAGGGTGATGGGAATTCGATTCCAACGAGCCTATCATCACGGTTGTTTCGCCCATGTCTATTATACGTGCGCAGGTTCCGTATGTTAATGCATGCGAAGGATGGTATGGTTTGATTCCAGCGAGCCTATCATCACGGTTGTTCGCCACGTTTATTATACGTGTGCATGATTCCGCATCACGAGAATGCGAAGGGTTATAGGATTCCATTCGAAGGAACCTATTTCCGCGGTTGTTGCGCTGTCCATACAACGTTAAACGTATGGGTGTCATTTCTATAGTGAACGGTAATGATTGTGGACGCTTTCGTGAGTGCTGGCACGGAAGGTTCAAGCTGTGTTGTGTTTTTCTGCAGGTACACTAACAACGTTGCGTTCGAAGCGATGCCTAGTAACTCAACTAGTTATTATAGTGAGAGCCGTATTGTTGCCTTGCCACCGGCACTAACCACTTAAGTCCAAAGATTTTTGGAAATTATTTTTGGTTGAGAGGACGACTAGGACGTGCATGCATTAAGAAATAAAAATCCCAACCTAAGGAAATAAAACTGAACTCGAGTGCGTCGTAAAAGAGATGCACCGCGTTAAGGATTGTCTAGCTGTCCTTCTTCCGCCATGCTCGGTAAAATGAATCTTTCATGTGGATCCGCATGATAACTCTAGAAACTTTATATAAGAAAGTTGTGTTAAATCTCCCAAGTAAACTGCTGAAAATTTTTCACAAGGTACTACCATTTGGGTTGAGAGTTGTGATCAGTTTTATGACCCCCTGTTGGCTGTTAGCCCTAAGTGCACACCAGCAGAGTTTCTGCTTTTTCGTCCACTTTAAGGACCTTTTATGCTAGTAGTCCTTTAAGCAAAGTTTTTCAGAACTTATCAAAGGACTTACTGGTAGAGTTTCATCTTTGTTAAATCTCTGGTTTGGAAGTTATGTTCAGTTTATCTTGACTCAGTCTGAAAAATTCCAGCAGGTACACTTGATGGTAATCTGAGATTATCACCTTGCTAGGTTCTGTTCTAGCCTTACCTTTGAATACCAAACTTGTTACACACTATCTAAAGAACATACTGGTAAAATTTGAGAAGTTTTGGAGGAATACTTGCTGAGTTACGAGCTTTTCTCTAACTGCCAGAAATCTGTTTGATTTCCAAGTGTTAACTCTGTTTCTCACTTGACCTTTGGTTACAGATGGCGCAGCCCGTGCACGTTGCAGTCGGTACGGATGGCACCACCTACTCACGGTGCCTTCACTACGAGGGTTTTCTCGCTGTGTTGGGGGACTCCCTGCGCTCTTTCGGGTACCAGTCGCCGCCGGTCTATGCGGGACGTGCGTACCAGGACCACGGGATTCCGTAGAGCCGCGTGCACGTGCGGGTACCCATACCTCCCGCAAGCATGACTCCATATGGGTTATAGTAGACCGACTAACCAAAACGGCACATTTCCTTCCAGTACACACCACTCACACCATATAGAAATATGCAGAACTGTACCTTGATCGGATTGCTTCCTTGCATGGTGTACCTAAAATGATCATCTCTGATCGAGGTAGTCAGTTTGTAGCACGCTTTTGGGAACAGTTGCAGTTTTCACTTGGCACTAAATTGATTCGTAGTTCCACATATCACCCCCAGACCGATGGGCAAACTGAAAGGGTTAATCAGATTTTGGAGGATATGTTACGCGCCTGTGCTATTCACTATGACAAGAACTGGGACAAGTGTTTGCCATTAGCAGAATTTTCCTACAACAATAGCTACCAAGGTAACCTGAAAATGGCACCTTTCGAGGCCTTGTATGGACGTAGATGCCGAACCCCACTAAGCTGGTCGCAACCCGGAGAGCGAACGGTTTATGGACCTGACCTGGTCCTGGAGGCCGAAGAAAAAGTGAGAGTTATCCGCGAAAATCTCAAGGCCGCCCAGTCTCGACAGAAGAGCTATTCCGATCAAAGAAGAAGACCCATCCAATTTAAGGTTGGGGATTTTGTATACCTATGGGTTTCACCGACCAAAGGCGTACAACGTTTTGGAGTAAAGGGAAAGTTAGCTCCGTGCTATATTGGTCTCTATGAGATCGTGGAGGAGTGTGGACCTGTAGCGTACCGAGTTAAACTTCCATAGAAGATTGTAGCGATACACGATGTTTTCCATGTCTCACAACTCAAGAAGTGCATCAGGATTCCAACTGAAATCATTGCCCCCGGAAGAATTGGAGATCGAACCCGATTTATCATATAAGGAGTATCCAGTTAAGATCCTCGACCAGAAGGAAAGACATACTCATCGGCAAATGGTCAAGATGTACAAAATTCAGTGGAGTAACGATACGAAAGACGAAGCGACATGGGAGACGGAAGAATATCTCAACGCTAACTTCCGCGGTTTTCCTTTCGATCAAGGAGGTAAGTTGCACCAGCCACACTAGTTCTTTCTACACTTGAATCTCGAGGCGAGATTCCCTTAAGGGGGTAGGCTATAACAACTCTACCTAAATTAAGTGCTTTTAACTATAAACCAGTGATAAATCCCTAATTAAAGAAGTGAAATGACCTTTATAACCCTAAGAAGCTCTTTTTGGAGTTTGAAATAAAGCTTGAAATTTTATATGCAAACTTAAGTTTCTGCCCAAATAAGAGTTGTAAAACCTTTTAATTCAAACAACTTTTGTTAAAGACCCTTTGACTAATTCGGAGTGGAAGGGAGTCAAAAACACCAATCCAAAACCGGTTTACTAAAAGACCCTAAAAATCTCTTAAGTCCTGGAATTCGAGTTTTCCTCCATCTTTGCAAGCTTTCATCTCCTGATTTCCTATCTAAACTCAAGTCAGGGCCTGAATGAAAGTTGTAGTACCTCGAGTGTGTTCCAACTTTGTTACACTGACCCATATCCAAATCGGGCCCGAACCTGTTCAAAACCCCGGTCAAAGTAAGGTAAAACAGTCAACTCACCCCTGATGCCTTAAAATCCTAAGTCTGGAATTTCAGATTTTTGGCTAACTTTGGCATGAAATATCTTTGAATCCTATCACAATCTAAACCAACACCTTAAACAAAGATCGAAGAACGTCCAGAGTTGAGCAAGTTTGTTTAAAAGAGTTTTGGAAGTTGTGTTGGAAAATCCGGAGAAAGATCTCCCCAAAGCTGGTCGGGCTTGCTCCTCGAAGGGAGCCTTGACGACCGTGCGCCAGAGCATGTTCGCTCGCGTGCCGCGCGCTGCGTGGCCGCTGGCCACCGGCAGCTCGCCGGCGCTCTATCACCAGCGCGACAGCGACAGGACCCTTTCTCCGCCTCGCTCGAGGGCTCGGCTGCATCTTTTTCTTTGACCCGAGGGTATCGGTGAAATTTTTTGGGGATTTCTCTGTGTTGAGTCTGAGGACCTCGGTACGGTTTTTCCTTAAATCTGAGGGTCAGACCATAAGTTTCTCCCAATCCGACCCTTTTATCCTGTTCTCCACGAACTGAAGTTGGACTCCCCTACCTTTCCTGTAGCTTTGCTACAAGTGTCTGAGTTAAAACATGCGAGTGTGTTGAAATAGCCATCTAAAATGTTTAACCCCTGCATTGCATTTCTGTGTAGAGTTGAATGTCGCTGACGGAACGTACGAGCTTCACCCGGCACTGGAAGAAGACCCCGCCGAGGAGCTGCACCCCTTCGAAGGAGAGCCCGAACCGGAGCAAGACCCCGAGGACCCACAAGCTTTTCCTGAAGGCAAGCCTGGAGCATAATTTCCTATCTTGAGTTCATGCAATATTATTGATTACTTGATTGCGCATTTACGTTTCCAGGAGTTGTAATGAAACCTTAGATGCATAAACTTAGTACCTTGTCTGAATACTAGTTGCTAAGGTCAAGTAGTGCAATGCTTAATATACGCGTTTCCCGGGGCGCATCGGCCGATTTTATACGGCCCTTCCCAAGTGGGTGACCATTTACCGAACTTGGGATCCTTAGACCCTATCAGCAGCACCAACTTCTATACCAAATCTCCTTGGGATAATTGCTTGACTTTGACCTTCTTGTCGTACCACCTGGCCGCCCTCTTTTTATTCTCCTCAATGCTGATCAGGGCCCTTAATCGTTGACCTACCAAATCGTCGAGCTCTCCTTTCATGAGTAGGGAATAGTCATCGGCCGTCAACTGATCTTGAAGCGATGTGCATCTTGACCCCGTCCTTAATTCCCAAGGCAACGCTGCCTCATGACCATATACCAATTGATAAGGAGATATTTTAGTGGCCCCGTGGCAGGCCATCCTGTAAGCCCATAAAGCCTCGGTCAAACACAAGTGCCACTTTTTTGGTTGTTCCTCAATCTTCCTTTTGATCAACTTAATTATCCCCTTATTGGATGATTCAGCTTGGCCGTTAGCTTGAGCATAATATGGAGAAGAATTCAACAACTTGATTCCCATATCGGCAGTGAACTCCACAAACTCTCCTGAAGTGAACATCATCCCTTGATCAGTTGTGATGGTCTGAGGGATACCGAAATGATAAACAATGTGGTCCCTTACGAAATCGACCATAGCGGCCGATGTTACGGCCTTCAATGGGATAGCCTCCACCCACTTGGTGAAATAATCGGTGGCCACTAATATGAACTTGGGTCCCTTGCTTGATGGAGGATAAATTTGTTCGATAAGGTCTATTCCCCAACCCCTGAATGGCCATGGCTTGATTATTGGATTCATAGCTGATGCTAGCGCGCGTTGCACGTTGCCAAACTTCTGACAGTCCTAACACCCTTTATAATATTTAAAGCAGTCTTCGAGAATCGTCGGCCAATAATATCCGTTATTTCTAATCATCCACTTCATTTTATGAGCCGATTGGTGAGCTCCGCACACGCCTTCATGGATTTCTCCCATCAGGATCTTTGCCTCTTCCGTCCCTAGGCATTTGAGCAGAACCCCATCAATCGTTTGATAAAACAAGTCATCTTCGAGTAGTACGTATTTTGTGGCTTGAAAACGCACTTGCCGATCCACTTTCTTGGATGGATCCTTTAAGTAATCGGCGATCTCCTTTCGCCAATCGTCGGCCGCGAGTTCCAGAGTCATGGCACCTTGAATCGGCCGATATCTGGACGCGTGTGGGGCAAGCCCATTGGCCTCTTCATTATAGTTTCTGGGAATATAATCAATAACCGCGGACTTGAATTCCTTTAAAAGTTGGTGGCAATCCTCGTAGTAAATTCTCAAGACATCGTCTTTACATTCAGATCTTCCTGTTAATTGGTCTACGATGAGCATGGAATCCCCAAAAATCTCCACAGCGTCGGTTTTGATCTCTCTCAATAATTGAATGCCTTTTAGGATGGCTCGGTATTCCGCCTGATTATTGGTCGCGGATGCTTCTATCGGTAGAGAGAAATCATAACTTGCCCCCCGAGGCGATATGAGAATGATGGCGATTCCTGATCCGGCCCCACATGACGAACCATCAAAGTATAGAATCCATGGAACTGGCTCAACGACAGCGACTTCTGGTCCACAATGCTGAGCTATGAAGTCGGCCATGACTTGACCCTTGATAGCTTTGGCCGTTTCGTACCTTAGGTCAATCTCTGACAGAGCTTTGATCCACTTCCCAATCCGCCCTTTCAAAATCGGCAGCGATAGCATGTATTTCACTACGTCATCCTTGCATACGACTATGCACTCTACCAATAACAGATAGTGCCTGACCTTGGTGCATCAGAAATACAGACATAGGCATAACCGTTCTACCGGGAAATATCTTGTTTCGCCACCTAGGAGTCTTCTGCTGACATAATATATACCCCATTCTTTTCCTTCGAACTCTTGTACCAGCGCCGACCCGATAGCCCGCTCATCGGCCGACAAGTATAGTTTGAACGGTTTGTCAGCTTGTGGTGGGACAAATATAGGTGGCGAGACCAAATATTGCTTGATGTCTTCTAATGCTTTTCGTTGTTCTTCTCCCCACACGAACTCCTGGTCGGGCTTCAACTTTAATAACGGCGTGAAGGCTTGAATACGCCCGAATAAGTTGGATATGAATCTTCTGATAAAGTTGACCTTGCCGATTAGGGACTGCAACTTGGTTTTATTCTGTGGGGCCACGACCTTGTTGATAGCCGCTATGATTTTCCAGTTGACTTCTATCCCACGCTCATGAACCAGGAATCCCAGAAATTGCCCGGCCGACATGCTGAATGCACACTTGTTCGGGTTCATTTTCAAACTATGCTTCCTTGTGCACTCTAATACCTCTCGCAAATCAGCCAGATGTTGTTGATGTCCTTTTGATTTGACCACGATGTCGTCGATGTAGATTTCCACCAGTACACCAATAAGATTGTGAAATATATAATTCATAGCCCATTGATATATAGTGCCGGTGTTTTTTAATCCAAAGGTCATTACTACCCACTCGAATAAACCGAGGTGGCCCGGACACCTGAAAGCCGTTTTTGAAATATCTTCTTCAGCCATTAATATTTGATTGTACCCGGCGTTACCGTCCATAAAACTGATGACTTTATGTCTTGCGGCTGCATCTATTAACACATCGGCTGTCGGCATTAGATACCCATCATCGGCATAGCCTGATTAAGGTTCCTGAAGTCAATGCACACGCGCAGCTTTCCGTTTTTCTTGTATACGGGTACAATATTGGAGATCCACTCAGCGTAACGGCACTGCCGAATAAATTTCGCTTCAATCAGTCTCGTAATCTCGACCTTTATATTAGGTAGAATTTTAGGATTGCATCATCGTGCGGGCTGCTGATATGGCCAATATCCTGGTTTTATAAACAACCGGTGTTCAACAATGGATCGGTCTAGGTCAGGCATCTCATCGTATTGCCGAGCAAAATAATCTATAAATTCCTTTAATAAGTCTGTCAATTTACACTTGTATTCGGGATCCAAGTTAGCATTAATGTACGTCGACCTTGGTTTGGTGCCATCACCTAAATCTATCATCTCTAATGAATCGGCAAACATAAACCTGTGCCCCAGCTTCCCATCTTCTCGGACGAATTGATCCATCTAATTTGAATCTTCAGAGCCGACTGCTCGGATCAGCTATAGGCCAAAATCAAATACTTTCAGGAAATCGGTGTCCCTAGTTCTTTCGAATATGCACTTGACGTGTTCGCAGCTCCACTGCTGCGTATCGGCCGCAGCAACACTGTAGGCGGAATCGGCGGTGACTATCTCGATATTGTCGCCGACCCATTGTATGAGGTATTGGTGCATTGTAGACGGGACGCAGCAATTTGCGTGTATCCAATCATGTCCGAGCAACATATTGTAGGACCCTTTGCCATTAATGATAAAGAAAGTAGTGGGAAGGGTCTTACTGCCAATGGTGAGGTCGACGCAGACTGTCCCGCGCGCAGGAGACACGTTGCCCTCGAAGTCCTTGAGCATCATATCCATCTTGGTCAGATCTTCGTCGCTTTTGCCCAGTTTCCGGAACATGGCATACGGCATGATGTTGACTGCAGCGCCTCCATCTACTAGTAACTTGGTGACAGGTCGACCGTTGATGTGTCCTTTGAGCAATAGTGCCTTGAGGTGTTGCCGTTTTCATCTTCGGGTTTCTCAAAAGTGGCTGTCATTGGTTCTAGAGCCAATTGTGCCATCTGTTCTTCCATGTTCATCGTGTTGTCCCGATCGATGGGAGCCATGAACTCCATCGACAAGATGAACACCATGCTGATGTCAGCTGCCGACTCCTGGTTGCCATCTTTCTCATTGTTGTTTCTTTTGGGGCACCAAACCCGAGATCTGTCATCCTTCTTATCCACCATCCGTTGCTGCTCTTCTTCCTATTATTCCCATTGGCGCAGACATTGGATCCTTCATTTTTGGGATTTAGTCAATCCATCGGGGCACCATCTGTGGTTCACCGGTTTGGCCGGCGGTCTGGTGCGTTCCCAGTCCGGTTCCCATCCTAGGGGTTTTTCATCTGACACCTTGGCGTCGACCATCTCCTCTAGCCAATCGTGCGTGCTGACTCTGCCCCCTGGTCGCTTGTGCTGGTCAAACCTGCCCTTCGGCCAATCATACTGTTCAAGTCTGCCTCTTGGCCGATCATACCGTTCAATTCTGCCCCCCAGCCAATCACGCACTGAAAGGTGCCGATACTCTTGCTCGCGCCAGTTTCTGCTGATTGGCTCTGACCCTCTGTCCCTGGAGCGAGACCTCTTGAACGGGCGATTGTCACGGTATGGACCGCTACATTCTGGGCAATTGTCAGCTGATGACAACCTGAGGTTGTTTTCCCAGCAGTGGATGAAGAACGGACACCACCAATGATCTTCGTGTTGTCGCATTATTTCTTTGCGATATCTCGAACTTTCCTGCTGCCGCTGATATTTGTTGAGCAGGAATTGGGAGGTAATAGGTCTACACGGTCTTTCCGATCCTTCATCCTCATCGTCAACCCGTCTCTTCCCCTTGTCGTCTTCGACCGTAGCTTGATTTCTATGGTCCACGGCGCCACTCTTTTTAGCCGATTCCGACGTCAGCACCTTGGTTTGAAGCACGTTTCTTCCCAAATCAACCATGTTAGTGGGTAAAGGATGCTGATCAATCTTCATTTGGCTTTGCTGGCTTTGTTGGGACCTTGAACTTGAGCCTGCCTTCCTTGATGGTTGATTGTATCTGCTGATGGAAGATTTTGCACTCGTTTGTGTCGTGGGACATGGCATTGTGCCATTTGCAATACTTCATCTTTTTTAGCTGCTCGGCCGATGGGATCGTATGATAAGGTGAGAGTTTGATCTGCCCCTCTTGGAGAAGTAGGTCGAAAATTTTGTCGACCTTTGACGTGTCAAAACCGAATGCCTCTGGTTCCTTTTTCCCGAAAGGACACGATATCGGCTTCTTTCCCTTAACCCACTCTGCTAGGCCGATTTCCGCTTCCTCCTCAGATTCAAATCCCTCCAAGTATGCCACCTTCTTCTGAAAATTTCTTCGCTGATCAAAGGGGCGTACTTCTTGACCGACCAATCAGTGGACGATTTGACTCAGGCTCTCGAATTCCTAGGAGGCGTACTTCTCTTTGATGTGTGGCAGGAGGCCTTGGAAGGCGATATCGGCCAGCTGCGCGTCGGTCAGGACTAGGGTGTAGCATTTGTTTCTAACCTCTCTGAACCTCTTCACATAATTGGACACTGGCTCATCGCTCCTCTGCCTGAGGCTGGTCAGATCCAAAAGCTTCATCTCGTGAACTCCCACGTAGAAATACTTGTGGAATTGCTTTTCCAGATCGGCCCAAGTAACAATGGAGTTGGGTGGCAAAGTAATGAACCACTGGAAAGCCGACCCAGACAGGGATGATGAGAACAGACGCACCTGCAGAGCATCCTGTGTAGCTGCCTCCCCGCATTGGATGATGAATCTGTTTACGCGTTCCACAGTTGAGGTGTCATCCAGCCCCAAAAACTTAGTGAAGTCGGGAACTTTGTACCGAAGGGGAAATGGCAGTAGATCGTAGGCAGGCGGGTATGGCGTTTTGTACATGTAAGTTTGTACCTTTGGCTTCAACCCGAATTGATCTTGAATCACCTCTGCTATCCTTGCCGTTCAGTCTACTTGCTGCTGATGAATTACTGGCTGGGGAATTGGCACATGTTGGTGGATTGGCGGCGGGATGACTGGGTGATGAATCAAAGCGTGCGGTGGATTCTGCGGTAACATGGCCGGTTCAGGGGTTGACATTTGATGGCGCAGCGAACCGGCCATCTCATCGTACAGTATCATCGGTGCCGTACCTCGGAGTGCCTCGGCAGCGTCTGTCCCCCTGTCGATTTCTGATGTGGCTGGTTGATACTGTGGAACCATCGGCCGGGTGGCCGATTGGAATGGTGCCTGCATCGGAGAGCTTCCATAGCCATCCGATTGATCCAGAATGGCCGCTGTCGATGGTGCCCCCGAAGGCACTGAGTTTGATGGCAATGATTGCATGGAGGAAACTTGAGCAGGCTGCGGCGGTGCTTGTGATTGAAAGCATGGTGCACCGTTGTATCCTGGATGCATTGAAGGTAGTGAAGTGTTGTGTCCTCCATGCTGTGTCGGTATCGGCTGAGGAGCCGATTGCGATGTACCCGGTAAGCTCCTGACTGGGGCTACAATGGGTGGGGCGTATGCTGGCCCCTGATATCCTTGAGACACCCCGTTAGCCAGGGAGCTAATGATGGCATTGTACACCGTGTTGGCCATCATCGGAGATTGATCGATGAAGGCCTGATAGATAGACTGCTAGATCATATCGGACATCTTGGCCGAATCCTCAGCGATGGTGATTTGGCGAGGAGTTGGAAAAGGAGCTTTCTTGACGGTCTCCCCACTCCTGGTACGACTAAAATATTGCAAGCATGTTTTCTTGTATTGTTACATTTGCTTTGCCAACTCTTCTTTCTGGTGTGTTGGCGCTAAAAGTCAGCCGATTGACCCTCAGCGTCGGACACACGACCCGGGAGAATATGCTTAGCTCCTGTTCGGGTGATCACCTTGGTACGGTTTGCGCGGCGTGCCAGCTAATTTTACCTGTTGATTGGCAAGGAAGAAAACGTGTCAAATTCCAGGGGTTCGGATCGGCTAAGGTTCCGATCTCGAAAAGCGTATCAGCAAATCGGCCGATTTGCTATATAAAGATAATCGGCTATGATACAGCCGACAATCACATAGCGATTGTGAAGAAAACTACTAGAGTAAACTAGACAAAGCTATGAAAGCAACACTTGAAATAGATCTAATCGGCTATGTGATAATGATGAATGAAAAGTAACAAAAATAGAGCCGATAGTTCAAATCTTAAGCTGGATAACTGATGATAAAACTAGAACAATAGATAAAACCTATAATTCTAGTAAATATTGATAACTTGTGAATAAATCTAAATGAAACGACAGTGATGCACCCGAAGTTAAAGCTTAGATGTTACTCGATAAACGGAACTTACAAAATCAGCCAGAGATCGTGCCGATGCAGCCCTGCCAACCCGTACGAACTCGTGAAAGAAGAAAAGTATTGGCAAAGTCGCCGACTTGAAAGTAAAGTGCGATGAAAAAGTAGATTTGTTTGAATTGATTGATGTGTTTCAGTGCTTTTTGCTGTTCTTCTCCCCATACGAACTCCTGGTCGGGCTTCAACTTCAATAACGGCGTGAAGGCTTGAATACGCCCGGACATGTTGGATATGAATCTCCTGATAAAGTTGACTTTGCCGATTAGGGACTGCAACTTAGTTTTGTTCTGTGGGGCCACGACCTTATTGATGGCCGCTATGATTTTCTAGTTGACTTCTATCCCGCGCTTGTGAACCATGAATCCTAGAAATGGCCCAGCCGATACACCGAATGCACACTTGTTTGGGTTCATTTTCAACCCATGCTTCCTTGTGCACTCCAATACTTCTCGCAGATCGGTCAGATGCTCTTGATGTCCTTTTGATTTGACTACGACATCGTCCATGTAGATTTCCAACAGGACGCCAATGAGCTTGTGGAAGATGTAATTCATATCCCGTTGATATGTAGCGCCAGCGTTCTTTAATCCGAAGGTCATTACTACTCACCTGAAAGCCGTTTTCGAAATGTCCTCTTTGGCCATTAATATCTGATTGTACCCAACATTACCGTCCATAAAACTGATGACTTTATGTCCTGCGGCGGCATCTATTAGCACATCGGCTGTCAGAATTGGATACCCATCCATTGGCGTAGCCTGATTAAGGTTCCTGAAGTCGATGCACATGCGCAGCTTTCCGTTTTTCTTGTATACAAGTACAATATTTGAGATCCACTTGGCGTAACGACACTACCGAATAAATATCGCTTCAATCATTCTCATAATCTCGGCTTTTATATCAGGTAGAATTTTAGGATTGCATCACCGTGCGGGCTGCTGATACGACCGATACCCTAGTTTTATAGGCAACCGGTGTTCAACAATGGACCGATCTAGGCCAGACATCTCATGGTATTCCCAAGCAAAACAATCTTTAAATTCCTTTAATAAGTCTGTCAATTTACACTTGTATTCGGGATCCAAGTTAGCACTAATGTACGTTGGCCTTGGTTTGGTGCCATCACCTAAATCTATCATCTCTAATGAATCGGCCGACGTAAACCCATGCCCCAGCTTTCCATCTTTTCGGACGAAATGATCCATCTAATCTGAATCTTCTGAAAGAAGTGGCAAAGTCGCCGACTTGAAAGTAAAGTGTGATGAAAAAGTAGATCTGTTTGTATTGATTGATGTGTTATTTACAAATCTTCTAAAGATTGCTATTTATAGCCTGTTACAACCAATTTCCTAACCGACTAGGATCTATCTCTAATTTTAAACGAAAACGTATATTTACAAACACAACTCGTATCGGAGTTGGTTATCGTACTCCCACGGGCCAATCTTTCTCTATCTTCTTTCTCTGATCCTCCTTAAGGCCATATTGGCCCAATCGCTCTAGCCTTCCAGTCGGCCGATCTCCACCAACTCCGTCCACCAAAACACTGTAGTGCCAATCGGCCGATCCCCAACTGTAGCACCAATCCACCGATTCCCAATCGTGACCTTTTAATCCCCCATATCAGCGAATCCTCTCTTCTCTTGACGCCGATCCCATACGTGTCAAAATCTAGGGTCAACATCTATAATTAAGCTGATTAAGGATGAGAATGAGATTATTCTTTCGCAATCCCATTATATGGAGAATATCTTCAGTCATTTTGGCTACATGGATAGCAAGCCTTCTCAAGCTCCTTATGATTCTAGTGTGATACTTCAAGAAAATAAGAAAATTGCAAAAGATCAACTGAAAATACTCTCATATTATCGGTTCACTCATGTGTTTAGCTAGCGCAATGAGACCCAACATATCTTTGCTGTGAGCAGACTAAGTAGGCTCATGTCAAACTCAAGTTTTGATCATTGGAAATGCACTTGAAAGGGATATGCGCTACATGATGGGTACTATGAGTTATGGGATTCAATATTCTAGGCACCCTACTGCGCTTGAGGGATACAGTGGCTCGAACTGGATTTCGGATGCTAATAAGCTTTATGCCACGAGTGGGTATGTGTTTACCCTTGGAGGTGGTGCAATATCATGGATGTGTTGGAAGCAGACCATTTTGACGAGGTCAACCATGGAGGTAGACTTACAGCTTTAGATAAAACCATTGTTGAGGCAGAGTATCTGCATGATCTTTCGATGGACTTAGCTATGGTTGAAAAATTAGTGCTGGCCATCCTTATGAACTGTGACAATCAAACTATGATAGTCAAAGTGAAAAGTGCTAAGGATATTCCGAAGTCATCAAGACATGTCAAAGAAACGACTAAAGTCTATTAGGAAATTGAGAAACTCCGGAGTAACAAGTGTGACTTATATTGAAACAGATAAAAAGCTGGCATATCTCTTTACAAAAGGGCTATCACAAAATGTGATAGAAAGTACATCGAGGGAGATGGGTATGAGACCCGTTTGAGTTGCCATAGTGGTAACCCAACCTATATGATCTGAGATCCCATGAATTAGGATCTAAGAAAAACAAGCTTTTGGTTAACTGAACCCTCTCTAAGTGAAAATGCAATACTCTCAAATGACGTAAGGCTGGTATGTTGTAAGGTAGGTTTGCTGAACCCTCTCTAAGTGAAGATGCAATACTCTCAAATGATGTAAGGCTGGTACGTTGTAAGGTAGGTTTGCTGTAAGGTAGGCTATATGCCTTAATGTGATTCTATTGACTTTGATAAGCGAAGGTACATTCCTACAGAGCATTCTTAAAAGAAAGAACACACCTATATGAGTCTAGCTGTTGAACGATCACAGTATATGAGACTTGGATGATCTATAGTAAGCTCATGAAAGAGATTAGGGAGTACGATGTATATGCTCCACCCACAGGGAAGGCTACTAGCAGCTAGGTACTGGTCATGACTTTGAGTGAAACTTGTCCACACAAAATTAGCAATTCAAGGCATAGTCCATTGTCTAGTTGTGGATGAGTATAGCTGGAAGCTCTAGACAAGTGTTCAACTTAACAGTGCTTGCTGAAACACTGGTATATCAGACAATAGTGAGAAACATGCAAAACACCTAAATGGGTATTTGAGATCTTATGGGGATTGATAGATATATGGACTTGGCCCATATAAATAATTCTGAATAAATCTCAAAGGCCCATTAGCGTAAGATGAGGTACACCATCTATAAATTCCGTATTGCTAATAGACGAGTGTGTTTGGGGTTATCCTCACTATGAATACGGACCACCCCCTCATGGAAAAGGCGTACCATACACTATTATATGGGGAGTCCCCCTTAGATTGGGAATCCCTAACGTGGTCTATACTGTTAGGTTTAGCCTCTTCTACACTGTTGCGCTGCCACTGCAGGCTTCTCCATTCCGTTGCATCAGCGTGCACCGGCTCATAGGAGAGCAGGTCTCCAGAACTAGTTATCCTTGTGATCATGCACCAGGAGAGCGCAAATAAGATTTTTGGAAAGTGCTCCGCGCGACTGGTCAAGTTCGTGACTACAGCTCGTCCTCCATCCAATTTCATGTCGCGGCGTACCGTCATCTTTAACGCTGGCTACTGCAATCCGTCCACAACACTGTCGTCATCACATTAGCACCGCTCATCATCACTGCATCTTGGTACGTGCGTTGTGATCTGATCTGATTTTTAATTATGTTTTATGAGATCATGATTATGCTATTCCTATTACCTAGTATGTTAGAGTTTTGCATGTTAGAATTATCTCTTGTCATAATTTATTTATTATAGAAATTAATACAATAATTATGTAATTATCCAACAATATGCATCTCATGGCATTGGGCTAAAAGATTTAATAACACTAGTAGAGAATTGGCTTTCGATGCGCCCCCTTTTGTCCCGGTTTATAGTTGGCCCGGGACAAAAGGGGGTGCGCCATGGTAGGTAAAAATGGAGGGGAGAGTTAGTCCCGGTTGGTAATTGCCATTGGGACTAAAGGCCCCCCTTTAGTCCCGGTTGCAACGGCTAGTTCTAGGGCGTCGGTGGCGGCACCCTTTTGTCCTAGTTGGAGGCTCCAACCGGGATCAAAGGGTGGACCTTTTATCCCGGTTGAAGCCTCCAACCGGGACAAAAAGTTTAGTCCCAGTTGCAGCTTCCAACCGGGACATTGTCCCGGTTGGAGGCTCCAACCGGGACTAAACTTTCAACAGGGACAAAAGGTGATCCTTTTTTGTCTCGGTTGGAGTTTTTAACCGGGATAAAAACTCATTCCCATTATATACCAAGACAGAGGCCTTTCTTCCTCCTCCAGCTCGACCTAGTCCAGCACATAGACAGAGAGCTGAGCTTCACCTACTCTCCGGTGGTGCCGAAGTAAGGGAGGTGCTGCCCAAAGTTTTTTCCCTCATTTTCGTGGGAATTTCACTCAGCCAACACAAGTGTTGTAAAGGTTTGCTACTTCATCCTTGTGTTATACTTTGATTTATGCTTTGGAGATGGAAAGATTAATTGCTAGAATGTGATGAAGTAGAAAATAAAGAGGTATTTTGAGCTAGAATGTGAGGGAGATTGATGTGTCATATATAATATGTATTCTTGCAGTGGTTTAAGAATGATGCTATCTTGTCTAGACGGTTTATCTTACAAATTCAATAAGGTTTTTCAAATCCATACTTGTTGAACTTGCATAAGGTTTTTCAAATCCATACTTGTTGAACTTGCATACCGTGTTCATCTCTGCGAGGATGTTCTCCGCCGAGCATCAACGTATGTCAAGAAGGAGGTTCGATTCTATGAGAAAGAGTGGATACGGACATCGTGACCGTGTCCCCTTTTCTGTAGCATCGAACCTCTTTCATGACGAAGTGCGGTGCCGCCCATTCGAGAACATGCTTGTGAGATGATCATGGTCTTCAAATTCAACAACTTCTGCAGTGCTAAGGAAAGAATGTTTTACATAGATGGCTTCTGCTACTTGTTGAACTTATCAAATTCAATATGGTTTTTCAAATCCATACTTGTTGAACTTGCATACTGTGGTCATCTCGCAGAGGATGTTGTCCGCTGAGCAGCAACGTATGTCAAGAAGGAGGTTCGATTCTATGAGAAAGAGTGGATATGGGCATCATGATCGTGTCCCCTTTTCCGTAGAATCGAACCTCTTTCATGACAAAGTGTGGTGCCGCCCAGTTGAGGACATGCTCGCGAGATGATCATGGTCTTCAAGTTCAACAACTTATGCAGTGTTAAGGTAATAATTTTTGTACATAGATGGCTTCTGCTACTGGAGGAAGTGGCGATAGTGGGGGCCATCGTGGTTCCTCTTTCGGCAAGGGAAAAATCATAGTTGGCCCTCAGCATAAGCCGAAGAAAATGAGCACGTTGGAAAAAGCAATGCTTCGTTATTTGCAGCAACATCATGAAGAAGCGGTTACCGCGGGTCAGGAACCTCCTTTTGGTGGTCGTTATGCTCCACCCTCAGTCCCGGGTGTTTCACGTCCACTTAGTACTACCGTTTCAGGTGGCACAAATAAACCTAAGGATGAGGCTGGGTCAGCGGAACCTTCGTCTTTACCACCCAAGGATGCTTAAAGTCCTCCTAGATAATAACCAGTGGATGGCTTGTTGTATTGTATCATGTTGTTTGGATCTTTAATTTAAATATGTGTATTTGGATCTTCATGTTGTTGTATTGTATTGTGTTGTTTGGATCTTTAATCAAATTTCACATGTAATCCATTGTCAAGTGTAATCCATTTTCATGCGTAATACGATGCAGATGGACTGGCAATGGATGTATAATGCAGACAGGCAGAGCAAGGTGTTTATTGATGACTTGCATTATTTTCTCGAAGTGGCCAAAGCGAACAAGCCAGAGAATGGGTTCGTATGTTGTCCATGCTTCCAATGCAATAACAAGAAGGAGTATTCAAAGAATTCCTGGGGGACTATTCACAGCCACTTGTTTAAATACGGTTTCATGCCTAACTATTTGGTTTGGACCAAGCACGGTGAACGAGGGGTTGTAATGGAAGATGGCGAGGAGGAGGAGGAAGATGACACCATTCCGGACTGGGTTGCAGGCCAAGCTTTTGCAGGTACTACAATGGGCGAGGCTGATGAAGATGAGTTTGCAGAAAATGGCCCTACTGATGACCTTGGTTAGGTGATACGAGATGCACACAGAGATTGCGAAACTGAGAAGGAAGCAGCAAAGTTGCAGCGCATGATAGATGATCACCAAAAATTGTTGTACCCAGGTTGCCAGTAGGGCCATAAAAACTAGGTACGACACTAGAATTTGTGCAGTGGAAGGCAAAAAATAGTGTGTCCGATAAGGCATTTTAGGGGATGTTGAACATTGTTAAGAAGATTCTTCCCAAAAATAATGAATTACCGTCCACAAGATATGAAGCTAAATAGATTATTTGCCCTCTCGGATTGGATGTTCAGAAGATACACGCATGCCCTAATGACTGTATCCTCTATCGTGGTGATGAATACGAGAAATTGGATGCTTGTCCCGTCTGCGAAGCGCTGCGGTATAAGATCAAGCGAGATTATCCTGGTGATGTCAAGGGGCAGTCTCCCAAGAGGAGAGTTCCCGTGAAGGTGATGTGGTATTTCCCTATAATACCACACTTGAAGCGCCTGTTCAGGAACAAGGCAAATGCTAAGTTGATGCGATGGCACAAAGAAGAACGTATGGAAGATGAGATGCTGAGAGACCCCGCAGATGGGGCCCAGTGGAGATGAATTAATAGATCATTCCCGGACTTTGAAAGTGAAGCAAGGAACATAAGGTTTGGTTTAATTACTGATGGATTCAATCCATTCGGTGAGTTGAGTAGCGGCCATAGTACTTGGCCTGTGACCCTATGTATGTTCAACCTGCCTCCTTGGCTGTGCATGAAGCGGAAGTTCATTATGATGCCGGCGCTTATCCAAGGCCAAAAATAACCCGGCAACGACATTGACGTGTACCTAAGACCGTTGGTTGATGACCTTTTACAGCTCTGGAAAGAAGAAGGTGTACGTGTGTGGGATGATGATAGACAAGAGATCTTTAATCTACGAGCATTGTTGTTCGTAACCATCAATGATTTGCCTACACTGAGTAACCTTTCGGGACAGACAAATAAGAAATTTCAAGCATGCACCCACTGTTTAGACGACACAGACAACACGTATTTGAAGTACTGTAAGAAGATCGTCTATATGGGTCATCGTTGATTTCTCCCTGCTCACCACCAGCTAAGAAAGAGCGGGATGCATTTCAAAGGGGTGCCAGACCATCGTAAAAAACCTGCACACCATAATGGAAAGCGTGTCTTCGAGATGATGAAGGATGTAAATGTAGTCTTTGGAAAAGGTCTTGGTAGTCAACCTGTTCCGAACGACGATAACGGACATGCAGCCATGTGGAAGAAAAGTTAATATTTTGGGAGCTACATTATTGGGAAATCCTAGAGGTTCGCAACGCAATAGACGTGATGCACCTGACGAAGAATCTTTGCGTGAACATGCTAGGCTTCATGGGTGTTTATGGGACCTCAAAAGATACATTGGAAGCACGACAGGACCTAAAAGCCATGGGGCAATGAGATGACCTACATCCAGAAAAGCGAGATAATGGACAGCACTACTTACGTCCTGTCAGTTACACTCTCAGCAAGGAAGAGAAGGATAGCATGTTTGAATGCTTGAACAGTATGAAGGTCCCGTCTGGGTACTCCTCGAATATAAAGGGAATAATAAATATGAAACAAAAGAAGTTTACAAATCTCAAGGCCCATGACTGCAACATGTTGATGACCTAGTTGCTTCCGGTTGCACTGAGGGGTGTTCTACTAGAAAATGTCCGGTTGCCGCTCATAAAGCTATGCGCGTTTCTCAATGCGATTTCGCAGAAGGCAATCGATCCATCCAAGCTATCAAAGCTACAGAATGATGTGGTGCAATGTCTTGTCAGTTTTGAGTTGTTATTTCCACCATCCTTCTTCAATATTATGACGCACTTATTGGTTCACCTAGTAAAAGAGATTGGTATTCTCGGACCTGTATACCTGCACAATATGTGGCCTTTCGAGAGGTTCATGCCAGTCCTAAAAAACTATGTTCTTAATCGTGCCCGTCCGTAAGGAAGCATCGCCAAGGGATATGGAACAGAGAAGATGATCGAGTTTTGTGTTGATTTTATTGATTCAATTGACTCGATTGGGGTTCCAACTTCACGCCACGAGGGGAGGCTCCGAGGAATGGGAACCCTTGGAAGGAAATAAAGTTTTAGCAATGATACTAATTTGTTCGACAAGGCACACTACACTATTCTACAACAGTCATCCTTTGTGTCTCCGTATATCGAGCAGCACAGGCATATGGTAGTTTCCAAAAACCCAACCAAATCCGATGCTTGGCTTACCCGTCATCACATGGAAACTTTTCCCTCCTGGTTGCGCCAACAACTTATGGGTAACTTTGAGATTCACCCACAGCTTGCTTGGTTAGCCAGGAGACCTACTGGCACAATCGTGAAATTCCAAGGCTGTGAGATAAATGGTTATACATTTTACACATGAGCCCAGGACCATAAAAGCACGAACCAGAATAGTGGTGTCCGCATAGATGCCATAGATAGAAATAATAGCAAGGAGTCGTATTATGGTTTCATACAGGAGATATGGGAACTCGAATATGGACCGCTGTACATCCCTCTATTTCTTTGCAATTGGGTGAAGCTAACTACCGTAACCAAAGATTAGTACGGAATGACAATAGTAGATCTGAGCAAGACTAGATACAGTGATGACCCATTCGTACTTGCCAATGATGTGCATCAGGTGTTCTATGTGAAGGACATGTGTAGCAGACCCAAGAGAAATCCAAAAGAGACATGAGAGCTAAAGTGCCACATAGTTCTTCCAGGTAAAAGAAAAATCGTGGGAGTCGGGGATAAAATAGACCAATCAGATGATTATGATCAGTTTGATGGCATGCCTCCATTCGTAGTTGAAGTTGATCCAAGCATCCTGCTATCCAAAGAAGAGGCTCCGTACTTACGCCGCGATCATGATCAAGGAACTTTCGTGAAGAAGAAATTTTACAACGTTGTATTGTAATGCGCTAAATTTACATGACCTTTGTGTAGTACTTGATACAATTTTTAATTTACCCTATGTATGATTTCATGTGTTCTTAAATTTGTTAGGTAAAGATTTATTAGATAAACATGAACAATGTTAACCACATACATACATGGATTTTTTTGCGCGTTGAAATTATTTAATTAAATAATTTCTTCATCATAGCGATGCAGTAAAATAAATATTTTAGAGACTAAACGAACTGGTATAGAATTAATGACTAAATCACACTTATTGTCAATATACTTGCTAATTAAATATATTTTTGCATGTACAAAATATGTGAAGTTTTTTGTTTTTGCATCCCTACAGTGAAAACATAAATAAAATCCTTTTTCCAAAAAACATGCGGGAGATGAAAGTATGGGAAAAAGACCTTTTATCCCCAGGTGCCAATTTAAACCAGGACAAAAGGCCCCCATTTTATCCCGGTTGACAACTGCAACCGGGATAAAAGCGTAGTTTTCGATTCCTGCCGGGACGTACCCTTTTATCCCGGTTACAGTTAGCAACCGGGATAAAAGGGGGGGTCCTTTTATCCCGGTTGGTGTTAGCACCTGGGATAAAAGGTTAGGCGTCCAGTCCCTCCTGGTGGACGTACCCTTTTGTCTCGGTTCCTATCACCAACCGGGATAAAAGGGGGAGGGATAAAAGGCACTGTAGCCTCTTCTACCCCCACGCCAGTTACACTTAGCCAAAATTTCACCAAGATCCTGCGCTTTGCTCCGTCATCGCCCGTCCGCCTCCCTCGCCGGCCGCCATCGTCGTCGTCCCCCATTGCCCCGGCCATCGTCGTCACGCCGCCCGACCGCCTCGCCCGCGCCTGGACCGCCTCCTCCTCCATCGCCTCGGCCTGCCTCGATCCTCCTCTGTTGCGCCCCCTCGACCTCGTCGCTGTTGGGTTACGAGGTAGGCTACGCTAGCGCAAATCAAAATTTCTACCGCGTAAAACCAGGAATAACTGTCGTATAAGGATCACGGGATTACCACTCGACGCACTACTGGTGCGGAAGATGTAGATATGCGTCGATGCAGTGAAGATGATCACGTAGTCGTACGTAGTCGATCACGTGCAACAAGATCGCCTCCGGTGCCGTGGCTCGTCGTCGGCTCGTCGTGGCTCGTCGGCGGCTCATCGGCGGCTCGTCCAAGTGCTGCAGGCGCAACACCTCCAAGGTATCCACACGTGCAGGGAGGAAGCGTCGCAAGCCGGACTGCTAGATCCGCGAGTTGCAACAGGCGAGGGTGTGGGAGGCGCGGCAGGTGTGTTTCGCCAAAAAGGTGTAAACCCTAGGGCGCCCCCACCCCTCTATTTATAGAGGTTCCTAACGGGCCTCTGGGTCCGAGGCCCATTAGTACTTCTAAACCTAATCCAACTCGGATCAGATCCGAATTGGGCTTCCAGCCCCTTAAGTGTGTGACCCTATGGGTTTGGATACGTATAGACATGGCCCGAGTACTCCTACTCGGCCCAATAGTCGGTAGCGACCTCTAGCAAGACGTGCCAACTCCTATACGCACACGAAGATCATATCAGACGAACCATCACAAGATAATATACATGCTATTCCCTTTGCCTCATGATATTTGGTCTAGCTTCAAGCCGACCGCTCTTTCTCGATCCTGTGATTCGGAATCCCTTTGTAGGTTAACTCTTAACCGTACGTAGCATGGCCATGCATTTTCGGATCCGATCACTCGAGGGGCCCAGAGATATCACTCTCAATCAGAGAGGGGCAAATCCCATCTTGATTGACCATGTCTCATAGCATGCTTCTTGACAAACCCGAAAGCTACCTTTATAACTACCCTGTTACGGCGTAGCGTTTGATAGCCCCTAAGTAGGTCGATCCACATCTAGAATACATGCGACAATCTCAGGTCTGAGTACAAAGCGTATATGTTGTTTAAAGAGAGAACTACTTCTCGTGTTGGGTCAGTCCTAGCACATGTCTCCACATGTGTCCACATTATTAGTTCAACATCTCCATATCCATGACTTGTGAAACATAGTTATCAACTAATACATGTGCTAGTTTAATATTCATGTGTGTCCTCACATAAACTCCGACTAGGGACAACTTTAGAATAACCATACAAGTAAAGAGTTTCACATACAATTCACATAATTGCAAATCAATTCAAGTAGCCTTCAATGGATATTCAATTAACACAATATACAAATTATGGATACAAATGGAATATCATCATCTCTATGATTGCCTCTAGGGCATACCTCCAACAGTCTCCCACATGCACTAGAGTCAATCTAGAAGGTACCTAATAACCATTGCTCTTACATGCGCATCATGCTTAGCCTGCGGGAGTGGTTTTGTCAACGGATCAGAAATGTTCAGATCCGTATGTATTTTGCATATCTTGATCTCACCCCGGTTAACGAAGTCTCGAATGAGATGAAATCGCTGCATTACGTGTTTGTTCTTCTGGTGGTTCCTTGGTTCCTTTGCTTGCGCAATTGCCCCATTGTTATCACAGTAGAGATTCAATGGGCTGGACGCATTCGGGAACACACCAAGCTCAATGAGGAAATTCCTTATCCAAACACCTTCCTTCGCGGCTTCCGAAGCCGCGATGTACTCGGCTTCTGTCGTAGAATCGGCCACCGTCTCCTGCTTGGAACTCTTCCAACTAACAGCACCACAATTTAGCGTGAACACAAATCCTGACTGTGACTTTGAATCATCTCTGTCGGTTTGGAAACTAGCATCGGTGTAACCTGTTACAACGAGCTCCTCCTCACCTCCATAGACAAGGAACATATCTTTAGTCCTTCTCAAGTACTTAAGAATGTTTTTCACCGCTGTCCAGTGACTCTCACCTGGATCAGATTGGTGTCTGCTTGTCATACTTAGCGCATATGAAACATCTGGGCGAGTACTTATCATTGCATACATGATAGATCCAATAGCCGAGGCATATGGCACTCTACTCATGCAATCCCGCTCATCAGCAGTCGAAGGACACTGAGTCTTGCTGAGATGTATGCCATGTGACATAGGCAAGAACCCTTTCTTTGCCTCTTCCATGCTGAACCGCTTCAACACTTTGTCAATGTAAGTATCTTGGCTTAAACCTATAAGCCTTCTCGATCTATCTCTATAGATCTTAATGCCCAGAATGTATGCCGCTTCCCCTAAGTCCTTCATCGAAAAACTATGTTTCAGTGAAGTCTTTATGGACTCAAGCATAGGAATGTTATTTCCAATCAGTAATATGTCATCCACATATAAGATTAGAAATACTAAAGAGCTCCCACTAACCTTCTTGTAAACACAAGACTCTTCTTCGTTCTTGGTGAAGTCAAACCCTTTGACTACTTCATCAAAACGAATGTTCCAAACTCCTAGATGCTTGCTTCAATCCATAAATG
This sequence comes from Setaria italica, assembly GCF_000263155.2. NCBI lineage: Eukaryota > Viridiplantae > Streptophyta > Magnoliopsida > Poales > Poaceae > Setaria > Setaria italica. The sequence goes on along the minus strand of NC_028458.1, from coordinate 29,567,466 downwards.
GATCTCTGAAGCTTGCATACCTTTCCAACATTTTTCGGATCGACAAAACCCTCGGGTTGTATCATATACACGTCCTCAGCTAGGTTTCCATTCAGGAAAGCTGTCTTGACATCCATCTGTCATATCTCATAATCGAAATATGCAGCTATAGCTAGAATAATCCGAATGGACTTAAGCATCACTACGGGCGAGAAGGTCTCGTCGTAGTCAACTCCTTGAACTTGTCGAAAACCTTTTGCAACAAGTCGTGCTTTATAGATGTGAACATTTCCATCCATGTCCTTTTTCTTCTTATAGATCCACTTGCACTCTATGGCTTTAACACCATCAGGCGGGTCAACCAAGTTCCAAACTTGATTGTCTCCCATGGACTCTATTTCGGATTGCATGGCACTCTGCCATTTTTCGGAGTCTGGGTCCATCATTGCTTCTGCATATGTCGCAGGCTCATCATTGTCCATCAATAATATTTCCCGCATTTCGCGGAGCCGTGCCGACCTTCGTGGTTGTGGCTGTGCTTCTCTTGCCATGGGTATCTCAACTTGTTCTGCTACATTAGCATCACTCATTGATTCTTGCCCGATCGGCTCATCTTGAACTTCTTCAAGATGCACTGTCTTTCCACTCTTTTCTCCTTTGAGAAACTCTTTCTCTAGGAAAACCCCGTTCCGAGCGACAAACACTTTGCCTTCTGATCGGTTGTAGAAATAATATCCCAAAGTTTCCTTTGGATATCCCACGAAAATGCACTTATCCGACTTGGGTGTGATCTTGTCCGACTGAAGTCGCTTGACAAACACTTCACATCCCCAAATCTTTAGAAAAGACAAACTAGGAACCTTTCCAGTCCATATCTCATATGGTGTCTTAACTACGGATTTAGATGGTACCCTATTAAGTGTGAAAGCTGCTGTTGCTAGAGCGTATCCCCAAAATGACAACGGTAGGTCCGATTGGCTCATCATTGATCGAACCATGTCTAACAAAGTTCGATTACGTCGCTCGGACACCGTTTCTCTGAGGTGTTCCAGGCGGCGTAAGTTGTGGAACAATTCCGCAACTCTTTAGATGATTGCTAAACTCGTGGCTCAAATACTCGCCTCCACGACCAGATCGTAAGGCCTTAATTTTCTTGCCACGCTGATTTTCAACTTCATTCTGAAATTCCTTGAACTTTTCAAAGGTTTCAGACTTGTGCCTCATCAAGTAGACATAGCCGTATCTACAAAAATCATCAGTGAAAGTTATGAAGTATTGGAATCCTCCTCTAGCCGTCGTGCTCATTGGTCCGCATACATCACTATGTACGAGTTCCAACAAGTCTACTGCTCTCTCAGGAAATCCTGTGAAAGGCGTCTTGGTCATCTTGCCTAGCAAGCAAGCCTCACATGTCTCGTATGATTCAAAATCAAATGAAGTTAGAAGTCCATCAGAATGGAGCTTCTTCATGCGCTTTTCACTTATATGACCCAAACGACAATGCCACAAGTAGGTAGGACTCAAATCATTAGGCCGAGGCCTTTTAGCACTTACATTACAGACAGGTGAACCATCAAGATTTAAAACAAATAATCCATTCACAATGGGTGTAAAAGCCATAAACATATTATTCTTAGAGATCACACAACCATTGTTTTCACTTGCAAATGAATAACCATCCTTCATCAAGCATGAAGGAGACAAAATGTTTCGACTTAAACTAGGAACGAAATAACAATTATTCAACTCCATAATAAATCCTGACGGGAGGTGGAGTTGCATCGTCCCGACGGTCACCGCAGCAACTCTTGCATTATTGCCCACGCGGAAATCAACTTCTCCTCTTTCCACGCTTCTACTTCTTATCATTCCCTGCATCGAATTGCAAATATGAGCAACCGATCCGGTATCAAATACACAATAATTAATAATTGTATCAGCAAGAAATATGTTGTCTATAACATTAACAACAAGCGTACCTGAGGTAGAAGTACTCTTACTTCCGCCATTCTTCAAGGAAGCTAGGTACTGCTTGCAGTTTCTCTTCCAGTGACCAAGTTCATGACAGTAAAAGCACTCTTTGTCTGGAGCAGGTCCAGGTCCAGCTTTAACCTTGGGCGGTGGGTTTGGCTTGGACGTTCCAGCCTTGCCCTTCTTCTTCCAAGAATTGCCCTTCTTCTTAAAGCTAGGCTTGTTCTGTATAGCCATCACATGGCTGGTACTAGCGCTTTTCTTGATGTCAGCCTCTGCTGTTTTAAGCATGCCACACAGCTCATTCAGACCCTTCTCCGTCCCATGCATATGGTAGTTCGAGATGAAGTTCCCATAGCTAGGTGGAAGAGACGAAAGAATGAAATCAGTGGCCAACTCTTGGCCCAGTGGGAAGCCCAGCTTCTCCAACCGTTGAGTGTAACCAACCATCTTGATTACGTGTGGTCCTACTGCTGCGCCTTCTGCTAGCTTGCTCTCAACAAAGGCCTTAGACACATTGAACCTTTCAGTCCTGGCCTATGTTTGGAACATGTCTCTAAGCGCCACGATCATATCGTGCGCCTCATGGTTTGTTTCGAACTGCATCTGCAGCTCGGGTTCCATGCAAGCAAGCATAAGGCAGCTTACTTCGAGGTTAGCATCACATGCTTTCTTGTAAGCATTCTTAGCAGTAGCGGGTGCATCATCAGCAGGTTCTTCTGGTAGTGGGTTGTCTAGAACATCTTCCTTTTTCTCAGCCCTGAGAACAATTCTCAGGTTACGGATCCAATCCGAGTAATTTGTTCCATTCAACTTGTCCTTCTCAAGGACCGAACGCAAAGCAAACGGTGTAGTGCTGCTAGGTGCCATTTAATCTACAACAAAGTAATGCAAAATACACTAAGACAAACGTATCCATGATAGAGTAAATCATATTAAACTATTTTAACAGAATCTACTCCCACTAAAATCAATATCCCTCTATTGAAACTTAGTGATTCAGGATCCACAACTAACAAGTCTACTAGTGAGCTTTAGCATCACCGCTAGCAAACGAGGTAGATCGGTAAGCAACTTTTGCTAATCATATCACATATGACTCCTGTTGTTGGGTGACATCTCTATGTCTCGGCGCCCAACCTTTATGCCCCAAGGTCCTTAACCGTTAAGATAACCTTGTTAAGCAAACCAACCCTTATGCGCGTAAGTGTCCGACACAAACCCGTCTAGTCAAGGAAAACTAGTGGCACCCTAATTTCATAGACCCACCACTAATTGTACAAGACATGGGACGGTGCAAGTTTTAGTTGGGAGGGCATACTAACTTAAACTTTGTGAGGGATCATTCTACTTCTAACATCACAGCATGCAGAAAGTAAAACATAAACAGAATAGCATTCACATAGTTGTGACACAGTATGGCCTGTTTTCATATGGCGATCTCCATCTCCATAGAATCTGTTCACCATGGTGATCTCCATCTCCATGTTCCATGTGCGCCATCCTTCTGGTGATGAGTCCTCCAAGAACTAGAACATGCTATTACGCCTAATAGCTAGTAAGGAAGCTAGTAATGAAGATTACATAGTTGCTTGGATCATCACAGATTGGTACGCAGACCATTAAATACATTAATGTGACAACACTTATGGCTCCTGCCGTGTTGCCGTACACGCGACACGCAGGTCACGAATGAGTTACACACATGCATCACATACACAAAGGGGCCATACTGATCACAAGATACATACATCCTGCAAAACAGAGTTAGGCGTTCTAACGTTCCAAACTTCAGAGGCCCGAAACTCCATCTTAGAGGCCGAATTTGGGAAATCTAATTTCGCCAAAACCGACAAAGTCAGTCATAATCATGTGTAACTTTTTTCTGTAGATCAATTTTCATATACAATTCGCCTCGATCCGAGATCGTACCGAAAAGTTATGGCTATTTTACCGAAGCATACGCATACGACAAAAATCCCGACCTTGGCAGTAGATCTCATCTACTATTGCACATCTAATGCGTCTGGCGTATGACCCTGGATTTCGATTCGACCAATCATATTGATCTTCTCTCAGTGCAACTGGATTTACGTGTATCACTTAACTCCGATGGCGGAAACCGACCTGTAGGAGTATGTCGTTACACTACCATTGCAGCAAGGGCACGAAATCAGGACATAGATCAAACGAAAACTCGCATATCTCCATATGCACACATCCCGAATCCAAAACTAAGCAACTACGGCTCTGATACCACTGTTGGGTTACGAGGTAGGCTACGCTAGCGCAAATCAAAATTTCTACCGCGTAAAACCAGGAATATTTGCCGTATAAGGATCACGGGATTACCACTCGATGCACTACTGGTGCGGAAGATGTAGATATGCGTCGATGCAGTGAAGACGATCACGTAGTCGTACGTAGTCGATCAACGTAGTCGTACGTAGTCGATCACGTGCAACAAGATCGCCTCTGGTGCCGCGGCTCGTCGTCGGCTCGTCGTGGCTCGTCGGCGGCTCGTCCAAGTGCTGCAGGCGCAACACCTCCAAGGTATCCACACGTGCAGGGAGGAAGCGTCGCAAGCCGGACTGCTAGATCCGCGAGTTGCAACAGGCGAGGGCGTGGGAGGCGCGGCAGGTGTGTTTCGCCAAAAAGGTGTAAACCCTAGGGCGCCCCCACCCCTCTATTTATAGAGGTTCCTAACGGGCCTCTGGGTCCGAGGCCCATTAGTACTTCTAAACCTAATCCAACTCGGATCAGATCCGAATTGGGCTTCCAGCCCCTTAAGTGTGTGACCCTATGGGTTCGGATACGTATAGACATGGCCCGAGTACTCCTACTCGGCCCAATAGTCGGTAGCGGCCTCTAGCAAGACGTGCCAACTCCTATACGCACACGAAGATCATATCAGACGAACCATCACAACATAATATACATGCTATTCCCTTTGCCTCATGATATTTGGTCTAGCTTCATGCCGACCGCTCTTTCTTGATCCTTTGATTCGGAATCCCTTTGTAGGTTAACTCTTAACCGTACGTAGCATGGCCATGCATTTTCGGATCCGATCACTCGAGGGGCCCAGAGATATCACTCTCAATCAGAGAGGGGCAAATCCCATCTTGATTGACCATGTCTCATAGCATGCTTCTTGACAAACCTGAAAGCTACCTTTATAACTACCCTGTTACGGCGTAGCGTTTGATAGCCTCTAAGTAGGTCAATCCACATCTAAAATACATGCGACAATCTCAGGTCTAAGGACAAAGCGTATATGTTGTTTAAAGAGAGAACTACTTCTCGTGTTGGGTCAGTCCTAGCACATGTCTCCACATGTGTCCACATTATTAGTTCAACATCTCCATGTCCATGACTTGTGAAACATAGTCATCAACTAATACATGTGCTAGTCTAATATTTATGTGTGTCCTCACATGAACTCCAACTAGGGACAACTTTAGAATAACCATACAAGTAAAGAGTTTCACATACAATTCACATAATTGCAAATCAATTCAAGTAGCCTTCAATGGATATTCAATGAACACAATATACAAATCATGGATACAAATGGAATATCATCATCTCTATGATTGCCTCTAGGGCACACCTCCAACAGTCGCCACCGGCCGCCTCCATTGCGGGGCCTCGTCGCTGCCTCTGTCGCGCGCGCCGCCTCGTCGCCCCTCGTCGCCGGCCGCCTCCGCCCAGCATTTGCTTCACTCCGTCCTCGCCTCTGTCGTCCCGCCGCCCTGGCCACCACCGTCCCGCCACCCCGGCTACCTCGTCGCCCGACCGTCCTCGCCTCTGCCGTCCCACCGCCCCGGCCGCTACTGTCCCGCCACCCCGACTACCTCGTCGCCCCGGCCACCGTCGACCGCGCGAGGTCCGCCTGCACTTGCGCCGGGAGTACCGCTCTTGCTGACGCAAGTCCACCGGCTTGCGTCAGCAAGGACCTTTTTTAGTTAGAAAATAAATAGAAATGAGTAGTAATTAGTTAGAAAATCAATAGATATTTGTATATGAGTTAGAAAATCAAATTAGTGAAAATTAGTAGTAATTAGTAGTAATTAGATAGTCCCGGGTTACGAAGGGCTCCGCCTAGGTTAGAAATTAATCGTGTTTCGTCGTGGTTCATTCCTTCGCATAGGAGACGGTGGCTAATTCCAGAGACGTTCGTCCTCGCCTCCGCCTAGGTTAGAAATTAATCGTTGCCGCGGCCACCTCGCTCCGTCCCCGCCTCCGCCGTCCCGCCGCCCCGGCCGCCGCCGTCCCAACCTAGGCACCGTCGACCGCGCGAGGTCCGCCGGCACTGGCACCGGGAAGGAATTAGTTATAAAATCAATAGATATTTGTATATTAGTTAGAAAATCAAATTAGTAGGAATTAGTGGCAATTAGTAGTAATTTGCTAGAAATTCCAATAAATATGTATAAATTAGTAGAAGTTTGGTAGAAATTCGTACAATGTACTACTAATTTGTTGAAATTTGTATAAACATTCCGGGCTTTGTGGGATTTATGTTATTGTAAAATTAGTAGGAATTAGTAGTAATTTTCTAGAAATTCCAGTAAATATGTATAAATTAGTAGAAATTTGGTAGAAATTCGTACAAAGTACTACTAATTTGTTGAAATTTGTATAAACATTCTAGACTTTGTGCGATTCATGTTATTTTATGATTTCATGTGTATACCCTTATGTACATATAACTAAGGCGATTTCTGTGACTGTCATGTATGATTCCATATATGTTTCAATCAATAGTTGAAATGGCAGACGACGAGACCGCAAGGTATCTCATGGATCAGATAATCGCTGGTGATGGTAGTGGCGACAACCTTTCACTATCATACACCAATGAAGAGGGCACCTAGGCGGATATGTTCCTCAACATGTCCGCCGATGGGAATGAAGAGCATGAGCCCTAGCAACACCTTGCCATGGGGAAAGGTTCCGGCGAGGTATATATAACGAATCTTGTATTGTTTCACGCCACCGTTACTACTACATACTAATTAACGAATCTTGAACTGTTAGCCCTCTGGATCAACGCAAGGGCAAAAGACCCGAGGTCGCACAAAGGTGATGGAAGGGAGGCTTGTCATCATGGAAGTGACAGAAGAGGGTAGGCCGGTTGCTCCCGAGAAAGTAGCAAAGAAGTACGTGAGTCAGATCAGGGCAATCGTCCGGAACAACGTGCCTATCAGCATCAGAGAATGGAAGGGCAGAAGCACTAATCCGTACGCCCTCCCGAAGATAGAAAAGAATAAGCTGTGGGAAGACGTCAAGAGACATTTCACATTCCCCGAAGGATATATTGAAAAGGATGTGAAAGCGTGGACGCTGAAGAAGATGGCTACACAATTCCAGACATTCAAGAAGATGCTGCATGCCTACTACATTAAGAAGGGCCGAACTCCAGACTTCAACGCGTGGCCAAAGTTGAGGGAACACTGGGAGGCATTTGTTGAATATAAGAGGAGTGAAGATGGTGTGAAAAAGATCCTGACCAACACTACAAATGCTGGTCAGAAGGGGTACCATCATCATCTAGGGTGACGTGGTTATGGCACAACAATTCCCAAATGGTGGAAGATGGAACAAGATCTGATCAAACAGGGAATTGTACCTGCAACTCAATGGCCCGAACGATCAAAAAATTTGTATTACGCTCATGGAGGCTCCTTGAGCCAAGAGGATGGGACGTTGATATTCAATGACACAATACGTGAGAAGGCCGAACGTCTTATGAAGAACATTAAAGATTCTAAGGCTGGGAGGTTGAAGGTGGACCGAGAGAATTATGAGCTCACATTGGCCCTCGGTAATCCCGAGCACCCAGGACGTTGCCGAGGGTTCGGGGTCATTTCGTGGAAGTTTGCTTTCCGAGGCGACAGCGCATCGTACAGAAGCCGCAAGCGAAGAAAGGAACAGATTGAGGAGAGCTGGCGGCAGATGCTAGAATCCAAAGTGCAGGCACAAGAAGAAAGAATGTTGGAGGAAATCAATCATCGAGGGGTCCACGCAGTTGCGGAGTTGGCCCAATCTGGAGCATTGCCGAATCCAAACTACGCCGGCCCTTCTCAACGCCTCTTGAGCAGTTGTGCTTCTATAGGGGTCCCCGATGTGCAGACGCCTAGGTTACCCGTGGAGGAGCAACGGTTCTCCGTGGATGACATCATGCAACGCATCACATGTGAGCTGCATGCACCGCTCGACAACCTCACTATTAAGGTATACTTATACATAATATTTATGCAATCTTGTCAATTGATCCACGCCTCGTGATCGGAGTTTAATAACTTGTTTACTTCTGCTATATGTACAGGTAGTGTACAGGAGTGCGTTAGCAACCCTGGCGGGGTAGAGTACTCATGGCATAGAGATTCCACTTGGCTACGCCAGCGTCCGCGTAGAGCAAATTGTTGATAGCCAATATGAAGGCCTAGAGCTCGACCTCCCGGGAGGTGACGGGGAAAAGACACTGGCAGATGCGCTTCCCGGTACGCAGACTTACATTGTATGAAGTCTAATCCGCAGCGCATGGAAATAATTCATAAGGACACACAAAGGTCCATTCAAAGAAAAACTTACATGGAACACAGACTTCCCGGTACGTATGAAGTCTGCACATTTATTACATTGTATACCACGAATATTTCATAACTTATTTTTTTCCGCACTGAAGTGCTTAAGATAGGAACCTGAGAATAATCTATGTGGCTACTACATCTATGAGCACATGCACAGTTTTATGGGACCCAAGGGACTAAAGATGACGCCGCACAACTTTAAAGTACGTAAAATAAAACTATTACTAGTTAATTATTTTCTAGCTCCTTATATTTATTTGTTCGTGTAACATTCACAAATTTCTAAATTATAGATATTAAATATTCAACAAGGACTCTTGAAGGAAGAAAGAGTAGCGGCAATATGTGAAGGTCTCATTAGATTCCTAATGGACGAGGTGGTAAATCCAAAAGGAGAATTTTATTACAATGGCGACAATTAGACGCTCCGAGCAGCAACACCTCGACGGGAAGATTGTAGATATATAGTTTGATTTATTTGTATATATAATACATGCTAATTATGATCGATTTGTACTAGTTGAATTGTGTATATGAATTGTGTATATATAGAGTAATTGTATAATTACAAAATTCATTCGTTTAAATACTAGTTGATTTCATTCTAAAAAAATCTCAACTACTAAAGGTTAACAAAAGGGCCGCGGTACTACGTACATGATGCATGAAAATTTCAGGCGCCTCGCAGGGTGCCATGCATGGCGCCATTTAGTCCCAGTTGGGAAATCTAACAAGGACTAAAGAGCAACCCTTTACTCCCGGTTGGGAAACACAACCGGGACTAAAGGGGCACCCTTTACTCCCGGTTGCTTTTACCAACCGGGAGTAAAGGGCCTGTCCCGCGCCTGGCGTGGCAGGCCCTTTAGTCCCGGTTGGTGACACCAACCGGGACTAAAGGGTGACCTTTACTCCCGGTTGAATGACCCGGGACTAAAGACCCCCCTTTTGTCCCGGTTGGTTTATCCCGGATGGATTTTCGGGAGATATGCACCCTACCAACCGGGACTAAAGGCTAAATCTCTACTAGTGTAAGATGAATCGTGGACGCCACCAAAGTGCAAATTCTTCGTGTGGCTAATTACACAAAACTGAGTTTGGTCAGCTGATCGTTTGGCCAAGCACGGTTGACCTCACAACACCACTTGGGCTCTGTGCAGATGTACTATGGAGACTAGCCACCACATGTTGGCTGAGTGCAGGTACAGAAGGAGAGTCTGGGATCTAACGGTGACATGGCTGGCGTAGCCTAATTTAAGGCCTAATGCATGGCGACCCTCATCCAACGCTCTGGAATGGTGGACTTCTATCACTACAACACCGGATTCACCACGTAAGGCCCTAAGAAGTCTCACTCTTCTAATCATGTGGGAGGTTTGGAAAGAACGGAATGCACGTATTTTCAACAGGCACGAGACCTCACCAACAACATTGATGGCGAAAATTAAGGATGAAGCCTCAGCTTGGCTCTTGGCGGGGGCCAAAGATTTAGCGTTACTTCTAGCACGCAAATAATCCCGTAAGGCTCCTCTTTTCTTTTACCTTCTCAGTTTTTTATTTCTTTCCTGTACACTGCTGCTCTATCAATGAAATAGGCACTTTTTCGTGCCCGTTCGTTAAAAAAAAAAGATGATGCGCATGGCTGCTTGCTGATTCCTGGTTTTGAAACTAGTTTTCGGATAACTGGGAAGCAACGGTTTTCAGTTTTCCGCAACTCAACGGGAAATAGTAGAAATAATGATGGTAAACGACGTAAGTTGGAACAGGAATTTCCTGCCTCCTTTCACTCCCCTAATACTACCCACACTATCTCGATTTGACAGAAATTTTGCATCCCATCTTCACCCTATTGCTACCCGCAGCCACACAGGTTGCCACCACCGCACAAGCGCCCCCTTCGATGCTTGCGAGATGGAATCTGGTCATGGCAGAGAACGAATAGCGGACTCAAAGTTACACAAAAAATTTAGCATACCATAATTCCTCTCAAAATAAAAATATTTACGTAGATAGGAGGAACTGAAACGGGAGTAAGGCTTGTTGTTTTTACTAATATAAGCCCGAAATTGTACAGCACTTGTTTTTTCAATGTCATTATTTAAAATTTCTTTGGCATGCAGTACACACTATCTTAGGAATCCCACCACCACAAAACACAGAAGATCTGTTTAATAATTGGCATAAACAAGGAGGTCGAGAGCATAATATTTTGTTATTGACAGGCGCTGTATCTATTTATTGGTAATATGGCTCACAAGAAACGATACCGCATTAAACAATGGTAGACTAAAATCTTATTTGCAGGTGATATTCAGGGGACACATTAGCTTCGGTTCTGAGCATTGTTGTAGCGCACTTTCGATCGGGGCGGCTTGTCAAGGCTTGCCAGTTTTTAGAGTCTAAAGTTATGCATTTTTTGCATCCCATAGATGGTTCGGTCAATAATGTTAAACACGGGGTGGCATGAGCTCTACGTGTGTATATAATAATAGCGTTATGATACCCTTCTCCTGAAGGTTCTGAAGCTGGAACTTTTCGATTATCTAAAATAAATTTTGATTTAGGATAAGACTTAGGTGATCTTTGTACCAACAATGCAAACTCAAACGTTAGTGGAAAACAGTAAGGAATCATTGTGATTGTTTGGTTCGCATCATCTTATGAGGTAACGAAAAGAGAAAACGCTGGCTCATCACTAGCCCCGTAAACTGCTCGTCCTCGCTGTGTTGCTGGTTTCTCCATGAACGCAGCTTCTTGATCCTTCCACCCTTTCCACGCAATACTCAAATGGGTCCCTGAAGGCCTGAACTTGTTTGACTCCTGCTTCAGTAGCCCAGCGGAGAAGACATGTACACGAGCAATCGCTGAGAATAGATGGTGTCGTCGGAGTCAAGCATGGTCGTGGCATCTTCCTGCTTGGCCCTCTCCTGCTTTCCATGGCTGTGGCAGATGAGGACATCATCATGGTGGATACACACGAGCCACGCCCTTCACCAAATTGCAAGTCTTCACCAACTTGGAGATTGTGTTCGGTTCGGAGTTAGTTGACTACCATGCATGTAAATGGCGATATCTCCTTCATAGGTCATCGGAATGAGACGTTCATTGATGCATTGGAAAGCTAACGACGAAAGTTGTCTTTTGGTTCTTGTCCTAGCTCCAGAAGCTATGTGCATCATTCCGTGCAATCACAACAAGATGTTACATCACCACTTTGGGTCGTGTCAGCCTTGTACCATGTCGGGCCTTAGGCTCATGTTGTCGGCGCCCCTCTCTGGCCGCCCCTAACCCTAGATCGCCCCTTTTCATATAAACTCAATAGCTGCTGCTTGAGAGACTCAGGTTTTGTTTAGTTCTAACTGTGCCGATAAATCCTTTTGCTATGAATCAAGGCCATTGGCGATTAGTCCTTTCATACCAACAACTATAACTGCATATTCATCTTCAGTTCGTATACATCTGCAATTTCATATTCGTGTTTTCACTTTTTTACTGGTGTTGTTCAATTCACTTGCAGGGAAAACTTTCATGACGAGGTCAATCAACTTGTGCTCGGTTGATAACCAACAGAGCAACGGTGTAGTGGTCGCAAGGGTTCGAATCATGTTTAATTACACTGGTAGAAAACTGACTATTAGTCCCGGTTGGGAAGGAGCATATCTCTCCAATGCCCAACCGGGATTAATTTATCGAGACAAAAGGGGGGTCCTTTAGTCCCGGGTCATCCACCCGGGACTAAAGGTTCACTTTTATCCCGGTTGGTAATACCAACCGGGATAAACAATGTTTGAAAATAATAAAAAAAAGCTCTGTCGTCCGCCCCGCGCCTCCTCTCCTCCCTGCCGGCCCAGCCCCCTCACCTCGCGCCTTCTCTCCTCCCCGCCGGTAGCCCCGCGCCTCCTCTCCTCCCCGCCAGTCCGGCCCCCCTCCACCTCACGCCGCCTCCTCCCCGCCGGACGCACAGCAGGTATGCTTCTCCAAACGCCACACGGGGCTCTTCCAGAAGGCCAACGAGCTCTCCATCCTCTGCGGCGCCGACGTCGCCGCCGTCGTTGTCGGTGTTTTAGACCGGCAACCCGCCTAGGGGTACCCTAGGTGGTCTTTTATGCGGTAAGGGTCGTCGAGAATCAAGGAATCAATGGTGACGCAAGGAACACGATTTAGACAGGTTCGGGCTGCTAGATCGCGTAATACCCTACGTCCTGTGTGTTGGTTTGTATTGATGTTGGGGATTGATGGATTGTGTTTGAGGGGGGTCCCTGCCCGGCCTTATATACCCGGGAGGCAGGGTTACAAGTCTGAGTCCTAGTCAGGTACTATTACAGAGTTCTACTCGGTATTGGCCCAAGTAGTTTTCCATAAACATACAAGACTAGTCCGAGAAGGATACGCCTATCCTTGTTCTGATCTTGTCCGAGTACGTCCCTTAGTGGACCGTCCAAGGCCTACTCGTGGGCCTGGGGAGTATGCCCGACAAGCCCCCGAGTACTTTGTAGTCGTGCGCCATAGTCTTGGGCACTGCAGGCATTACCCGAGTAGTTTTGTAGACTGAAGTGCTCGAGTACTGTCGCGTGGCTGGAAGGTACTCTTTCTGTAGCTTCGAGTTGTCTCTGTTCCTGAGTAATTCTATATGGTAGTGCGATGTCAATCGCACTCCATATGGAGTAGCCCCCGAGCCTTAGGTTGAGTCGAAGAGTCAGGCTTAGGGTCAAACCAGCTTTTGCCCATTTTACCCTCGGAGATCTTGAAAAAGAAAAAACTGACCAACGGGTACGGTACCCGCAGCCCCCGAGCATTTAGGCGATTCCTGTCGTTGAAGTGGTCAGCAGTCCGTTGAATGGAGTAGCCGTTGGGTGTTTAATGCGATTAATACGCGATTAATCTGTCCGTTGCGCAACTGACGCATCGAAACCGGAGCTGGCGGAGATAAATCTAAAAAGCCCCTTTTCAGTTGCTGTTACGCCGCACGGGCATTAGATCTGTTCTTCCTCCTCCTCTGCACCTCCGCTCGATGTTTCGCTACCGCCAGTGTCGCCACCTCCGTCATTTGCCGCTTTTTGGGAAAGATCCGAGTGTGAGCCCCCTCTTATCTTGAGGTTGAGTTCATCGAATGCGCACCAAGAAGATGGGCAAGAAACTCGAGAAGATCCAGGGCAAGGCTCCGGCGACGGGCAAGGTCAAATCCAAAAAGGGGAAAGAGTTGGTGCTGCCGGCGCCGAAAGTGGGGCGGACGGACCAAACTGCGCCGCCGCCACCTGGGGTGACTTGGCAACACTCGGTGATGAAGGAAGAAGCTGTTCAAGCGCTAGTTGATGCCAAGCTCCTTCAGCCGAAGGAGATCCTTGAGTGGTGCCCCGCGTTTCCCAATGCGTGGTAGTTTGAGGAACATCCTGCTGAGACGGTGATGCTTGCGCATTTTGTGGAAAGGGGACTGGTGGTGCCCACCTCCGACTTCTTCAGAGGTATTCTTGAGTACTACCAACTTCAGCTCGTCCACTTGAATCCCAATGGTGTACTGCACATGTCTATATTTGTGCATCTGTGCGAAGTTTATCTGGGAGTACCTCCAAGTCTCGAGTTGTTTAGGAAGTTGTTCCGTTGCAAGCCTCAGCCGAGTGCCCAGCGGACGGAAGTCTTTGGAGGCGCCGGGTTCCAACTCAGGAACTCGAATGCGTATATTGAGTATAATCTGACCGACTCCCATGGGGATTAGAAGAAAAGGTGGTTCTACATCGGGAACCATGATCCTCGCTTGCCCGTGGTGACTGGTCACGCGCCCAAGCATGCAAAAAACTGGGTAAGCGAGCCCGAGGACACCCCAGAGCTTGATCACCTGATGTAGTAGATTACCGAGTTGAAAGCGCTCGGTTTGACTGGGATCAACGTGGCGGCCAGCTTCCTGAAGAGAAGGGTCCAGCCACTTAAAAAACGTGCTCACTCGGGAAGTGAGTATTCAGGGCTGAAGGATCCATCGCGTATGTCTGATGAGGACATATCTGATGATGACGTAGAGGCGCTGCTGGCTAAGTTTTTTAGGAACTATCAGGGAGTACCGGTAATCCCTACAGCCCTTCGTCAGTATGACGCCTGGTACGAGCCAGAAGTGGTAAGTATTTTCCTCCTAACTTGTTCTTCTTTGACTTGTGATTCTTGTTGCTGACACCGATTTGTTGTTTGAAGTCCCGAGTTCTTGCCGGCTACTTGGCGCAGTCGGAAGAAGAGTCGGAAGCCGTTGTCGAGGAGTCGGAGGACGAGCCTTCTCCTCCTGTCAAGAGACGTAGAGTAGTCCGCAAGATGTCTACGGCTAAGTCTGCTTCAACCCCTGAGAAGTCTTGGGGTACCAAGGTATGTAGTCGGTAACTTGTGTATTACTGATGAACTTGAAATTTGTTATTGATGTGGTGAATATTGTCTTGGTTCGCGAAGGCTGTAGATGAGGCTATTTCTGAAGAAATGGCCGTGTCCGACCCTGAAGTCGGTGATGCGGCTGTTGACACGGTGCCAGAGAGGGTGCCATCAACAGAAACTGTGGTAGACCCTGGGTTAACCGCGCCAACTCCGTTGGCTGCCATGCCGCCCATTGCTGACCAGGCGGTCCTGGAGCTGCCCACTGGAGTAGTGGGTACGGCGAAGGAGGTGTCACCAGTATTTGCTACTGGTACCTTGCTGTCCAATGTGATCGCCAGTGGTAAGCGTTGTCCCTTCTGATTGTAGTCATTTGAGTAGTACTGTAGTCTTGACTTCGGTTTTGTAGGTCTTGGTGAGAATACGATGCCGCCGGCTGTTCCCGCGGCTCCTAGTACTCGGCCGCCTGTCGCCGAGAAGAAGCGTGTGCGACTGCCGCCGCGTTCAACCCGGTGAGCCTCATTATCTTGTTGGATGTCATTGGATTGTCTTAAAATCATGTAGTGACACTTTTTTGGTGCAGAGATGCAGAGGAGACTATCCCTGTAGGGATAGTGCCGGATCCCTTGACTACAGCATCTATTCCTCTAGAGGACTTCATTGTTGAAGAGGTACCTGAGGTTGATGCCGGCCGTCTTGGAGCTACTATGTCAATGCTGCAAGACGTAATTCGCTCAGTGGAGGTTCCTGCTACGGCATCAGGTTCAGGAGGCGCTGCTTTGTCATCATCTACTGACGGATCGCTAGCTGTAGTAGATGTTGGAAAAGCCAAACAGGCGACTGCTCCTGGTAAGTGCATGTAGTCTATTTATTGTAGTCGTAGTTGGTAGCTGACATGGTGAATGTT
Organism: Setaria italica; assembly: GCF_000263155.2. Classification (NCBI taxonomy): domain Eukaryota; kingdom Viridiplantae; phylum Streptophyta; class Magnoliopsida; order Poales; family Poaceae; genus Setaria; species Setaria italica. The sequence continues at coordinate 29,551,668 of NC_028458.1, read as the reverse complement.
GTAGGTGCTGCTCTGGGTACGATTCCTCATCTTGTGGAGAGTACCCAAAGGCCAGTACTCAGTCTACCTTCTAACTTGGAGTTCCAGAGGGCCATTGATGTTTTCCGGGGCTTCCGGGTAGATATCCCTGTTGATGTTGTTGCATGACCCGAGTTGCTGTGAGGCTTTAAGACTCACCATACCCTACTTGGATGTTTTCAGGAAAGAAGCCATCAGTTGGAGCAGGAATGTGCCCGACTGACAGAAGCTCGAAGCTCTTCGGGTGCATGAAGTCGGGCGCGAAGTCCTTTGCCGAGGAACGCGCGGATCACGCGGTTCTGCAGGAAAAATTGGAGAGCCGCTACAAGTCCTTGAACAAGAAGTATCAAGGTAAGCATTGCGACTACTTTGGGTGTGTCCAACTGTAGTTGGCTGTGGCCTGAGTTCTTTGCTTTGTAGAGCTCAAGAAGCAGGAAGCGGCTGCAAGGAGCCAAGTTATTGATTGGAGGAACGCTCATGACCGAGTGGCAGATGAAGCCAAACATCTTCGGGTCGTGCTCACTGAAGCACAAGCTGCGTGCGAGCACCAGCGGGACCGAAAGATGCAGAATGGCGTGATGCTCGCCATGGCCATGGTGGCATGTAGAGATCATGCCCAGACCTTAGGAAGACTTCGGGGTGAACTCCAAGAGTTGTCTGGAGCGGCCGAAGACTTGGTGAATGCCATAGCCCCGGTGGAGGAAGGCGCAGGACCGCAATCGCTAGTAGAGCGACTAAGAGCTGCCCCGAGTAAAGTGGCGGGACTTTGCAAGACTGTTTGCAAACAAGTTCTTGCGGTTGTGAAGTCCTACTACCCAAGGGCCGACTTGGCGGCAGCTGGTGATGGCGTGGCTCGCAACTGCACAGAGGAGGCCTATGCGCAGTACCTCGAGGAGGCGGAGCCTATTGCATCCAAAATGTTGGAGTTTGTCTCCTTAGAAGAGTTTTGAGCTGTTTGTATACTCTTGTATTCGAGTACATTTATAATTTGAAATGCCAAGCCTTTAAATTTGTTGTCGTTGTCTTGCGAAGAATAGCTCCGAAGTATTGCAACTCTGGGGAGGGGATTCATCTCGCCCGACCTTGAGTTTTAGGCTCGGCTAAGCCTGACCCCTTCGAGGGTGAAAACTCCGCCTTGCCCGACCCTTGGTCCCGGGGTCGGATGCGCCCGACCCTTCAAGGGTGGAACTCCGTCTCACCCGACCCCGAGTCCTGGGGTCGGATGTGCCCGACCCTTCGAGGGTGGAACTCCGCCTCGCCCGACCTTGAGGTCGGAGTAGTCGAAGCCCCCGACATGTGGGCCATGCTTGGCATGTAGTAGTCCCGAGTGTCGAGTAGTCGTAATGTTGTGTGAGTACTCGTCTTATGAGGGGCACGGGTGTACTGTACTCGTCTGTCCTTTGTGGATGTACGGGTGTACTGTGCTCCTTTGTCCTTTGCGGATGCACGGGTGTACTGTGCTCCTTTGCCCGTTGTGGCATGAGTGCAGTCACATGGGCAGAGTCAGGAGTTGTCAGACGTATTGATCACGGGTGCACAGTAACTCTTGAGCAGGTGGTAGTTGGAGCTTTTGGCTATAAATAGGGTCATCTGGTGGGCGAACCAACTCAAGCTCCTGAGTAGCGATGGATTGCCTACGGTTGCTTCTGTTTGAGTGTAGAGAGCCATCAAAGAGTGCACCGGTGCTAGAAGATTCCTTGTAGATTGAGGCCACCTTCGCTCCACAGACTCCTGCGCTCGTAGGGATAGCCGCGATGCTAGAAGAATCCTCGTAGGAGGTTACTTCGCACGCCTCATCTTGCAGCTCGTGATCCAGTGGAGTACGCGCTGGAACTCACGAGTGATGGGTGATGAGTGCCGCGGTCTTCATCCTGCTCTGAAAGAGGTGGAGGTGCGGCCGTAGAGTAGATGGGCTTCGCAAGGCTAGCTAAAGAGCAGCCTTGGTTCCCTCTAGGAGCGTCTTGCCGGATTTGGCGTTGCCGCTGTCCAGGCGATGGCGGTGATGGAGTACCTGGTGTTGCCTTGGGTAAGGCACCTGGGCATGGCTGCGTTTTGTGCAGCTTCTTTGCGTGCGGGCCCTTCCTGTGGTCGGCAAACCTGAGTGGCCTTGTGATATAGTAAAAGCCTGAGGCTTAAATGCAGCCCGCCAGTAGGCAGTTGCTTGTAGTCTTCGTGTAAGCCGAGTCCTTGTACTCGGATGTAACTTGATGTACTCTTGTTTCAGTAAAGATTGATATGAAGATTTTTGTATCAAGGCAAGGATCCCTGTTGTACCGATAGCTCGTCGAAGCTAACACCCCTTGAAGTCGATAGGCGGGGAGCCATCCCGAGTAGTTGCCTTGAAGTGAGTACTCGAGTGCTGCTATGGGTAATAGCGACAGAGGTGTTCTATATTCCAGGAGTTTGGCACCTATTCTCCTAAGAGCTCTTGGAGTCTGTAAGATCCGGGTCCTGTAACCTTTGATACGATGTAAGGACCTTCCCACGGTGAATTGAGTTTATGTAATCCTGACGTATCTTGGATACGTTTAAGGACCATATCGCCCGAGTTGAAAGATCTTTCCTTGACGTTGCGGTCGTGATAACGCCGTAAACCATCAAGATATCTAGCAGATTGCACTAGTGCTTCACATCTTGTTTCTTCCAAACTGTCTATATCCGTGCGCCGCGTTTCTATTGCAAGGTCTTCGTCGTATTGTTCAACGGATGGTGATTGCCACATGATGTCGGCGGGTAGTATGGCTTCTGAGCCATATACCAGAAAATAGGGTGATAGCCCTATAGTCTTGCATGGTTGGGTACGTAGGCCCCACAAGGCATTGGGTAACTCTTTGAGCCATCGGCCGCCTTTGGTGTTGCCGACGTCATGTAGTCGTTTCTTCAGACCATCGAGTATCATGCCATTAGCACGCTCGACTTGACCGTTGGCTCGCGGATGAGCAACCGAGACATAGCGGACGTCAATGCCGCTGTTCTCGCAATATTCCCAAAAGTCGTGATTATTGAAGTTTGACCCGAGATCTGTGATAATCCTATTGGGAAAACCATAGCGATGTACGATTTCATCCAAGAACTCAAGGACTCGGTCTGCCTTGGCGCAAGTGACCGGTTTGACCTCGATCCATTTGGTGAACTTGTCGATTGCCACGAGTACTCTGTTGAATCCTCCTGTTGCAGTTGGTAACGGGCCAATCATGTCAAGCCCCCAGCAGGCAAATGGCCATGTTGGAGGTATTGTGACTAGCTTGTAGGCCGGCATTTGTTGTTGTTTTGTGAAGAATTGACAACCTTTGCATTTCTGAACCAGTTGTTTGGTGTCGGCCAAAGCCATTGGCCAGTAGAAGCCTGCTCTGAAAGCCTTGCCAACTAGTGTCCTTGAAGATGCGTGGTTGCCGCAGATTCCTCTGTGAATCTCTTCTAGGATTTCTTGGCCATCTTCTCTGGTGACGCACTTCATGAGTACTCCAGATGATGCACCTTTCCTGTAGAGCTTGTCTCCGACTAGAACGTAATTCTTTACGCGTCGGGAGATTTGCTCAGCTTTATTCCTGTCGGATGGTAGCTGGTGATCTTTGATGTAGTCGATGAAGGGTGTCCTCCGGTCGACTTCTATCATCATGATTTCTCGGGAGACGTCGGTAGTCGGGACTACTAGCGGTGTGACCTGTTCAGGTATGGACGGCTTGCGTAATTCGTGTACGAAAATTCGTGCTAGAACTTGTGCACGAGTTGAGCCCATTTTGGATAAAACGTCGGCGGCAACGTTGTTGTCGTGGATGATGTGATGAAACTCCAAGCTGGAGAATTTGTTTTCCAGTTTACGGACTTCTTTGCAATAAGCGTCCATGTTGTCCTTGTTTCGGTCCCACTCGTCATTGACCTGGTTTATGACGACTAGGGAGTCGCCGTACACCAGTAGTCGTTTGATGCCGAGAGAGATTGTGAGGCGAAGGCCGTGTAGCAGTGCTTTGTACTCGGCTTCGTTATTAGATGCTTCCCAGAATATCTGCAGCACGTACTTGAGTTGGTCTCCCCTAGGGGAGATGAGTAAGACGCCTGCGCCGGCTCCTTCAAGTTTGAGGGATCCGTCGAAGTACATTACCCAATGTTCTGGTCGTTCGACTGGAGTTGGAACTTGATTTTCGGTCCACTCGGCTATGAAGTCAACCAAAGCCTGAGACTTGATGGCTGTCCTTGGCTTGAAGCTCAAAGTAAGAGCTCCGAGTTCGACTGCCCATTTGGAGATTCTACCCGTGGCATCTCTGTTATGGAGAATTTCGCCGAGCGGGAAATCGGAGATGATTGTGATGTTGTGCTCTTGGAAATAATGGCGCAGCTTCCGGGAGGTGAGCAGAATAGCATATAATAGCTTTTGTATCGGTGAATACCAAGTTTTGGAGTCTGAGAGTACTTCGCTAATGAAGTAGACAGGTCGTTGGACCTTGTAGGCGTGGCCCAGTTCAGACCGTTCGACTACTATTGCCGTGCTGATGACATGAGTAGTAGCGGAGATGTATAGGAGCAAGTCTTCGTTCGGCGAGGGAGCGGTGAGTACAGGAGGCTTTAACAAAAAGTCTTTGAGTTGTGTGAAAGCCTTATCTGCCTCTCCCGTCCATTTGAACTTGTCCTGGCGTTTGAGAAGCTTGAAGAAGGGTACTCCCCGTTCTCCAAGTCTCGAGATGAACCGGTTGAGAGCGGCCATGCAGCCTGTGAGTTTCTGCACATCCTTAATGCTGGCTGGTGCCTGCATGTTTGTGATGGCAGATATCTTCTCCGGGTTGGCCTCAATGCCGCGATAGCTAATGATGAACCCGAGTAATTTGCTGGAAGGTACTCCAAAGACGCACTTAGTGGGATTGAGTTTCCAACAGAAAGCGTGGAGACTAGAGAAAGTTTCCTCCAAGTCGGCAATGAGTTCCCCCTGGTGTCTTGTTTTGACGACGACATCGTCAACATAAGCTTCGACATTGCGATGAAGCTGCTTTTTGAAGCACATCTGTATAGCCCTTTGGTAAGTTGCTCCTGCGTTCTTGAGTCCGAAGGACATTATTTTGTAGCAGAAAGCTCCAAAGGGCATGATGAACACTGTTTTGGCTTGATCTTCCTCTTTGAGGCTTATCTGATGATAGCCGGAGTAGCAATCGAGGAAGCATAGTAAGGCGTACCCGGCGGTGGAGTCGACCACTTGATCAATCCTAGGTAGCCAAAAAGGATCTTTCGGGCAGTGTTTGTTGAGGTCGGTGTAGTCGACACACATTCTCCATTCGTTGTTTTTCTTACGAACAAGCACAGGATTGGCGAGCCAGTCAGGATGGAAGACTTTCTTGATGAATCCTGCCGCGAGTAGCTTGGCTAACTCGTTTTGGATTGCTTCTCGTCTGTCCTGAGCGAACCGGCGTAGTCGTTGCCGTTTTGGAGTAGCTTTGGGATTGACATTGAGAGAATACTCGATCAGTTCCTTGGGCACACCTGGCATGTCAGCCGCCTTCCAAGCGTAGATAATATGGTTAGCCCGAAGGAAACTGACGAGCGCGAGTTCCTATTTAGGATCCAGCCTTGTTCCGATCAGGGCTGTCTTGGAAGGATCACCGGTCTGGAGGTCGATTGACTTGAAGTCTTACTCACTGCAGGTTTCACTTTCGTGGATCCCGACTTGGTTTCTGGGATCTCAAGTTCAGTTGGATGAAGCTTTTTTGAGGCTGTGAAGACTTGCTGCATGGGACTAGGAGATTGAGTAGTCGCAGCAATTTCCACGACCTCGGTGTCGCATTCGTAGGATCTCCGGAGATCTCCTCGTAGCATGAGCTCTCCTTTGGGACCTGGCATTTTGAGTACCAGGTAGACATAGTGTGGTATGGCCATAAACTTGGCTAGTGCTGGCCGTCCGAGTATGGCGTGATAAGATGTCTCGAAGTCGACGACCTTGAATCTGATGTACTCGGTGCGGTAATGTTCCTTAGTTCCGAAGGTGACTGGAAGGACAACTTGTCCCAGTGGTATGGCCGCGTTTCCGGGCACAATGCCGTAGAAAGGTGAATCCGTTGGAGTAAGCATTTCAGTGACGTCGAGGCACATTTTCCTTAATGTTTTGGCGAAGATAATGTTGAGGCCGCTCCCGCCGTCGATGAGTACTTTGGTTAACTTTGAACCTACCACGACTGGATCCAGGACTAGTGGAAAACGGCCTGGTCCTAAAAATTTTGTCCATTGATCTTTTCTACTGAAAGAAATTGGAACTTCCGACCACTTTAGCGATGTGGGGTCGGTCGGCTCGATGGCCATGATCTCCCTGAGTACGAGTTTGTTAGCTCGTTTGGATGCAGTGCCAGGAATGCTGCCAAAAATGACATTGACGGTTTTTGAAGCTGGTTGGAAATCGCCGTCCTCATCTTCGTCGTTGCGGGCTTTGTTTTTACCCTTATCTCTGTTTTTGGCATACTCTTCAGGAGTTGGTGGTGCGGGTAAGTCTTGCATGACTCGGCGCATGCTGTAACAGTCTAATGCGGAGTGCTTGCTAGTCGGGTGCCATGGGCACTGCTTTTTGAGTAGCTCCGTGAAGGTTGGTCCGTCGTCGTTTCTGCGATGTCCCTTTTTTTCGGAGCTGGTCATGGAAGCAACGGTGTTGTCGGGCTTCCTTTTGCGATTATGGTTACCTGGATAGGAATTCCGAGCATCGTTATGCCGAGTTTTATCTGTGTCATTATTGTGGATGTTGTCGCGTCTGCGGTTACGCTGGGAACCGAACCGTTCTCATTCTTTGTCTTCTTCATCAGCCCACTGTTGCACCATGAGTTTGAGTTCTTTGACATCGGCTGGTCGTCGGTGACCGAAGTCTTGGTATGTTCATCGATCATAAAGTCCGTTTTGGAAGCACTCGATGACGTCTGCTTCGGAGATGTCCACTATAGTGGCCTTCCTTTCGAAGAACCGTCGCAGATAGTCGTGTAGGGTCTCACCCTCTTTCTGCTTAATCTGTCTTAAGTCGATCTTGTTGCCTGGTCTAGCCATGGAGCCGGCAAAGTTGTTGGTAAAAGCCTTTGTCAAGTCTGCCCAAGAGTCAATGGACTTGGGTTTGAGTGACTCGAGCCAGGTCAGTGGTGCGGGTTCCATGCATATGGGGAAATGAATGACTTTGGTGTCGTTGTTACCCCCGGTTGCTTGGACGGCTAGCGAGTAACAGCGTAGCCATTGAACTGGGTCTTGCTTGCCATCGTACTTGGTAATGCCGGTTGGTTTGAACTTTTCGGGTAATTTTGTTTTCATTACCCGGTTTGTGAAAGAAGGAAAGTGGTTGTAGCTGTCGACCTCTCGTTCGCGCCGACTGTTGAGGATTTCTCGTAGATCGCTGAAGTTGGACATCTCGCGGATCTTCCGGGTAGGGCGAATACTTTTAACCGAGTTGGTGCAGCTGACTTCACCCACATCCTTCTGTTGAGTAGGAGCTTTATGCTTGCTTGGACCTTGGCTGTGTTGTCGGGGTTGGTTGACTGCATAATCGTTTCGCGGGGCGACATTTTTATCTGCAGCCCCCTGCTTCCGTCTTGATGCGATGTAATGCGAGGAACGGACGGGATTGGTGATTCTTTGTCAAGTGGCTTGTAAGCTTGCTCCGCGAGTTGTGCGATTAGTCCGTTGCCACGCTGCATGAGTTGAGCTGTGGCTGCGTTATCCTTATCTTGAGGCATCAATGTCGTTAAAAGGTTGATTGAAGCGATAGCCGCGAGTGGAGTATTGTGCTCCTGAGCCTGGACTGCGTTGAAAGCCCGTTCAAGATTTGTAATAGGAATATTTGTAGCCATCGACTGTCGTCGCTCAGCTCGAGTGGCATTGCGCGCCCTTCGTTGGTTGCGCTGTTCGGGAGGTTCATTGTCGGCTGTAGACTCATCTTCAGAGATGTTGTCGACTTGTGCTAGTCGCCTAGGGGTTCTATTCTGGCTAGTACCCGGGTTGTTATTCTGAGTAATAACAAGTATCTCCCTGTCCGGGTAGTAGCTTCCGAAACTTGATGTAGCGATCTCTATATAGCTTTCTTCGTGGTTGGACGTAAGTGGAACGCCTTCTTGATATGGCAGGTTGTCTATATGGGCGATGAGGCGCGAGTCGTAGTCACGGTCGAGAAAAGATGGTTGCAATCCTAGCCAGTGGACGAATCGGCTGACCCCTGAGCGAGACTCCACCTCGCTCGACCCCGAGGCCTGGGGTCGGCAGAGCCCGACCCTTTGGAAGGGTAGCTCCGCCTCGCCCGACCCCGAGTCCTGGGGTCGGGAGAGCCTGACCCCTAAGCGAGACTCCACCTCGCCCGACCCCGAGTCCTGGGGTCGGCGGAGCCCGACCCTTTGGAACGGGAGCTCCGCCTCGCCCGACCCCAAGTTCTGGGGTCGGGAGAGCCTGACCCCTGAGCGAGACGTTGGAGTAGTCTGAGGCGAAGTCGAATCCGACGCGTATTCGAACTCGAACTCGTTGACTTTGAAATCTTGATTTTTTCGGTCAAATCTTCTGGTTTCTTCTCGTGAATGTCGACGATCTGGCACCGGAACGATCCCGAGCCTTCGGCGACGCAGAGACAGGATCCAAAAAACGAAGGTGGCGCCGGCTTCGATGAAGAAGACAGGCCTGATGATGACTTTCGCCATTGAGTTCGCGCTAAGAAACTCGACGAGTCCCCCTACCTGGCGCGCCAGCTGTCGGTGTTTTAGACCGGCAACCCACCTAGGGGTACCCTAGGTGGTCTTTTATGCGGTAAGGGTCGTCGAGAATCAAGGAATCAATGGTGATGCAAGGAACACGATTTAGACAGGTTCGGGCCGCTAGATCGCGTAATACCCTACGTCCTGTGTGTTGGTGTATATTGATGTTGGGGATTGATGGATTGTGTTTGAGGGGGGTCCCTGCCTGGCCTTATATACCCGGGAGGACAGGGTTACAAGTCTGAGTCCTAGTCGGGTACTATTACAGAGTTCTACTCGGTATTGGCCCGAGTGGTTTTCCATAAAAATACAAGACTAGTCCGAGAAGGATACGCCTATCCTTGTTCTGATCTTGTCCGAGTACATCCCTCAGTGGGCCGTCCAAGGCCTACTCGTGGGCCTGGGGAGTATGCCCGACAGTCGTCTTCTCCTATGCCGGCAAGGCATTCTTATTTGGCCATCCCTTCGTCAAGTCCATCCTCGATCGCTTCCTCGACACCTCGCCCGGGGCAGTGGGCGGCCTCCCATCCGCAGGCGACCGCATGGTCTCCAAGCTGAACCACCAGCACGGCGAGCTCTACGCGCAGCTGGACACAGAGAAGGCACTACAGGAGTGCACCCCCGTGCCTCCTCTTCCCTACGACCCGGCCCCCTCCGCCTCACGCCGCCTCCTCCTGCCGGTCGCCTCACGCCTCCTCCTCCCCGCTCCATGCCTCCTCCTTCGCCGACCGCTCCCTAGCCGCTACGCCCTCGTCGGCGGCTGCTTCGCCCGAGCACCGCTGCCCACCCTCGTCCCGCTGCCGCTCCTTACTACTAGTGAGGGGTGAGCAGAGGGGGAAGGGGAGGGGCATCAGGGGGAAAGGGAGGGGCAGCGGCAGGGGCTCGCCTGGAAGCTCCTACGAGAGGAGGGAGGAGGAGAGAAAGAGGAAGAGGATAAGGAGAGAAAGAGAGAAAGAGAAGAAGAGGATAAGAAGAAGAATGCACGGGAGAGAGGAGGATGGAGAGAAAATTAAGATAAGGAAGAGAGAGGGGGCGGTGGCAGGTGGGGAGAGGCCTTTTATCCCGGTTGGTAATTCCAACCAGGACCAATGTTTTAATCCCCGTTGGTAATTCCAATCAGGATAAAAGGGTGGACCTTTTATACCTGTTGGGATTCCGAACCGGGATCAAAGACCCCTCCAGTCCTCTGACCTTTACAACCGGGACTAAAGGGGCCCTTTAGTCCTGGTTGGTGAGTCCCCTACCCATGGCTGAGTTTCAGACCCGGTTGGTGAACTTTTAGTTAGGGCCAAATTTAAAGTGGGATAAAGGAGATGGATGGAACGTGATTTTTCTACCAGTGTTAGAGGCTCCAATGGTCAACTCGAAGTTCCACCAATCGAATTTACCGTACCAATCGAAAAATCGGCCAGTGCTCTGCATCAATGATTGCTGCCGTTTCTCGATTTTAGTGGGGTTCTCGTAGATGAGCCATGAACATACAAGTTCAGGAGGAATCTCTGAGAATAGATCCTGCCATCGGAGTCAAGTATGGATACGGCATCTTCGGGCTTGGCTTGATCTCTCCTTCTGCTTTCGATGGCTATGGCTGCTGCCGTTTCTCGATCTTAGCGGGGTTCTTGGTAGATGAGCCATGAACAAACATGAATGTGATTATTAGAGGTGGGATCAGGCCTGCTAATTGGATTGTAATCCAACTCTAACCCACACCAATCCACGTCAAGTTAATTTATTTTTTCAACCCAACTCACCCCATATTTATATTATCTAAACCCAAGCCAATCCACCCTACTAGTTGATAGAACCCATGAGTTTGCTATAAAAAACCATGATTTGCTATATAAACCTATGGACTCATATAAAAATTCGTATATATTTGAAATAAATGTGAGTCCAACATGTGGATCCTACGTCAAGAGGCGGACTCTAAAACTAAAACATCACGTTCACACCTTAAAATTTTGGCGAAATTGATCGAAATTTGTTGGAGATGACAGAGTTTGACTGCCCGCTACTTTATGCTAAATAGTATGGATAAATATACACTTGGGTCCTGCATTAAGAATCAGACTCTAGAATTAAAACCTCGCGTTCACACCTTAAAATTTTAACGAAATTCATCAAAATTTGTTGGAGATTACTCAATTTGACTTCCCACTACTTTGTGTAAAATAGCATGGCTAAACGTATATATGGGTTCTGCGTCAAGAGCCGGACCCTAAAATTAAAATCTCGCATTCACACTTTAAAATTTTAGCAAAATTGATCGAAATTTGTTGGAGATGACTTAGTTTAAGTGTCTGCTACTTTGTGCAAAAGAATATAGCTAGACATATACATGGACCCCACGTCAAGAGTCGGATCCTTAAATTATTTTGTGAATCGAACCAATCCAACTCACTCTAAACCACTCCCAAACTATTTTCTCTTGGGAGGAATCCAAACCAAACCAACCATTTCATTTCATGTATCAGCCTATTAATAACTAATATAAACAACTTTCAAAAGAAATCCTATCTATTAAAACCATTGAACCCAATTCAATAATTCAATAAGGAGGGCTACGTGTCAGATGTCCAAAATTAATAAGCACAGCATGAGAAAACCCGAGGATCCGGTCTGCAAACTGGAGCACCTAGTTTAGTGCTAGCAAAAATCAGAAAAACAGGGTGGTCCGATTTGTAAGGTGCGGGGTTCGAGACAGGAGCAGGAATCTGACACCATTTTTTGTATAGATTACATCCTAGGCCAAAACGATCGTATAAATATGTTTCCACAGAAGATTGGAGATACCCAATTGATAAAAAAAATACAATCATTTTATTTTTATCTCCAAACTCTTCTCGTCCTTATCAAATCTAATAACTAACGCTTCGTCTCAACGGTGACGCTGCGTTACCATTTTGGCATCTCTCGTGGTTTGGCCACACTGATGCAAGGGGGGCTCAGTATTGTCTAAACGGATTAGCACCGTACCGGTGACTCGGTCTCGCAGGTTTGAGGAGCAAGGGCGAATAGTGGAATGTGATATTTAAACTGCTTGCATTTTACCCCTAGTTTTATGTTGTAAAATACATTAAGCAATTGTATATACACATCCTAAATGATATGTATACTTTGTCAAGCCACCGTTGGCGTACGTGTTAACAGCACTAGAACACGTATAAATGTACCACTAGAACTTCGAAGAATGTGTTTGACAGGCACTCTTCCTGTGGAGTAACGAGAAAAAATTTGCTCATATACAATTGTAACGAGCCAAAATCTCAGCGTACAAGCGAATTGAGGGCCGTTTACTTGGCAAGATTTAGGGGTGTTTGGGAGCATTTCACTTCACTAAAAATCACTCCACTCCACCAACTCCAAAAAAATCGCAGCCAAACGCGTTCGGCTCCAGCAACTCCGGCTCCAGGAAAAAAGGTGGAGCAGGGGGTAGATCCACGTTTTTGGTGGAGTACCTCAAGAGGTGCTCCAAAAATCCGCTTTACAGACCTCCTCGTGGAGTTGGTGGGTATTTTACCCACCACTGCCACTCGTTACACAACGTAACGGTTCGCGAAATAAAAAAGCTCCCGTCGCGCCGGCCGGCCTGCCTGCCGCGCCGCTCCCGCCCGTCGCGCCCTGCGCCGCCGCTCACCGCTCGCCGCGCCGCCCGCCACCGCTCCTCACCCGCCGCACCCCGCGCCGCCCGCCGCCGCGCGTCGCCCGCCTCTGCCCGCCGCGCCCCACGCCCCGCGCCGCCCGCCCTTACCCGCCGCGCGTCGCCCGCCCTCACCCGCCGCGGCCCGCGCCGCCCGCCCGTCCCCACCCACCGCGGCCCGCGCTGCCCGCCCGTCCCCACCCACCGCGCCGCCGTGGCCCGCCGCGCGCCGCCGCGGCCCGCTGCGCGCCGCCCGCCTGCCCGCCGGTCCCGCGCGGCCTGCCTGCTCCGAGCAAAGGAGAAGAGGAGAAGAAGGGGAGAAGTAAAGGACACTGACAAGTGGAACCCATTCACATGGGTATAATGGACTTTACACAGTAAGATCTTCTATTTCCGAAGCTGGATCTATGCATTTTGCCAAACATGTGGACAGCTCTGGTATTTTTTTGGAGTCGGTGGAGTGGAGCTGCAATGTGGTGGAGTTGGTGGAGTGGAGCTCAAAAATTTGGAGTGGAGTGCTCCGAAACACCCCCTTCCTGTGATGGAACCTACTTTGAATCCTCGACTTAACAGGTACTTGCATTTTTTTAAATTTATTCTAGATTTTAACCAACGATATTCTTTAAGTGGTAAGTGGCATGCTCTTCAGATAGTAATAGTAACTTCATCAATCTTGAGAATTTGTCGACTCGGTTTTTCGAAAATGCTGATTATAGTTGCGTGCATATGCTTATAAAAATGAGTGTACGTGTGTGTATTCAAGTGTCTGCGTCTGCACCGTGTGATTCGAAAAATAAATTTTTCGAGTATAGAGTATGTAAACCAAAGTACCAAACTGTGCTCGGTATCTCTAGACGTGTCCATAGTCAACACATATCATAGCATACAGCACATATATTCTCTTGAAAGAATGTTCCAGTGCTCGTCATCAGAAACCCCATCACGCAACGTGGACCAAAGTCTGACCGCGATACACCTGTAAATCCGAAGGGAAAAAAAAGGACAGATAGAGACACAGCAGGCGAGTTGTGCATCCGTCTCGAAGCGCCACGCACCTTCCACACGTGTCGTTGCATGCGCACTTCACCACTTCACACACTGCTAGCAAAGCAGCTGCTCCTTCCCCAGTTGCACGCTACGCTACAGGCTAGCATCAGGCTCCCCAGTTGCGCCGGCCTCTCTTTCTCTCGCTCACACCTCCACACTCAACCGGAGTTTAGCTGACGATCTATATAAATCGCAACCAACCACGCAACAAGGCCAATCCATCTATCAGTCCATCCATCCGTTGCATCCTCGCAAGAAGCCGTCTCGTCTCTCGTTACGCCCCAAGAGAAAGGGCACGGAAAGCTCTATCTCCTCGCCAGTTTCAGGCTTTCGGCTCGTGAATTCCTCATCTTTTCAGCCACTTTGCCACCACCAGCGACCACCGGCCGACCGGCCCATCTCGCCCCGGTGGTCACGAGGAACCCACGGCCGTCGGCCCTTGCCGCAACTTGCAACAACCCTTTTTTCCTTATCTTTCCCGGCCCGTGGTATTAAAGGGAGGTGCAGCGATGGAGCAGCAGCAGCAGGTGAGGAGCAAGAGGAACGGCGTGGTGCAGGTGCAGGACGGCTCGGATATCCGGGCGCTGGTGGAGAACAAGGAGGCGTTCGCCAAGTTCGTCGACGACAGGTTCAGGAAGCTTGACGTAGACGGCGACGGGAGGCTGTCGGTCAAAGAGCTGCAGCCCGCCGTCGCAGATATCGGCGCCGCCATCGGGCTGCCGGCGAGGGGGTCGTCGCGGCAGGCCGACCACATCTACGCGGAGGTATGGTTTCGTACTTATTATTGTTATTGTTATTCTTATTCTTATTCTTATTCTTATTATTATTATTGCTACAAGAGCTTCAAATATAGAGCTGGCATGTGCGCCAATCGCACTTTGTAGTTAATAAAGTACATTTAAAAGTTTGAGCCGCGTATATTTCACTAATATTTGTCAGCTGCAAACTTATTTATTTAATTTGAAATGATAGTACAAATTTAGAGAATTTTGTCTCGGAATAAAACTAGCACTTTAGTTTTTTTTTTGCGAAACTAGCACTTTAGATTTTCTTTTTGATTTTTTTTTTGAGAAACTAGCACTTTAAATTTTTGAATGGAGGGAGTCCTAAATAGCTACAAAACTAGCCTAAGTTTAAGTGCATCTGGCTATTCCCTGTTTATGTTTTCCCAAATCATATGGAGTTATCTGTGTTTTGACGTGCTTACTTATGTGGCTCCAAAGGTTCAAGAAATCGGGAAAGTTCTAGTGTACCAATATCAAGGCAATACAGATTCCCTCCATAACCATTCAAGTATTTTAATCTTGGCTATCGATATATTTTCTGTATTAAGATAGAGCATTTGAATATAATATGGTTCAATACACACCATAAGTCGCCATTAGAGTCTGAATGTCGGAGCATGTCTTTTTGAGTGTCTCTGGCGCACTTCAGCTGGACTGACAAAATCAGCTAGGTCTTTCTGAAATTGATCACTCCTGTGTACCCAACATCAACCAGTAGCATCCTTTTCCATTCTGACTTTCTTTGGAAAATCCGAATAAATAGCATCACCTCATGTATATACTATATCCAGAACTTTCTGTGTGTCTGTGCGTTGCAGCTATTGTTGTTTTCCTTATCATTGGACATGTTGGGTCTATCTGGAATGATCCACAGGCACGGACAGCAAGACTATTGGGACAATACTGTACCCATAAATCCATAAATGAGATACGGAATAATTTGTGTTCTTGACTTCTTGCACACAGGTTCTTAACGAGTTCACTCACGGCAAGCAAGACTCCGTGAGTAAATCGGATTTCCAGCGCGTGCTGTCCGATATACTTCTTGGAATGGCGGCTGGGCTTCAGAGAGACCCCATCATGATCCTCAGAATAAATGGGGAAGACCTGAATGAATTTCTTGACAGTTCAAGGTATGAACCTGAAGCAGCGGCCATGTTTTCACAAGTAAATCCCGGAAACAATGCGTCGTTGCGCCAGTGCTTGTTGGCTGCTCTTCGACACCTGACGGTAGACCACGGCATGCCACCTGCTTCTGACTCTTGGGTAATTTGAATTTTCATTTACTAAGCTAGTCAGTTGATAATTATTGGTAGTACAAATTTTATCCCCTGCATTAATAGCTGAGATGACACGATATTCAGTTATGTAGCAAGGTGTGGAAAAAATTAGAATCCAGGCTGCCTGGGTTTTCATTATATAATCCAGGCTCATACATGTCCTAAACAATTACAAGTAGTCCTACCTACATAAGTACTGGAACATATATATGCAGATACAACTTACAATTGTTGGGTTCTTGTGACAGGTTGTGGAAAATATCATAGAGCCTGCAATGCAAAAGCTTACCTATGATCAGCTGGATCAGCCTGTTTCCCGAGAAGCATTTTTCCAAGAATTCAAAAAGTTCCTGAGCATCGTCACTCAGCGACTGCAACAGCACCCTGTGATTGTCGCACATACGGAGAACACCTTCGACGGGAATGGTATCAGGAGGCTGCTGTCGAACAAGTTCGAATTCGACAAGGTATGGGAAACGCGCTTCAAAAGTTGCAGTGTCATGATTGAGTAGTCAGTTGCATGACACTGATCACAATTTGCGTCACTGAACTTGTTCTAGCTGTTGGATTCGGTTTGGAGAGATGTGCCGAAAGAACACAAAGATAAAACATCGAAAGAGTACCTCCGAGTTGCGCTTGATAGAATTGCTGACTCGGCAAGCCTACCACCTTACGGAGCTGTTGATCAGGTAAACATATGTCGTTCTATAACCCACAGTTCAAATCCAATCCTCTATTTCAGAACCTACATGGAACGTCTGCAGTTCATCTTGCCTGTATTTAGTTTTAAATTTGAAATGTTCAGACTTTTAAGTGAGCTTTAACGATCAAACATCCAACAGGTGGATGCTGTGGTGAACGAAGCATTCAAGATGGCTAAAGCCGATGATGGGAAGGTGGTGGACGAAGCAGAGTTCAAGAAGCTTCTGACTGAGATCCTAGGAGCGATCATGCTGCAACTGGACGGCAACCCAATCTCTGTATCGACCAACACCGTCGTCCACGAGCCGATGTCCGCCCCCTCCCCCCTCTTGTCACCAACGCCGCTGTCTCCAATGGTGTCCTCCCCCAGTGAATAGAGAGAAGCTAATAACTGATGCAACGATGGAGAAGAATCTCCATTGAGCACTGGATATGATGAAGGTTTTCTTCATGTCACAGTGCAAGAACACTGGTGACTAGAAGATGCATATGTGGCTTGTAACTTGGATGCGTGTTTACCGTTGAAATAAGGCTTTTCCAAGCCAGACGTTGCGTGGTTAACAGAGGTGGTTTCGTTTCTTTTCCAGCTTTAGGAAGAGATGGAGCTGTTAAAAGGACTGCTAGTTCTTGATGCCATACAGGGAAATCAATGTTTGGCAAAGAATGTTTCGGTATGCCGAGTAATTACGAGGAGAGAGAAAGAGTTTTATCATACGTGACTAGGATACTGATATTAACGTGTGAGGATACTGATATTAACGTGTGAGGAGTTTTATGTAACGTGTGAGGAGTTCTATTTCTCATGACATAAGTTTTACTAGGATACTGATATTAATACGTGAGGAGTTTTATTCGCATAGGATACTGATATTAATGTGTGAGAAGTTTTATTCCTATGATATTTATCTCGTACAATTATCAAGATTTCAGTATTTGATAACGATTCATCAGGTACCATTATAAAGTTTTACTAGAATATTGATATTAATGTGTGAGGAGTTCTATTCCCATACAATTTATCAGGTATAATTATCAAGATTTCAGTATTATTAAATTGATAACGATGCAATGAAACTGCGGCATTGGTAACCGAGGAGTTTTATTCCCATGACCATAACATTTATCAGGTATAATTATCAAGATTCCAGTATTGTTAAATTGATAACGATGCAATGAGAAAAAAAAAGAGTTTCATCGTACGTAGGAGGAGTTTTATTCCCATGACATTCGTTAGGTAACCGTGCAGATAAAAAAAAGAGTTTCATCGTATGTATGAGGAGTTTTATTCTCATGACATTCGTTAGATACAATTATCAAGATCCCAGTATTGATAATGATGTAATGAAATTGTGTATTAAAATTGATTTCATACGCACGAGTGGATCATCGTGCACGAGGCGAGCCGACGATGGCAAGAATCGGGAGAGGAGTCTCGATCTCTACTAGTGACGGTAAACAAGAGAGACGTGCGGACACAACAGCACGACGTCTCTTCGGAATATGTGCACGGTTGAAGATGACGTAACTTGTGGGCTCTGTGTCCTCTTTAGTATATGTGCATGGTTGTATAGATGATGTTGCATTCATCTTTTCTAAACTTAAGGAATAGAAGACCAAGGGGTTAATCTCCCCAGGATGAAGTTGGATCGAATTTGTATGGAATCTAATTTAAATAGCATTTTTTACTATATTTAAATTTCAAATTTAGATACTTTCGAATGTGATACAAAATGGATAGCTCAGATTCGGATTCGCAATTAAGTCTTGATTTGGTAAATATATATTCACTGTTTTTAATAAACTTATCACAAAATATATCACGAAGGGATCGAATATAACAAAATATAACACATGTCGATAACAATCACCCTTTGAAAATATTACAATAATATTTTAATATCAAATAAACAGAAGCATATAAAACATTTTACATTAATGAAATAAACAAATCAATTATTTAGAAATAATTAACATCAATAAATATACCAATTTCATACTTAGATTAAAACAATATATTTGTAGTAGGGTTTAGTGATGCCTTTATCCTATATGAATACAGATAATATTGGAAATCCATCCATAGCCACCTTTATTTCATATACAAATTCGTATTTGAATTATGAAAAAAATTTGAATATCTACTTTAGTTACCACATTAAAAATGAATATGGATATATATTCATGTTTTTACGTATATGGATATCGAATAATTTGGATATCTGTATCACTTTTCACCCCTCCCACTCGACGCTTGGCGTTGTTGACGAAGAGTCTTAGGCCCCGTTTGGGTCCCTTCATTTTGAAGGAATTGGAATCTATTTAATGAAGTAGGCTAATTTATGTTGGAATGTGGCATTCCACAACTTTCCAAAGTTTAGATACAAGCCTATCTTAAATTCATGGGGTGGGAGATGGAAATTGATTCTATAGATTATGGTTATTAGAATGGAATTCAATTCTTATAGCACGCTCTTGATTTCGCTTCTTTATAGTAGAAGTGCAGCATATAAGTATCTCTCCCATATCACCAACTATAATATACAACTATATTCCACATACAATTATATTAGCTTAATTAATTTGTGTCTAAATTATGATTATTAGGATGGAATTCAATTCCAATGATCCAAACGGGGCCTTATAAGAAAGATGACCCTCTAGGCCATAATTATGATTTGGTGATTGAATGATAATAGTATCATTAGAACTAACATGTGTATGAAAAATGAGCACTTGTAGGGTTTTATAGATTCAAGGACGCAAAACAAATGACGATATCGAAGCTAAGACAAAGAGAGGAATGAATTGGATTTATCCCATGCATAATTATCTTTTAGTCTGACCAAATGGTTTGGATTTTTGCATAATTATGTGTAATATTTCACAAGCTTTTCATAGAGTCCAAGATCATGAAAATCGGACTTCGGAGTAGAAAGTTATAATCAAAAATAAGATGTGCTGAAAAATGATTACCGGATGACCCGACGATGCCGTCAGACTTAGCAAAGAAACATCCGGCGCTTATAAAATGCACATAAAGGAGGATCCCATGATCCGATGCTACCATCAAAATTTGCATATTGACAATGTTCAGATAGCATATTTTCGTGAACATATGTATGGGATGATGATCGGAACATCCGACCCTTGAAAAATTGTGTGCATCGGACTTTTGGGCATCCATCAAACTTTTAGCATTCATCCGATGCTCAAAATGTGATTGAATGATCTGAATTTTTTTTATAATCTTATTAAGAATTTCACAAGATTTCCAACAAGTACAAGATCTTCGAAATTAGAGTTCAGAGTTGAGTTGAGAGTTATGGCCAAAATATGGCACTGGACTAAGCGTCAGAGAAATTGGTACAACTGTTTGACTAGCTGTTGGAGCAATAGCTCTTTTGATGTGTTGGGCTATTTATACTCTTTCTACTCGCCCATTTGAAGTTGCTGCAGTGTGCAAGAGTTCATTAGAGTGCATATCACATTAAGAACACATCCATGTCACCAAAATGCTTATGTGATCATCAAAAGGCATTTAGCACAATCTTAGAGAGTGATTAGTGCTAGGAAACTAGAGTGAGTGAGTGCAAGATGTTGCCATATTGTACGTGGTTCTAGGAGTGAACCTACATTGTATGTTTAGTGCGCCAGCACCTTAAGACCTTGGTGGCTTGCCGGCAAATCTTCGACCCTCCAGCTTGGTGTGGAGCGGCGACGTTGACCGTGTGCGGGGATGAGGAGATCCCTTCCATCATGGAGAAAGCTTTGTAGTGGAGACGGTGTCAAGGTGATCGGAAGAAAGGAAGTGGTGAGCCTTCCTTTATGGCAATCTTCTCATCCGGCTTGGTAAGAGCCTTTGTGGCGAGCCTAAGACCAAGACCATGAGAGACTTGCTGACCAGGAGTACATTCTTGGAGGAGCTCCAACGTGAACTATGGGTGGCATTTGCCTATCGATACCACGGGATACATCGCTGTGTAGAGTTTGTATCCTTCCTAACCCACTCCTTTACGTTTTCGTATTTCTAAATGAACTTCCATAGTGTAGTTCTTGCTAGAGTTTGGTTCTAGGTTGCAAGATCTTTGTGGGTGGATAGTTTCACTAGATGAATCATAGTTGCACATCTAGATTGTATGATCTAGTTTATATTTTTATGCAAAGTAGTGGAAGTCATATCTTAGGGTTTTAAATTTGTCTAATTCACCTCTCCCTTTCTTAGACTACAAGTACTTGTTTCCTTTCAAGACTCTTCTTCGCGTCCCAATAAAACTTAGCACAAATCTTGATGTTGGTCCAGTACTCGGTGTATTCTCCATCTACTTAAGATGCAAAAAAGATAATGATGGTGGGCATTGCTTTGAACCCTATTTTGTTCCTTCCAACCTTTAGTACCTTATTACCACCAACTTTTCAGATATCACACATTATATATCAGGATATAATAGCTGTTCGAATTCAATTCTTGCCTTTCTATATATTTTGACCAAAAATGTAAGCCTAGCACAGTAATTTGGATTAGCTGTCTACATTCATGCGATAAGTGCAAATGCGTTGTGTATTGGTCGGCGTTACTCTGAATATTGCCCACATTCTTATTAAAATCTGAGGCCAAACTGGCACAAAGTTATTATAATCAATTGTTGGATTCCATATTGAAAGCGAGAATAGTACATGCATAATTGAATTCATTCATTTGAGTTGAACGTATTACATTATATAGGAAAAGGAAGAAGCTGGACAAGCCATAGGAACTAAACGGCACAGTAGGTGGAAGGCCATCTGCAGGAGCCTATCAATGCATGCTTGCGTAGGAGACACAAGTTGGAAGGATTAGTCATCAATGCAAGGATTAGCTGTCTAACACGCCCCTGCAGTCAGAGCGTCGTTGGAGCGGACGTTCAAACTGGACCGAAACTCGGTGAAGATAGACATCGGGAGTTCCTTGGTGAAGATGTCGGCATATTGTGTCATCATGGGCACATGAAGAACGCGGACCTGGCCAAGAGCAACACACTCATGGATGAAGTGAAGATCGATCTCCACATGCTTCGTACGCTGATGTTGAACGGGGTTGGTGGAGAGATAGACCGCGCTGATGTTGTCACAATAGACAAGAGTAGCCTGACGGAGAGGAGAATGTAACTCATCTAGTAGTTGCCATAGCCAACTCGCCTCAGTAACCCCATTAGCCACTACGCGGTACTCAGCCTCAGCACTGGAGCGAGAGACTGTTTGCTGCCATTTGGAAGACCAAGATATAAGATTGTCACCCAAAAGGACTCCATAACTGGATGTAGACTTCCGTGTATAAGGGCAGCCCGCCCAATCTGTGTTAGTGTAAACAACCAAGTCTGCCGGAGATGTCCGATACAAGATCAGCCCATGATCAAGGGTGCTACGAAGATAGTGAAGAATCCGCTTGATGAGCGCAAGATGTGGCTCTCTGGGATCATGCATGAATAAGCAGAGCTACTGAACTGCATAAGAGATGTCAGGACAGGTGAATGTCAAATACTGAAGAGCTCCGACGAGGCTATGGTAGTCTATGGCATCGGCCATAGGTGGTCCATCACTAGAGAGCTTGGAATGTCTATCGATAGGTGTACTGCAAGGCTTACACTCTGACATACTAGCTCGCTCAAGAATTTCTAGAATATAGTGATGCTGAGAGAGGTGCATAGAACCATGCTATCTGGTCACTGATAATCCCAGGAAATGATGGAGCGGACCGAGATCCTTCATAGAAAATTCTTGCTGGAGGGCAGTGACCGTCCGGCAAAGGAGGAACTCAGATGAGGCTGTAAGGACAATATCATCCACATAGAGCAATAGGTAAACTGTGTCTGATCCTCATTGAAACTGAATACTCATGTGTCTGACTTTGCCTCATGAAATCCAAGTGAAATAAGATGAGTTGCAAACCGATTGTACCATGCACGTGGAGCCTATTTCAGCCCGTAGAGAGATTTTTTGAGCCGGCAGACATAGTTAGGGTGGGCCAGATCAACAAATTCAGAGGGCTGCACACTGTATACTATCTCAGAGAGGGTTCCATGGAGGAACGCATTTTTCACATCTAGTTGATGAACTGGCCAGTCACGGGAGAGAGCCAACGTCAGAACCGTCCGAATAGTGGCCGGTGTGACCACTGGGCTAAAGGTTTCGGCGTAGTTGATGCCGGGGCGTTGAGTGAAACCACGGAGGACCCAACATGCCTTATAGCGATTGAGAGTCCCATCTAGATGAAGCTTGTGCCAATAGACCCACTTGCCAGTCATGAGGTTGACGCCAGACGAGCGAGGAATGACAGTCCATGTTTCATTTGCCTAGAGAGCATCAAATTCCTCTTGCATGGCAGCACACCAATTGGGATCTGCTAGAGCACCGCGGTACGTCTTTGGAACGGGCAAGAGGGCAGTGGCGTGAAGGTTTAGCCGATCTGTCGGAAGGCGAAAGCCAGCCTTCCCCCAGGTGATCATCTAGTGATTTTTCACCACCGGCGTTATGAGGAGAATAATCGACGGAGCACCAATCCGACTACGAGCTGCTGGTGCCAGGGCAGTTGATGATGAAGGGCCCTGGACCGAGCTCACAGTAGGCATTCTTGATGCAGCAGCAAGGCCCAGCAGCGACTCCATGCCAGGCGTTGTAACGTCAGGCATGTCCGCTGTATTAGCGGTGATGCCGGACACAAGGTCCGGTGGGTATAGAACCGGCCCGGCTCCGCTGGCAGCAACCCACGGCTGAAAAGCAACGGGGGCAGCAGGGCTAGACTGGTGGGCAGTAGGGCATGGTGGCGACACAATGCTAGATCTAGACATGCTGGGCACGGCTGCTGGACTAGTAGCGACACCGAGCACAAGGTCCGGGTGGTGCAGAGGCAGCCTGGCTCCGCTGGCAGCAACCCACGCCTGAGAAGAAGTTCGGGCAGTAGGGTCGGACTGGTGGGTACCTGCAGGGGTCCGCAACCCAATGGGTAGTGGAGAAGAGTCTATATCGAACAAGAAATCAAGGTCAGTGCACGACGGTGCACTCCCCATGTTAGCGAATGGGAACGAGTGCTCGTCAAACGTGACATGCCGAGAGAGAATGACCCGATTGGAGCTCATATCCAGACACCGGTAACCTTTATGCTTGGAAGAATAACCAAGAAACACACAGCATGGAGCGCGGAGAGAGGTTGTGTGGCAATGGTGGCGGAAAGTTTAGGATAGCAACGACACCCGAAAACCCGAAGGTGCTCATAGGAAGGGGGGAGCCATGGAGAGCGAAATATGGGGTTGAAAGACCAAGGGTTTTGGTAGGGTGTCGGTTGATGAGATAGGTGGTAGTATGGAGAGCTTCAACCCAGTACTGAGGTGGCATGCTAGACTGAAAAAGAAGAGATCGAACAACATTGTTGATTGACCGAATGGCACGCGCAACCTTGCCATTCTGCTGGGAAGTGTAGGGACACGACATGCGGAGTGCAACACTGTGAGTGAGAAAGAACGAGCGTGCAGAGAGGTTGTCAAATTCTCTCCCATTATCACACTGAACGGATTTAATGGTGACACCGAACTGTGTGTGGACGTGCGCAAAGAAGTGGGAGATAGTGGAAAAACTATCTGACTTCAAGCGCAAGGGAAATGACCAAAAAAATTGGAACAATCATCGAGGATGACTAAGTAGTATTTGTAACCAGAGACACTAGCAACAGGAGAGGTCCAAAGGTCACAATGTATTAAATCAAAATTCTGACTAGCACGCGAGGTGGAGGATGCAAAGGGTAGCCGAACATGGCGACCAAGCTGGCATGCATGACAGAGAGTATCCATGGTTCCTTTATTATAGGGAATAGCAGTGGTACTAGCTAAATGATGAAGAGCTTCGGTGCCAAGGTGACCAAGACGATGATGCCAAAGTAGGGGGGATGTGGCGACCATGGCATAGGAGTTGGGTGGTGCAGGAAGCAGAGGGTAGAGGTCTCTAGTGCTATTGCACCTGGTGATCACACTTCTGGTCTGAAGGTCCTTCACAGAAAGGCCGCATGGGTCAAACTCAACGGAACAGTTATTATCAATGGTAAAGCGACAAACAGAAATGAGGTTCTTGATTATTTGCAGTGTGACTAGCACATTGCTAATAGTAAAATGACCATGGGAGGTGGGGATTTGTGTGGAACCAATAGGCGTGACAGGAATCAAAGAACCATTGCCAACAATGATATGAGAAAGCGAGTCATAGGAGTTGGAATGGGGGGTGGAAAGGTTACCGGCGGCCGAAGTCATATGGTTACCGGCTCCGGAGTCCATGTACCAATCTGTTGAAGGCGGTGGCGTCAGCTGCATCGTGTTGAAGGCTTGTGCCAACGCTTCCTGATCCCAACCCCCAGTACTTGCGGTAGGGTGTTAGACCATGGGCGAGCCGGGCATGCCCATGCCATAACCCACACCGTAGGGCATACCCATGCTGTAGGGAACTCCGTAGCCGGGCGGCAAGCCAGCAGGCCTGGTGACTCTAGAGTGTGCTGTCAGGGCATAGGAGGGTGCCCGGTTCGGTAACGGAGGGCGCGCATTGGGGCCACCAGCAGGAGGACGAGGCGCGCTAGGCCAAATCTGCACAGTGCCTGTCCTTGGGTTGAACCAAGACGGCGGCCATGAGCCTTGAGTGCTCGGTGCGATAGATGGCTTGCCTTGGCCGCCACCATTGTTGCCTTGGCCGCCACCATTGCCGTGATTGTAGCGGCGGTGATGGTTGTTCTACCGGTTGCTGCCTGAGGTGACAGAGCCTCCAGGAGTGCCGCTTGAAGTGCCTTGGGAGGCGCTGTGGCCACCGGTGCTGCCACTGGGAAATGTCGAGACGCCACCACCGTGTGTGCCAGAATTAGGAGGGCGCATTCCAGAGCCCGTGGAGAGGAGAGCAGTTGATGGCAACAGGCTCCAGTCAGCGAGCGTGATCTCTTCTAGGAGGAGGTCGTTGCAGACATCGTCGAAAGACAAAAACGGCTTCTATCACTTGAGGAGGGCTGCCATGTGTGTGAACCGTCCATTGAGGTCACGTAGAATGGCCAAAACAAGGGTCCGATCGAGGACATGTTCGCCCAGATGACCAAGCTGATCTGCCATGGTTTTAAATTTGTGACAGTAATCCAAAATATTGAGATCACCTTGAACGAAAGTGCGAAACTCTACGTCAAGGATCATGGCGCAAGTTTTTTGCGACGAAAATGTCTTCAAGGCCGAGCCAAACTTGCCGATTGGAGGCACCTACTGTCATGACACTCTCTAGTAAATTGGGAGAGATGGTGCCAAAAAGCCAAGAGACTACGACACAGTCCATGCGGTGCCACTGGGCGATGTCGGGGAAGGCATCGTCAGAGAGGACATGCTCGTCGAGTGCGTATTTGCCAAGGGTGATGAGGTGGAGGCCACGCCACTTCGGATAGGTGGTGGAACCGAGCTCGAGGACGATGGGAACCAGCGCCTTGATGTTCATGATGGTGACCGCCTGGGCATGGAGATTGGCGACGAGGATGGCGTCAGCCTCGGCCTCCCGGCGGCCACGCTCAGCCTCCTCATGCGCAGCCTCGGCGAGTTCGGCGATGCACCTCTGTTCCTCATTGGCACGTCATAGATTAGCTACGGCATGCTGGTCGCGCTCCTGACAAAGGAGTTGGACCTCTCTGCATAGGCGCTCAAGCTCGGCATGGTCGCCGGCCATGAGAATGCTCAAGCTCGGCGTTTGATGCGGAAGCAGTAGGTCATAGGAGCGAGGAGTGACGCTTACTGATACCATGAAAGCGAGAATAGTACACGCATAATTGAATTCATTCATTTGAGTTGAACGTATTACATTATATAGGAAAAGGAAGAAGCTGGACAGGCCATAGGAACTGAACGACGCAGTAGGTGGAAGGCCATCCGCAGGAGGCTATCAATGCATGCGTGCGCAGGAGACAGAAGCTGGAAGGATTAGTCATCAATGCAAGGATTAGTTGTCTAACACATATGTTTAACATTTTGCAAAAATAGCATATTGCTCAGCGTGTATAAAGACTATCATGAACATTATCTTGATCTCCATCATCTTCATCCTCCTTTTCTTTTGGAAGATTTTCCTAGCCGGTTCAGGTGTTGCACAGACAATGTCATCCTTTTCATATCTCTTGCTGCAAGTGCTCTCCTCCACCATCCTCTTTTCTCCTGCACCTGCGCTATCCTACATCAATTCAGATGTGAGCTTCCACCATGTACAACAAGAACCTTCAAGATATCGAACCCATGTAGTAATCGTCGAGCCATAGCCTGAAACTGACATGGGGCACTGTCATTGGCACGAGTCCTTCCTGCCGAACACCCTGACAGACTCTAGCAAGCCACGCCTCGTGCACTCCTACATGGAGGTGTTAAGTGGCTTTGCCGCGAGGTTGACCGATTCTAAGCTCGACGCGGTGGCCAGGAGACCGGGGTTCGTGTGCGCGTTCCTAGAGCGCACACTCGCGACGATGCACTCGCCAGCGTTCCTCGGGCTGACGAGAGGCGTCGGGTTCTGGAACGACGCCGGGTACAGGAAGGGTGTAATAGTCAGCCTGCTCGACAGCGGCATCCACGCGCCACACCCTTCCTTCGACGATCATGGCGTCATGCCGCCCCCTGCGAGGTGGAAGGGCGCGTGCGAGGGATCCAATGCCTGGTGCAACAACAAGCTCATCGGCGCCAAGTCGTTCATCGCAGGCGGCGACACCGGAGATGACATCGGGCACGGCACGCACACGGCATCCACGGCAGTGGGGAACTTCGTCGCCAGCGCCTCGCGAGATGGCCTTGCCGCTGGGATGGCGGTGGGGACCGCACCGACCCGTGTAACAACTCTGCCTTAATTAGGTGTAATTAAACCTAAATAAGTCATTAGTCACTAAGCAAAAGGGGTGAAATGTCCTTTTTGACCCAAAAAAGCTCTTTTTTGAGTTAAATATAAAACTTGAGTTTTTATATACAAACTTGAAATTTTGCCCAAATACGAGTTGTAAAAATTTTAATTTCAAACAACTTTTGTTAAAAACACTCTGGCTAATCAGAGTGGGAGAAGGTCAAAAACAAGAATCCAACTAGGAGTACATTAAACCCTACAAACAACCTAAGTCCTGGAATTCAAGTCTTTACTCAACTTTGCAACCTGCTATCTCACAATTTCACATCTAACCTCAAGTCAGGAATTTAATAAAAGTTGTAGTCCCTTGAGTGTGTTCCAATTTTGTTACACTGACCCAGGTCCAAATCGAAACCTAACCTACTCAAAAACTTGGTCAAAGTCGGATAAAACAGTCAACTACTCAAAAACTTGGTCAAAGTCGGGTAAAACAGTCAACTTAGCCCTCTGGGCATTCTAGCTCTAAGTTTGGAAACCTTCCAGAGTGCGCCTCTTGACGAGTGTGTTCCTCCAAATTTTTGAACTAAACTCAAGAAAAGCCCTTCATAGAAGTTGAAGTCCTAAGACTGAAGAGAAAATCCTTAAATAGCATCTTGGTCTAATTCAACTTAGAAGCTGTCCAAAATTCGAGTCAAAAATAGCCAAACTCCTGGAATTCCACCAAATCGGCTGAAATGTCTCAAGTCTGAAATATCTGGTTTTTGGCAAATTTTGGCTCGAGTTATTTCCAAATCCTTTCAAAATCTAAACAAACACTTTTAATAAAGTTTGAACTACGACCATAGTACTACAAGTTTGCTTAAGGGTCATTTGAACATTTAGTTTGAAAATCTTGAGTGGAGGGCTCCCAAAGCCGGTCTTGTTGCTGCCCGGCGTTGCCTCGCGCCAGCGCGCCCAAGCATGTTCACCCGCGCGCCGCCCGCCGTGTGGCCGCCATCCACCGGCGAGCTCGCCGTCACCCTACCCGCGCCCACGACAAGATGGGACGAGCGTTGTGCTGGCCAATCGCCGCCAAGGCCATCTCCCTCCCCCCAGCGCACGATCCGCTCCGCCCAACCGGCACCCGCGCCTTCATCTCCCACGCATGCCACGCCACCACCGGGCACCGGCCATGCCGCCGCCCCCAATCCGGCGCTTGACGCGACCAGACGCACGCTCGCCCTCGCCAATCCTCCCGCCCGGCAAAACCGCGCTTGCCCGACCCTATCTCCCTTGACCAATGCACTGGGGATCCTATCCCCGGAACTCCGCTTCTCTGGCCAATGGCGCCTCCGGCCAATGACCGCCTCGCCCACGCACCAGCTCCCCTCGGCCTTATCCTCCCGCGCCCGAGGCCCCGCCTCGACCCTTTACTCCACCTCTGCCCCATAAAAGGGCCAAGCCCACCATCACTGCCACCCTTCGCCACCTCCCGCACACCGCGCCCCTGTTTTCCTCTGCGCCGCCGCTAGGCTCCCATGGAGCTCCCACCTCCGTACCACCCCGCGCTCTGACGACCTCTCCGCCCGCTTCGCCACCCCTCCAAGCACGTCCCCGAGCCACTCGTTGCCCTCCCGACGCCGCCGGTGTGCCGGAACGCCGCCCGCACCGCCACCCGCCACGCCAAGTCGCCGCCGCCGTGTTCCGACCCTCACCGGCCATCTCCGTCACCCCAACTCCACCAACTCGAGCTCAGGTGAGCCCCTGCGCCTCTCTGGCAACTTGTTGCCCGATCCCCACCGGCGAATCGCTGGGGATTTCGCCGCCGCCGCCGTGCGCACCCCCGGGGACGACATTGCATCTTCCCCAATCTTTCCAGGGGCCTAGGCGCAAAACTCAGGGACCCCTACATGAATAAACCATAGACATAGGGGGTAGAGTGCAAGTTTGCCACGGTTTTTGGTTTAAAATTGGCAGAAAAAGGTTTAAACTTTGTAAATGCCTAGTAAATCGTACAAAAATCAGAAAAATATCAAATCACTTTTGTTGGAATCCTTGTTCTGTCTAGTTTCTTACAAAAATAAGTTTGCTCATGTTACTATTGAAATTTATATCCTATAGTTTTATTTCTTGCTTAGGCCTTTTAAATCATAGTAAATAAGAAGAAAAATGAGAAAAAGGTAAATCCAACTCTGTGGAGTATGTTTCAGTGAATAGAAGCTCAGAAAAAATATTTAGGGCCCTGGAGTAGAACTTAAAGTTCCTGTTTTAACCTTATATTTGAAATCTAGGGTTAAATCTTACTTTTTGCATAAGTTTTAATCCAGAGCTGAGAAAAATATGAAACCACTTAGAGTAGCTCAGTTTTGAGAGGTAGTTTACAGAAAGAAACCCACCTTCCATGTAAAGCATATTTAAATAGGAGATAAATAGGCGAAATAGTTGTCCGTCTCCAAAAATCATGAAAAATTCACCAAAGCTTCTGTAACACACCTTCAACCTACAGGTAAAATTTCACCCTTAAATTCACTGTAGGTTTGGAGATAGAAATAGTTAAGAGCATGCTACCTTTAATGATGATATGCTTTTAATTCTTTTTGTGGTAATCCAATGGCTCCCAAAATTTTACAGTAACTTATTAATGACTTTAGTGAGGTGCTGTAATTTTCTCAGTACCTTTGGTTGCTCTTTGTTTGTGGAAGCATTTTTGGCTAAGTAATCGACTTAAAGGAATAAGAAGAAATATAAATCCTACTAAGCTAAATAAGTAATTTTGGAAGAGATAAAAAAACATTCAAAAGTGAATAATCCTCCAAATGCACTTGAACGACCTCCCACCTTCCTTGTGCAACTCTAAGTTGCAAGAACCTAAATGTGTACGCAGTCACCATCAAAGTCAACCTCAAGTTTAAACCGACCGCCTTGCTTTATGAAGTTAAAGAAAGTAAAACCTTGTTTAGGTGAATGTGGCCTACATGCAACTTTCTTTCTACCAATAAGCCATGCCTTGCATCATTTGTGTACACGCATGAATAAACTAAACTCTTGGATATGCATGTCGTGTAGAAGCTAATCTCGCTGACGAAACCTACGAGCTCCACCCTACGCCGGACGACGAACTTGCTGCGGAGCTTCATCACTTGGAAGTCGAGCTCGAGCTAGATCAAAACCCTGAGGAACCGATAACTTTTCCTGAAGGCAAGCCCCAGTGCATGAATTCCCCGTTTTAAATTTATGCAAGTTATTGATGCTTATGATTTTGCATTTACATTTGTAGAAGTTGATTGAAACCGTAGATGCATGAACTTAGTACCTTGATCTGAATACTAGTTGTTAAGGTCGAGTAGCTGCAATGCTTAATAGGTCTCGGTAAAAGTTAAGTGTTTTTCTGTCACTCGCGAGTTATAGGAGTTGAGTGCTTTACTTATGTTGCAACTATAAGGACGATGGACGGGGTCGGGCTTATGTTCGATACTTGGTGGTTTGCCCCGTCTGTCTACATGAAATGGACTAAGGTCGAAACGTGTCGGCGTTCGTGATCAAGTGTTTGAAAGTTCTAATCTCGTACCTAGTATGGGATGGGGAAGCCTAGTACCTGATTGAACTAGGGCGTGGCTTATACTCCTGCTGTCCCTGGAACGAGGTTACCATGGTGCATCATGTGGGTGCAAGTGTGGTCACAGTACGGCAAGAGGCCGGGACTGTGGAGCATTGCATGCTAAGGGATGTTTGACCCTAACACGTGCCTGGGGATCGATGGGGATGGCTAACAAATGAAGCGACCCTTCGTGGTGCGCGGATGTCGTGAGATTAGGTTCGCCATGCATGGTTAATAAATTCGAATCGATTCGTCTGCCTCTCACAATTTGGGACTGCTTGATCGCTATTTTGCACTGAGTAAAGATGGAACATGTTGATTTTAATCTTGATGCTTATTCTTTAATTGCTTGGAAAACTATGCTTGGTTAGTATAAGTTGATAATCTAGACTGGTTAATGAACGTAGAACTTGAGCTAAAATATTGAAAATAAGGACCGACTATAGACGCATTTGGAAAAACAAATCCAAAGCCAAAAATCCTTGCATATCTAGGAGTTGGTCACAGTATTTATCACTGTCGGGTCAGTCTTGTTAAGTATTAGTTGTTCAACCTTGTTGTGGCTTAACTTTTCACGTAACGTCGATAGTATGGTTGCTGGCACCACTTGACCTACCTAGCTCCCTCCGGGCTGGACAGTCGAGTGAGATCCCTCCTCAGATGGCGAGGGTAGGGATCATTGATGTCATGATCGGCTTCGTCATGATATCATGTATTGACATTTAGCTTTCGCTTGTTTTACTTCACTTCAAACCTTGCAAACTTGTTTGAATTTCGAAAAAACTCTGATGTAATAATTTGTTGAACTATGTTAACGTGATGGGAATGTTGTAATCTTTGTGCTACTCACTTTCGTGTGAGCAATGCTTCTCGATCCTGTGTAAGTGGTTTATCGGATGAAATCCAACGGACGACCCAGTTGACTTGCTTAAAGTGCATGATCGCGTGTCAGGCGACTTAAGTGCATTTTAGCCAGGTGAATTTGGGCAATTCCGCCACAACCTGCCATGTCGCCATGTACAAGGTGTGTAGCCCGCGGTGGTGCGAGAGCTCTGCCATTCTTGCCGGACTTGACGCGGCGATTAAGGATGGGTCGATGTGCTCTCCCTCTCGCTTGGTGGCACCAAGAGCTTGGAGTTCGATCAGGACCCTATCGCCATCGGCGCGTTCAGCGCGGTGTTGAAGGGGATCCCCGTGGTCTGTGCGGCCGGCAACACTGGCCCCACGGCGTCGTCTGTCGTCAACGACGCACCGTAGTTTCTCACGGTCGCTGCCGGCTCAGTGAACCGGAGCTTCCCGGCGGACGTGCAGCTTCTCAAGGGCCCACGCGTCGTTGGAGAGACCTTGACTCAGGCCACAAACTCAAGCTCCAAGCCGTATCCTCTCCTCTATTCCGAGGAGCAGCAGCACTGCGACTACTCCGCCGAAGACAGCAGCATCGCCGGCAAGATCGTGGTTTGCGAGGCCAACGGTGGCTTAGCGGACAAATCGATCATCCGTGACCTGAGGAGTGCTGCGGCGGGTGGCGTGGTGCTGATAAATGCCGACATCAATGGCTACACCACCGTGCTCCGGGATTATGGCCCCGGCGTCATGCAAGTGACTGCCGCCGATGAGATCAACATCACGGATTATGCGACATTGACAAACAACCATTCCGCAGCGACGTTCACGTTCAACAACACGGAGATTTTGGTCCGGTCATCCCCAACTGTCGCCTCGTTCTCGGGCCGCGGCCCAAGCACGGTCACCCCCGGCTTGCTCAAGCGGACATCCTGGCTCCGGGGCTCAACATCCTCGCCGCGTGGCCACCGTTGGGCATGACCGCCGTCGAGTCGTTCAACATCATATCCGGCACGTCGATGGCGATGCCGCACACCAGCGGCATTGCTGCGCTCGTCAAGAGCGCCCACCCAGACTGGTCGCCGGTGGCCATCAAGTCAGCCATCCTGACAACATCCGACGCCGTTGACAAAAATGGTAAACTCATCCTCGACGAGCAGCGCAAGAGGGCCGGCGCGCACGCGACGGGCGCCGAGCATGTCAATCCCACGAGAGCTGCTGATCCCGGCGTTGTTTACGACCTCGGCGTGCCAGAGTACGCCGGCTACATCTGCGCGCTGCTAGGCGACCGGGCCCTGGCAACCATCGTGAGGAACTCGAGCCTGAGCTGCTCGGGTCTGCTCAAGACGCCGGAGGTGCAGCTGAACTACCCCACCATAACCGTGCCGCTGCAGCCGACGCCGTTCACGGTGAACCGGACGGTGACGAACGTGGGGCCGGCGGAGTCCACGTACATGGTGAAGGTGGACGTGCCGGGGTCGCTGACGGTGCACATTTCGCCCTTGACACTGGTGTTCTCTAGGGCTGGAGAGAAGAAGACGTTCAGCGTGACGGTCAGCGGCCAAGGCGCAGATGGGCAAGCTGTCGTTGACGGGAGCTTGAGCTGGGTGTCAGGGAATCATGTTGTTCGAAGTCCGATCGTCGCCATTTTCGGTCTCGCCCGTCCTCGGCTCATGTCATGACGAATGTCTGATCTGCTTCCAATCTTCAGAGCTGCATCTCAAAAAATAAACCGTGTAATACTACATACTTCCTTCGTTTCGAATTGTAGGTCGTTTTAGTTTTTTAAGGTTCATAGATATTATTATGCATATCTAGATATAGTGTATGTGTAGGTGTATAATAATATCTATGAACCTAAAAAAGTCAAAACGACCTACAATTTGGAATGGAGGGAGTACAAGACGTTTCAAAAAACATTTTGTGCAATAGAGATTCAACTTACATCCCCTTTGTGAAAACAAGTTGATTTTGTTTTGAAATTTATCTATTCCCGTGCAGTCTTTCTTGTCACCGTGCAGCCTTCCAGTGTTTATGAACAGGACCTGAAATTTCATTTTTGATATTTTGTATCTGGAATCTGCGAATTATTCTAGCTTTTCTTCCAAATCTCATTCAAAATCGTTCCAACAAAAATTAACTTT
Organism: Setaria italica; assembly: GCF_000263155.2. Classification (NCBI taxonomy): domain Eukaryota; kingdom Viridiplantae; phylum Streptophyta; class Magnoliopsida; order Poales; family Poaceae; genus Setaria; species Setaria italica. The sequence continues at coordinate 29,518,091 of NC_028458.1, read as the reverse complement.
CCAATTTATATAAGAATTTAATGAGTCTCATCTCTAGAAGGACAACAAAGCGCCCTCCATTGCACTGCTGGTTCATCCATGTACTCCATTCTGCAGGTTTCCAAACCGATCCCGTAGGTTGGGGTTTATCCTTGTTCTTCCACATAACCAGTGTAAAATGACACAATGCAAAAAAAAAATAACGTTTTCACCAAAAAGGTCAACGATTTGTTAGTCACACTTTAGAAATCCATAGTTAGGCAAAGATGTATGGCATATATGTAGTAGTGAACCAAACATGGGTAGTCAAAGGCATGCATCCACCCATTCTTCAACCACAAATTCTTGATATTTAGATGTATGACCTTGGTTAAGGAGAATTTTTGTTATGGAGAGGCCAAACATTACGAAGAGTAGTATACTGAGCTGTTTGGATGCAATCCAGGGGATCTTCCTTTCACGTATTTAGAGATCCCGATGCACCATTGTAAACACCATAATGTAGACCGAGTGCATTTGAGAATAGATTTAAACGAAAACTAAGTAATTGAAAGGCAAAACATTTATCATATGGAGGTAGACTAGTGTTATTAAATTAAGTACTAAGCAACCGCCCTATATTTATGGTGTCCTTTTCGTGATCCTGCAAGGGATCCTATGAAATTTGGATTTCTATGAGTCAAGATTCTTTTGGCAAGGCAACGATGACAAACAAAGGACATCTTGTATGGACCAAAGACCAAGGAGGGTTGCGAATAACAAATGTCTGGATTAAAAACAAATACCTCAGCAAATGGTTATTCAAATTAAACCTGGCAACTGAAATTTTTGAAAAGGTTTATTAAAATGCCAGGGAAGATTTTCTAGGATGCAGGACCCTCAAAATAAAAGATGGTGTGCTGACCAGATTCTGGGAAGACATTTGGGTAGACATTTGGGTAGGGTCAAAACTACATAAAGAGCAATTCCCATGTTTGTATAATATTACCTTCTATCCTCACACAACCATGGCTAATGTTATGAACGAATCAAACCCCACTAAATATTGCAGTTCGAAGAGTGCTACTTGGGGATAAACTAGTTGCTTGGAATAACCTTGTGGCTAAAGTAGCTATTTGCCAGCTCATTGCTGAGAGAGATATGTTCAATTGGGAGCTACATAGGAACGAGATGTTTTCAATTCAGTCTATGTACCGATATATGATGAACATGGATGTCCCTTTCACCAAAGAAATTATTTAGAAGTTGAAAATACCTCTAATTTTTTTCCTTAGGTTCATTACAGAGTAGGATAATTTAGTCAAGAGAAATTGGAAGGGTAGCTAACAATGTTGCTTTTGTGATAGTAACGAGACAACCGGGCATCTATTTTTTTATTGTCATCATGCAAAAGCTATTCGGAGGATTGTTTATACTGCTACCAGGTTAACCTCACCTAGGTCGATAAATCATATGCTTTGGAATTGGTTAACGAGTATAGATAATAAGATGAGAAGTTTGATCCTCAGGGTTTGCTGCTCTCTTATGTGGCCGATTTGTTGCACTCGAAATGGTATAGTTTTTGAGAAAAAAAAACGTCACTTTTTTGGTGCAGGGGGTATTTAGGGAGCTAATTGGTTGCGATATTGGTTCCCATTGCAACATGAAGAGATAAGGGAATCAGTTCATGTGGCAAGCAAAGTGTTGGAAGTCATTGCATTTGGATGTTAATGAGGACATCCCCAATGGTAGTCCACAAACCATTGTTGAAGAGCATCACTCTCGCTGCACTACACAACCATGTGCTGAACAAGACAATGTCAACAAGGGGCCAATGACTCTGGCGAGAATGCAACGATTGCAACATGAGGTGAACTCGCTCCTTACTGATTATGGGCATGCATCTATCAAGAATTATTTACTACCTAATAGTGGTGCATTACTTTTTCTTAGATTTGAAGAATATGCAATGTATGTATAGGCTACTCAGTGCTCAAAGAAAAGCAACTTAAAGACGGCGTGTTGCTATTCCAGATTTTGACTTCCAAGTTTCACGGTGAATTCTGTACCACTCTCGGTGGATCCACCCAAGTATTATATATGGATGGAAAGATGGTGAAGTCTACTTTCATATGGAATAAACGGCACATCCATTGGAGCTTTGTGGTCCCAATTAAACTTATTTTGGTGAACACTGGTCCAGAACTCTGTTTTTGCCAAACTGGGCCAAAACCAACCCATTCAGCCCAGCTAGGTGGGATGTTCCTAGTATAAATAGCATCTCGACTCTACCCTAAAATCCTAACCACGAATTGTACTTAGAAAAATAGAGAAGCCAAGTGCTCTTGTCCTTAGGGTTGTGCCATAGCTGCCCCTTGAGGATTGGGAATTTTCTCTTCAACTAGTTCTTGTGTTTCCTTATGATTTGCAAGAGCTTATATCTCTACCTTGTGGTTCAGGTAGACACCGACCAAATTGTGTGGTTGGGCAAAATCATTTGTCACATGTGGCTGTTTGAGTAGCTGTTGGTGCTATTGGTTCGTCAGGTTGCATGGGTCAAGTTATCCCCACAATCCTACGACGAGAAGAAGGCAAATCCAGCAACGCCCCGCATGAGATGTCTTCACCAAGACCGGATAGAGAAGCGGTAATTGGTGAATTTTTATTTTTATTTTAGTTATCCATTTTGATGCTAAATTTAATGTAAGAACCATGTTGTGTGCGGTCGTAGAGGGCGGAGACAATTCCATTTTCTAAAAAAAACTATATAACCTTTCAAACCGATAGATAAAAAATGTGTATAAACACGAACTGAACATAACTCACTTTGTTAGCCGTTAGTTGGGTTCGAGTCCTAAATGCAGCACATACAAATTTTCTTTTGTTGAATTAATTCAAAGAATTAATGCTTTTTTATGTTAGGTTATGTGTCTGACGACAACAAAGTAACTTTAGTGACTTTGTCATTCTTAAAATCTGCTGGCTCAATCCGTTGAAGGTGATTTGTAGGGATGAGTATATATCCATGTTACCATGTATATCAGCGTCTGGAATGTACATTGTTTTGCACATAAAAAAGTGAAATGTGTAGAAACTGGTTTCGTATATGGACTAGTACCGGTCCGCCTGCACCGAATTAGCCGCCGGTTCGATGCAGTACGTCGCACCCTGTTTGGAATCCTCGTCCACCTCCAACTTGTATCAACTACGGTACGTGCCACGTTGGAGTAGTCCGGAGTCCGAACACATGCCTTCATATATATTTTCAACTGCATGCTTTACCTAGACCTCGTACACGCGTGCCACCGAAACATCATCAGTAGCAAACAACTTGCCGTCTCGTCGACATGGGTAGGTTCAACGTCTTCTCCTGCTTCTGCTTCGCCGGCGACGAGGAGGAGGATGAGATCAAGAAGCCCACCAAGCCGAAGCCACCGCCGGCGCCTGAGACAGCAACGGCGACGACCCCAGCCGCAGCCGCAATCAAGAAGGAGCCACCCCGGCCGCCGCTGCCGGAGATTCCCCTCTCACGCGTGCCAGCAACCAAGGAAGACACGACGACTTACTCTTGGATACGGAGGCCGCCGGAAGACGTCGGGGTCCACAGGCGCACGCGCTCGGCGAGTTAATTACTAGCTATAATGGGTAGCATACAGATTAATTCTCGACGGAGGTTGACGTTATACTACTAGATCTCTTTTGGAAGTCTTATTTATCGCCTATTCTCAAGTTTCAAGCATATTTGTTCATAGATTGCGTCGACAGGTCGAGCTATATCTTGCAATCATATCGCAGATTTGTGTTTAGGTCGAGCTATATCTTGCAATCGCAAATTTGTGTTTTGGTTGTTGACTTGTTGTGAAGTTGGTTACCCCTTCATCAGAGCTCGAGGAGGAGCTCTCCCAACAAAAGGGAGATAGAAAATTCCGTGCAGGAGGGCTGACCTCTACCGGTGCAGCCCCCCACGCCTGATGTGCGCTACGTGGACAGCTGAAGCATCAGACGCACACGATGGTAGTACATAGTAGAGCCTCGAACGAGTTCCTCCCGATTAGACACGGCTCAGATGACGGCTTAGCTTGGACGACAGATGAGGCTCTTTTCCCTTGCTCACCTGGTCACCCCCAATCCGCGCCGCTGATGTCCTTGACTAGCCACGCCGCGTTCTCCTCCTCGTCGTACTGGGTCCTGGGCCGGCTCCACCACCGAAGCGGCCTCCCGGAACCTTGATCTCACATTGCAGGAGGTTTCCACTCTGCCGGCCTCCTCTTCCTCGTTGTTGCCATGTTCCGCCTACAAGGTGCGCTCATCGGCTGCAGCGGATTGGCTCACGCCCTCAGCTTTTTTCCTGACGCGGAAGGGTGTTGTGGAATTCGTGATCTGCCCTCAATTCTTTTTTTCTCACCTTCTGCTGTTGCTCGGTGAAGAGATGGTGAGCTGAGTTGCTGTCAGATTTGGATGGTTCGGCCGATTAAAAAACAGGAGATGGTTCGTTTCAGGCTACCAATCTTACTCTTTCGTCGTTTCAGTCTTTCAGGATCTGGATGCTTAAGCTGACACACCCAACACCTCCCGGCGGTCAGGGTTTAAGGCAGGGGTTCCGCGAGGTGATTTCGACGTCCGCTCGTTCTAGTGTACTCGGTGTGTTGACCGTAAATTGTGTCAACACAAGCGTCGGCCATATGAGGCAGGGCTGCATGCTTGCAAAGGCGAGGGTCTAATTTGCAATCCTCCGGCATGGAGTGTTTTTCCACAAAAGGTAGGACTGCACGTAGAGTAAGATGTGGGGACGGTTCCTTAGAGGTGAGAGTTTAAATGCATTTGGGATTGAGGCTGCAGAGCATGTGTAGTATGTACCTAGTTTGGTTTAGAGACTGGCTGCAGGTCGATGTTGTGGGAATGTCACCCTGATGTACATGTACTAGATGGTTCTGGAATTCAGCCTCCAGGTTAAAAGCACGATGAAGCTAATTGTCCTGAAAAAGATCGATCTTGTTGCCCATGGCCTTGGGCACACGGACAATGTTGAAGGCTTCTTTTGCATGATGACGTGTACACCTATTTCAGGGTACATATGTTGATCAATCATCCGCCATTAAAGAAGAGAGGTGGCAACACAGAGGCGGTAGCAGAAGAGAGGTGGCCATTGAGCCCGATAAAAGATCTGAGAGGGGCGGAAGTTTTGGGTGGAAACGCTGCATCTTGCCGTGCGCGTGTTGCGTGTTAATATAGCACCAGAACTTCTCTGGCGGTGGATTTACATCAGGTCATTGTGATCCCTTGGAGTTTGGTTACAACAGATTGAATATCTCTGTCTTCTATAGGAGTCCATCATCCAAGGGATACGCACAACGTAACATTAAAGATATACGCACACCAACACGTTAAAAAGAATTGTTATACACCTATATGTCTCAACCGAATTCCCAATGATAAAGTAAAAAAAGCACCACCTCTCCATGACAGTTTTGGCTCATGTCAAGGGTCATGGCTTGATATTTGACCATCTATGGTGCGGCGGCTGCTGGGGCAGGGACAACCACTACTACAGAATAGTACATCACCACCGGCCCCAAACCACCCATCACCATCGATTTGGAGGTCCGGCCACTACAAAGAATGTTGTAATCCATGATGGTCAAATTTCATCACAAATCATCAAAAGCTCATCATAAAACGGTATCCATGATAGTAAAACTCGTCATAAAACGGTATCCATGTTAGTTTTCAATAACGTGTGAGAAATGTATGAAGCGTATAGATTAATCTGCATGACGTTTCAGCATGATCGTCACAGATTAACGCAATCCATGACGATTTTAAACCGTCATAGAATAGCCTCAAGCCCGTGTGACCCAACCCAAGATGAGGACGTAGCTGATGACGTGGAAATGATGTGGACAGCAATGATGACATGGCAGATGACTTGGTGATTGATGACGTGGAAATTGGGGCGACAACGTGGCAGATGACTTGGCTTGGCGATGATGACATCAGCACCATGGGCCATTTTTTAACAGGCCCAATTCAAAGTGGGCCTAATTCCAGCCCATGCAACAAACAACACAATTACACAGATTTCATACAATTTTGATACAAATCATATGTACATAGATTATTCTCATAGATAACAGCCAAGAACTGAAGAGGTAACACATGCCCTTCATATGTCTACCCTGTCCAAGAACACTAAACCTAGCTCTCTAATTCCTTATGAGTTCGTCCGAAACATGGAAAAAAAAAGGGGCAATGTCATGTTTATTTCACAGGCATTACGAGCTGCAGAAATAATGAAAGGAAACTAATAAGATATCTATGCATATGACGAAACTACCAACTAAAAACTGGCATGTGACAAGAATTCCATCCTTTTTTTCCGCTGTATATTTGTGCCACATCATCTGTTTAAGACTTAAAATGCATGAAAGAAGCATACAGCTGCCAAAGAACATTTATATAATCAGGAAGTAGTACAATGCCAGTATACTCTCACCTTTCCAGCCCTTGAGAAGAACTCATAAACATCTCTTTCGCCTGCCTTCAGTGATAGCTGTGGTAACGCTTATAATGTATAAACTAGCAAAGTAAGGCATCTTATTAAAAATCAACCTGGGAGGCAAATACAGTCCTCTGGTCCCTTTCTGGATCAACTTCTGGCTCAGCGTCATCATCTTTCCTACGTCTGCACTTCAACAAGAAAAGAAAAGAAATTTAGCAAAGCAGCATAAGCAATGCATAAAACAGTAAGAAATAGAACTGTGACTATAGATGGCATAATGTTTAATTAATTTGCAATCCTGATAAGCACAAAGCATGAAATGCTAGCCTAGGATCTAGCACTAGGTGGATTTGAATCAACAAATTCACATATGTACATTTGTCAGATTCAGAGCAGTAGAGACTTAGCACTAGAGGAACAAGCACAAGCACACGACTAGTACTCAGATCATTGACCAATTTTCACAAAGAGCCAAACCGGAATCCAATTAGCCAAGTCAATCTTCTACTGAATAACTCAAATTTGAAATTTCTCACATGGAAATATATATTCTCATTACATATACAGTAACAAGTGACAAAGGCTGACCACACATAGACAATATCCAATAACAGGAGTGGAGAAGGAAAAGCAACACTCACTAGATGCAACTCCAGGATTCAGAGTTGCAGCTCCAGGATTCAGCTCCACCAGCAACTACACCTACACACCAAAACTCAAGAAAGAATAGAGTCACAGTCAGAGATGAGTGGATCAGAAATGAGCTTGCCGTCAAGCAACACAGGTCAAAAGTCCACGATAATAAACATGCAGCAAGCTGCCTTTCTGGAAGAAAGACAAGTTTACATTATATGCTAATTACAACTACTGCATTTCTGGACAGGGGATAGAATAAAATAACTAAAGCTCCAGCTGCACAATAAAGTTTGATGACAAGTAAACAAGTTGTACAGAGATTATAAACTTATCCTATAGGGACAGATCTAGTGACATGGTTCAGACTATAGCATTACAAGTTCAGTCAGAGTGTCATGGTTCAGACAATAGCATTACAAGTTCAAACTTCGGAACATCATTCCAAGGAAAAAGATCATCGTACAGAACAATTTCAAGACTACAAGATTACAAGTTCATAAATTCATGTTAAGTTAGTCAGAGCATTGCAGTTCGGCAGAACAATTTCAAGACTACAAGATTACAAGTTCATAAATTCATGTTAAGTTAGTCAGAGCATTGCAGTTCGGAGTTTGCATTACAAGTACAGACTAAAGACTTTCAGAGCATCATTACACAGCACCAGCAGTCTAGCAAAAAAAAAAATCTACACTATACCTTTCCGGCATTTGGTCGAACAGGTTGCCGGCATCGCGGATGGACTCCTTGTCGCTGGAGCGAGGGAAGCGCCAAGCCCTTGTCGGTGTAGGGCACGAGGCGCTGCATGAACCGCTGGGCCTCCTCGTCGCAGCCATCTCCGGCGAGGTCGTCGACGGCGACGCCCTAGGCCTCGGCCTCGAGGACCTCGGCCCCTTGTCGCCCTCGACGGCGAGCGCGCCGCCGGTGTCCTGGCAGATGCGGCCGGCGAGCGGGTAGAAGACGCGGAGCGCGTCGGCGAGCGCGGCCGTCATGTGCGCAACAGCCCCGACGGCACTCGCCCCGGCCTGGTGCAGATTGGGATCCGGCGGTGCCAGCCCCGGCCTGGCGCAGATTCGCTCGCAGATCTGAAGAGGGGAGGCCACGAGCATGTCGGCGATGAGCGGCACGGACGGGCGGGGAGCGAGCGCGGAGGATGGAGACCGGAGAGTGGAGACGCGCGGCCGCAAGGGCATCTTGGAGCGGAGAAGAGGGTAGTGGCCGCCGCCGGCGAGGTGGAGGGCATGGAGCGGGAGAGGGAGACGAGGTACGAGAGAGGGGGCTGAGAGCAACTGCAAGAGAATGCTAATCTTACCCCTAATAATTTTTTAGGGAAAATGAAAAAAAAAAGAATTTCAACGGTTCCCCGAAACCTCCCAAAATATCCGTCCACCGTGTATATTTTCGCGTTCCGCTCCCTTCCCCAATCGCGATTCCCGCGCACGCAACCTCTTCCCGTGCGACCTCATTCAGGCTGCGGCGGGCCGGGACGCCAACGGCGAGCACCAGGCGGCGGCGGGTCGGGGCGCGACCTCTTCCCGCGCTACCTCTTCCAGGCAGCGGCGGGTTGGGACGCCGACGGCGAGCGCCAGGCAGCGGCGGGCTGGGGCGGCGTCCGGGTGGACGGCGAGCGCTAGGCGGCGGTACGCTCCTCTCCTTCCTACGCAAGAGGCCGGGCGGGTCCAATATGTGACCTGCCGCAAGCTCGCCGACATGATGAAAGACAGACCACCGCTCAGATCCGCGAGATATTCAACATCGAGAATGACTTCGCAAAGGAGCAGGAGGAGGAGATTCGCCAGGAGCACGCCTGGGCCTTCAACGTCTAGAAGCCTTCGGATCCACTTCGCGCTGCGCTCACATCTTACTGGATCTGCCGGTGCCAGCCTTAGCGGTTCGGTTCTATTGCCTCGATGCTTCCTTACTTGAGTTAATCGTAGTGGTTGCTTGACTTGCTTCTTAGTACTAGTTCTTATTTGTCGGATGGGGTCAGGTCAAGTATTCGGTCGTAGCAAATTCAGCTCATTCTGTCGAAGAAAAACAGAATCGAATATGTGGTGGAAGTTTTGAACTGTTTGCATGAACTGATGAATGAATATCACATCCAGAATTGCCCGTCATTTTCCAATCAATTCCATGCATCTGCTCTATGTCTGTTCAACATGCTCTGCTAATTTCGACTAATCCTGTTCTAGCTTAGCTAGCACTCTTGACCTGCTTGCATTACATGAAGTGCTCTCCACTCCCAAAATGAATTACATGTTGTTCAGTTGATTCGTTTTGTGCAATTGGTTGCAGCAATGCAGCATGATTGCTCAATCTATGCAGTTCTGCTTATAGGATGTTGCACTGAACACTTTATCCTGAACCTGGTGCTCCTGTTCAGATCTAAGTTGATTTAAGTTGCAGTGATTAGATGCAGTTAACAATAGGAGTATTGTGGTGATGGTTTTGGCATGTCGATCATACAATCAAGCCTTGTTTCTCTCTTAACTGGTTCTATAGCAACTAAGCTCTTAATCATCAGCAGGGGTGTAATGGCTTGTCATTGTTTTTTAGCACAAGTCATGCAAACTTGGTTCCGTTATCAATCGAACTGGGAAAAAGCACTCCAAACCCAGAACATGCTCTGCATTCTTCAGAAGATGAGTTGGCAGCAAGCCAAACTGGTGTCAATTTGGAATATGTATGTTGCATATTTATTGCCTTAAGCACAAAATGATCATGGTATATTGGTACGAGGGGCAGCTAGGTAAAGAAATTCTATGCAAATGCAGCATGACACGAGAACTTCTCTGTTTTGAGGATAATTTTGTCATAGCAAAGCAAGGTAACTTTTACCGCACGAGGATTTTGACAGGGGCTCTGGTCGCGTACGGTGGTTGGGGGAAAAAAATTCTACGGATCCTGAGCTCAAAGACGATGACATGGCTTATTTTGAATTATTGGGGGTGGTTTTTAGCGATCTGTTGTGGGCTGATATGTTTTTAGAGGAAAAATTTTTTAGTGTAGCCCCCAATACCTCATTTTGGGGAAGAATTTTTTGGGGAACTCTTGGAGTTGCTCTTAGGCGCGCTGCGGAGAAGGAGGTGCGCGGCGGACGGGTAGGAGGGTTGGAGAGGGTGCAGCGGACGGGCGTGAAGGGAGTGCGTGGATATTTATTGGACTTTGAGTGCATCTCAACTGTCTATTTTTCATCCAGCGGCTCAGGCAAGATGTGGTTTGAATTGGGCTGTGTGGGCTGAACAGTTAGATGGGCATGAACATATCTTTTGTCATATTCTCAACGTTTGATGTTTTTCTTTTCTTTTTTCATTTAAGGGGGTGTTTGGATATCCATGTTAAAGTTTAGCACCTGTCACATCGCATGTTTGGATGCTAATTAGGAGTATTAGATATAGACTAATTACAAAACTAATTGCACAGATAAAGTCTAATTCACAAGACGAATCTATTAAACCTAATTAGTTCATAATTTGACAATGTGGTGCTACAGTAACCATTTACTAATGATGGATTAAATTAGGCTTAATAGATTCGTCTCGCGAATAAGCACAGGGTTCTGCAATTAGTTTTATAATTAGCTAATGTTTAGTCCTCCTAATTAGCCTTCGAACATCCGATGTGACATTGCTAAAGTTTAGCACCTTGTATCCAAACACCCCATAAGGCACTAAAGAGTAACTAGCAAAAAAAATATTATCTTTTGTACTCTGATATATTTTTAAAATCTAACGGACTACATATATGGTGTTCCACCGGAGTTTCAATAATTTTCGTATTTATTTATTATTTACTATACTTTAAATGATTTTCTACATTTTTATTTTAAGTAATTTCAAATTAAACTGCGTGTACATCGATTAAGATTAAAAAAATAAAAAAATTATATTTAGTCTTATACGTTTCTTTATAGTCCGTATCCTAGAGATAGATGAAGAATTTACTTGTTTGCTATGGATAATTCAACTTTCTACTTCGTAATTATCAAGGGTGGAGCTAGGATTTGAGATAAGGGGTGGGGGCAATGGACAAAGCAACGTAGAACTGATTGCCATGTGAGCTGGTTTTAGTGATATATAATAATAACATGTTTCACAAGTCTTAACCAAAATAAAATTACATATATATCAACTTAAATTTAGCTCTTCGACTAGCAGCAAGATCATACGCTGTAATAATATCATCAGTAGTGATTGATGAAGTCAATTCCTTCTCAATATAAACTATCAAACAATCTCACAGAAATCTATCTCCCATTGTACATCTGAAATGTGTCTTCGCAAGTTTCATAGCTGAAAAGCATCTTTCGATAGTTGCAGTTGATACTGGAAGAGTTAATACTAATCTGCGGGCTGCGGTGGTGTCAATTTGGATAGCAACGGCGTGGCCGCGGTGGTCTGGTCTGGGTATGGGCATCAAGGCTTCTGGCAGTCTGGCGCCTGGCAGAGTGACGACGGCGGAAGACGAAAACGTCGCATTGAACGAAGACAGGAGACTTGATGGGTCACGAACTCACGATTCACGAACTATGGACTCAGGTAAACGTGCAGGCTTTCTTAGGGCATGTTTGGATCCAGCGTCCTAAACTTTATGACATGTCACATCGGATATTTAGATACTAATTAGAAGTATTAAATATAATCTAATTACAAAACTAATTGCACAGATGGAGTCTAATTCGCGAGACGAATCTATTAAGCCTAATTAGTCCATGATTTGATAATGTGGTGCTACAGTAACCATTTGCTAATGATGGATTAATTAGGCTTAATAGATTCGTCTCGCGAATTAGTATAGGGGTTCTGCAGTTAGTTTTATAATTAGCTCATGTTTAGTCCTCATAATTAGCCTCCGAACATTTTATGTGACCCTCCTAAAGTTTAGTACCTTGTATCCAAACACCCCCTTATTGGAACGGAGGCTTCTTTCTTATTAGGCCATGGACCAGGGAGTGCCAGACTGCCAGGGGGTGCCAGACTGCCAGGGGTAGAGGCACAGAGAGGCCCAGGCCACTGCAGAGGCTGCAAACCGTCAGGGGGTGCCAGGCTCCCCCGTGCCCCCCTCCCTCCGCCACTGGTAATTACCACATAATAATTATAATAATATCTAAATTTGGTCAAGAAACTCTAGAATTCAAATGGAAGCATATTTTGAGTCCATAATATTGACATAAAAAGTTCGAATAATTTTAGTAAAGTGGATCTATACATTATTCATAAATACATACATCTCTCCTATAGTTTCATATAACTCAACTCAAACATTGAAGTTTCTGTTGGGATACGAGGTAGGCTACACTAGCGCAAATCAAAATTTCTACCGCGTATAACCAGGAAGAACTGCCGTATAAGGATCACGGGATTACCACTCGACGCACTACTGGTGCGGAAGATGTAGATATACGTCGGTGCAGTGAAGACGATCACGTAGTCGTACGTAGTCGATCAACGTAGTCGTACGTAGTCGATCACGTCACGTCCAGCAGCTCCTACGTGCAGCAAGATCGCCTCCGGTGCCGCGGCTCGTCGTGGCTCGTCGGCGGCTCGTCCAAGTGCTGCAGGCGCAACACCTCCAAGGTATCCACACGTGCAGGGAGGAAGCGTCGCAAGCCGGACTGCTAGATCCGCGAGTTGCAACAGGTGAGGGCGTGGGAGGCGCGGCAGGTGTGTTTCGCCAAAAGGTGTAAACCCTAGAGCGCCCCCACCCCTCTATTTATAGAGGTTCCTGATGGGCCTCTGGATCCGAGGCCCATTAGTACTCCTAAACCTAATCCAACTCGGATCAGATCCGAATTGGGCTTCCAGCCCTTTAAGTGTGTGACCCTATGGGTTCGGATACGTATAGACATGGCCCGAGTACTCCTACTCGGCCCAATAGTCGGTAGCGGCCTCTAGCAAGACGTGCCAACTCCTATACGCACACGAAGATCATATCAGACGAACCATCACAACATTATATACATGCTATTCCCTTTGCCTCACGATATTTGGTCTAGCTTCAAGCCGACCGCTCTTTCTCGATCCTGTGATTCGGAATCCCTTTGTAGGTTAACTCTTAACCGTACGTAGCATGGCCATGCATTTTCGGATCCGATCACTCGAGGGGCCCAGAGATATCACTCTCAATCAGAGAGGGGCAAATCCCATCTTGACTGACCATGTCTCATAGCATGCTTTTTGACAAACCCGAAAGCTACCTTTATAACTACCCTGTTACGGCGTAGCGTTTGATAGCCCCTAAGTAGGTCGATCCACATCTAGAATACATGCGACAGTCTCAGGTCTAAGGACAAAGCGTATATGTTGTTTAAAGAGAGAACTACTTCTCGTGTTGGGTCAGTCCTAGCACATGTCTCCACATGTGTCCACATTATTAGTTCAACATCTCCATGTCCATGACTTGTGAAACATAGTCATCAACTAATACATGTGCTAGTCTAATATTCATGTGTGTCCTCACATGAACTCCGACTAGGGACAACTTTAGAATAACCATACAAGTAAAGAGTTTCACATACAATTCACATAATTGCAAATCAATTCAAGTAGCCTTTAATGGATATTCAATGAACACAATATACAAATCATGGATACAAATGGAATATCATCATCTCTATGATTGCCTCTAGGGCATACCTCCAACAGTCTCCCACTTGCACTAGAGTCAATCTAGAAGGTACCTAATACCCATAGCTCTTACATGCGCATCATGCTTAGCCTGCGGGAGTGGTTTTGTCAACGGATCAGAAATGTTCAGATCCGTGTGTATTTTGCATATCTTGATCTCACCCCGGTTAACGAAGTCTCGAATGAGATGAAATCGCCGCATTACGTGTTTGTTCTTTTGTTGGTTCCTTGGCTCCTTTGCTTGCGCAATTGCCCCATTGTTATCACAGTAGAGATTCAATGGGCTGGACGCATTCGGGAACACACCGAGCTCAATGAGGAAATTCCTTATCCAAACACCTTCCTTCGCGGCTTCCGAAGCCGCAATGTACTCGGCTTCTCTCGTAGAATCTGCCACCGTCTCCTGCTTGGAACTCTTCCAACTAACAGCACCACCATTTAGCGTGAACACAAATCCTGATTGTGACTTTGAATCATCTCTGTCGGTTTGGAAACTAGCATCGGTGTAACCTGTTACAACGAGCTCCTCCTGACCTCCATAGACGAGGAACATATCTTTAGTCCTTCTCAAGTACTTAAGAATGTTTTTCACCGCTGTCCAGTGACTCTCACCTGCATCAGATTGGTGTCTGCTTGTCATACTTAGCGCATATGAAACATCTGGGCGAGTACTTATCATTGCATACATGATAGATCCAATAGCCGAGGCATATGGCACTCTACTCATGCGATCCCGCTCATCAGCAGTCGAAGGACACTGAGTCTTGCTGAGATGTATGCCATGTGACATAGGCAAGAACCCTTTCTTTGCCTCTTCCATGCTGAACCGCTTCAACACTTTGTCAATATAAGTATCTTGGCTCAAACCTATAAGCCTTCTCGATCTATCTCTATAGATCTTAATGCCCAGAATATATGCCGCTTCCCCTAAGTCCTTCATCAAAAAACTATTTTTCAGTGAAGTCTTTACGGACTCAAGCATAGGAATGTTATTTCCAATCAGTAATATGTCATCCACATATAAGATTAGAAATACTACAGAGCTCCCACTAACCTTCTTGTAAACACAAGACTCTTCTTCGTTCTTGGTGAAGTCAAACCCTTTGACCACTTCATCAAAACGAATGTTCCAACTCCTAGATGCTTGCTTCAATCCATAAATGGATCTCTGAAGCTTGCATACCTTTCCAGCATTTTTCGGATCGACAAAACCCTCGGGCTGTATCATATACACGTCCTCAGCTAGGTTTCCATTCAGGAAAGCTGTCTTGACATCCATCTGCCATATCTCATAATCAAAATATGCAGCTATAGCTAGAATAATCCGAATGGACTTAAGCATCACTACGGGCGAGAAGGTCTCGTCGTAGTCAACTCCTTGAACTTGTCGAAAACCTTTTGCGACAAGTCGTGCTTTATAGATGTGAACATTTCCATCCATGTCCTTTTTCTTGTTATAGATCCACTTGCACTCTATGGCTTTAACACCATCAGGCGGGTCAACCAAGTTCCAAACTTGATTGTCTCTCATGGACTCTATTTCGGATTGCATGACACTCTACCATTTTTCGGAGTCTGGGTCCATCATTGCTTCTGCATATGTCGCAGGCTCATCATTGTCCAACAATAATATTTCCCGCATTTCGCGGAGCCTTGCCGACCTTCGTGGTTGTGGCGGTGCTTCTCTTGCCATGGGTATCTCAACTTGTTCTGCTACGTTAGCATCACTTATTGATTCTTGCCCGATCGGCTCATCTTGAACTTCTTCAAGATGCACTGTCTTTCCACTCTTTTTTCTCCTTTGAGAAACTCTTTCTCTAGGAAAACCCCGTTCCGAGCGACAAACACTTTGCCTTCTGATCGGTTGTAGAAATAATATCCCAAAGTTTCCTTTGGATATCCCACGAAAATGCACTTATCCGACTTGGGTGTGATCTTGTCTGACTGAAGTCGCTTGACAAACACTTCAAATCCCCAAATCTTTAGAAAAGACAAACTAGGAACCTTTCCAGTCCACATCTCATATGGTGTCTTAACTACGGATTTAGATGGTACCCTATTAAGTGTGAAAGCTGCTGTTTCTAGAGCGTATCCCCAAAATGACAACGGTAGGTCCGACTGGCTCATCATTGATCGAACCATGTCTAACAAAGTTCGATTACGTCGCTCGGACACACCGTTTCTCTGAGGTGTTCCAGGCGGCGTAAGTTGTGGAACAATTCCGCAACTCTTTAGATGATAGCTAAACTCGTGGCTCAAATACTCGCCTCCACGATCAGATCGCAAGGCCTTAATTTTCTTGCCACACTGATTTTCAACTTCATTCTGAAATTCCTTGAACTTGTCAAAGGTTTCAGACTTGTGCCTCATCAAGTAGACATAGCCATATCTACTAAAATCATCAGTGAAAGTTATGAAGTATTGGAATCCTCCTCTAGCCGTCGTGCTCATTGGTCCGCATACATCACTATGTACGAGTTCCAACAAGTCTACTGCTCTCTCAGGAAATCCTGTGAAAGGCGTCTTGGTCATCTTGCCTCGCAAGCAAGCCTCACATGTCTCGTATGATTCAAAATCAAACGAAGTTAGAAGTCCATCAGAATGGAGCTTCTTCATGCGCTTTTCACTTATATGACCCAAACGACAATGCCACAAGTAGGTAGGACTCAAATCATTAGGCCGAGGCCTTTTAGCACTTATATTACAGACAGGTGAACCATCAAGATTTAAAACAAATAATCCATTCACAATGGGTGCAAAAGCCATAAACATATTATTCTTAGAGATCACACAACCATTGTTTTCACTCGCAAATGAATAACCATCCTTCATCAAGCATGAAGGAGACAAAATGTTTCGACTTAAACTAGGAACAAAATAACAATTATTCAACTCCATAATAAATCCTGACGGGTGGTGGAGTTGCATCGTCCCGACGGTCAACGCAGCAACTCTTGCATTATTGCCCACGCGGAAATCAACTTCTCCTCTTTCCACGCTTCTACTTCTTATCATTCCCTGCATCGAATTGCAAATATGAGCAACCGATCCGGTATCAAATACCCAAGAATTAATAATTGTATCAGCGAGAAATATGTTGTCTATAACATTAACAACAAGCGTACCTGAGGTAGAAGTACTCTTACTTCTGCCGTTCTTCAACGAAGCTAGGTACTGCTTGCAGTTTCTCTTCCAGTGACCAAGTTCATGACAGTAAAAGCACTCTTTATCTGGAGCAGGTCCAGCTTTAGCCTTGGGCGCTGTGTTTGGCTTGGACACTCCAGCCTTGCCCTTCTTCTTCCATGAATTGCCCTTCTTCTTAAAGGTAGGCTTGTTCTGTACAGCCATCACATGGCTGGTACTAGCGCTTTTCTTAATGTCTACCTCTGCTGTCTTGAGCATACCACACAGTTCATTCAGACCCTTCTCCGTCCCATGCATATGGTAGTTTGAGATGAAGTTCCCATAGCTAGGCGGAAGAGATGAAAGAATGAAGTCAGTGGCCAACTCTTTGCCCATTGGGAAGCCCAGCTTCTCCAATCGCTGAGTGTAACCAACCATCTTGATTACATGTGGTCCTACTGCTGTGCCTTCTGCTAACTTGCACTCCAGAAAGGCTTTGGACACATTGAACCTTTCGGTCCTAGCCTGTGTCTGGAACATGTCCTTGAGCGCCACGATCATATCGTGTGCCTCATGATTTGTCTCGAACTGCATCTGCAGCTCGGCCTCCATGCAAGCAAGCATAAGGCAGCTTACCTCAAGATTAGCATCAAATGCCTTCTTGTAAGCAGCCTTAACGGCAGCAGATGCATCATCAGCAGGTACTGGTGGTAGTGGGGTGTCTAGAACATCTTCCTTTTTCTCAGCCCTGAGAACAATTCTCAGGTTACGGATCCAATCCGAGTAGTTTGTTCCATTCAACTTGTCCTTCTCAAGGACCGAACACAAAGCAAACGATGCGGTGGTGTTGCTAGGTGCCATTTAATCTACAACAAAAGTAATGCAAAATACACTAAGACAAACGTATCCATGATAGAGCAAATTACATTAAACTATTTTAACAGAATCTACTCCCACTAAAATCAATATCCCTCTATTGAAACTTAGTGATTCAGGATCCACAACTAACAAGTCCACTAGTGAGCTTTAGTATCACCGCTAGCAAACGAGGTAGATCGGTAAGCAACTTTTGCTAATCATATCAACATATGACTCCTGTTGTTGGGTGACATCTCTATGTCTCGGCGCCCAACCCTTATGCCCCAAGGTCCTTAACCGTTAAGATAACCTTGTTAAGCAAACCAACCCTTATGCGTGTAAGTGTCCGACACAAACCCGTCTAGTCAAGGAAAACTAGTGGCACCCTAATTTCATAGACCCACCACTAATTGTACAAGACATGGGACGGTGCAAGTTTTAGTTGGGAGGGCATACTAACTTAAAATTTGCGAGGGATCGTTCTACTTCTAACATCACAGCATGCAGAAAGTAAAACATAAACAGAATAGCATTCACACAGCTTGTGACACAGTATGGCCCGTTTCATATGGTGATCTCCATCTCCATAGAACCTATTCACCATGGTGATCTCCATCTCCATGTTCCGTGTGCGCCATCCTCCTGATGATGAGTCCTCCAAGAACTAGAGCATGCTATTACGCCTAATAGCTAGTAAAGAATCTAGTAATGAAGATTACATAGTTGCTTGGATCATCACAGATTGGTACGCAGACCATTAAATACAATAAAGTGACAACACATATGGCTCCTGCCGTGTTGCCGTACGCGTGACACGCAGGTCACGAATGAGTTACACACATGCATCACTTACACAAGGGGGCCATACTGATCACAAGATACATGTTGCTCGATCCTCATGCCACACCTGCCGCAGTTGACTCAGCCTTGTCACTGCCACTGCTCGTCCCGCACATCCCCCATGCTGCCGGAACCTCACTCTATCGCTGCCCTCCGTGGATCCAAGCACGCCGCTGCGGATTCCCGCTACCTGCCTCGGATCCCCGCACGCTGCCATTGCGGAACCCGGCTCCTCCATACCTCACCCCACCACCCTCCTCTCTGCTAGGCCTAGTGGCAGCGAGCAGAGTGGAGTTGGGACAAGCAGCAAGCATAAGGGGAGAGGGGAGGAAGCCATGAAGATTGGTGTGGGGGATATAACCCTCGGGTACCACTCGGATGGGCCTAGCCGCCCTCCAAAGGGGGTGCCACGGCCCATACAAACGGGACTCGGGATAGGTGTACGGATCAAAATGAAGGATCAACATCAAGAGATATAGTTGCGGATAGGCATGTTTAAATATGTAAAGAGATAACTTATACCGAAAGATAGTATATTTCCTTATAACCAACTAGGATTAGGTCGAATTAGATCTGTAACCCTGCCCCCCCCTCGTACTATATAAAGGCGGCACAGGAACCCCCCTCAAAAACCCAAGCCATATTCGATACGCTACACGCTGAGAATACAACCTCGAGCACATGACGTAGGGTATTACACCAATCTTGTGGCCCGAACCTGGTAAGTCCCCTGTGTCCTTGTGTTCATCCATCTAGCTCTAGGTGCGGTGATCCCCCTCCACACAATCTACCACCTTGGTCTACCCCGTGGTGGACAGCCAGACTATTCCCCCGACAGGTGGCGTGCAAGGTAGGGGTTCACCATGTTAGTTGGCAAGCTTGTCAAGATCTCGAAGAGATACATCATCTTCATCGTGATGGGAGTGGCAATTCCCTTCTGGGGAGATCACACTGCCTCCGCCGCTGGCGATCGTGTGGCCAACAACTCGGTCCCTCTCTGGGGCCAGCTTCTCATCAGGGAGGTGCCTTGCATCATCCCCAGTCCCTCTATTGAGAAGATCGAAACCTCCAATCAGGCTACAGCACCAGTCGCAGGCAACCTAGGTTTGGCTAACAGATCCAATCTTATTGGCAACCAAGCCCAGGCTAATCGAGCAATCCTCGACAGGCCACTGCAGACTAGGAATCCAAGAGTTCTGGTCGACAATCTGCTGTACCCTACAGCAGAAAAGGACGGAGCCCCCGTGGCTCTCTCCGCTGACGATCTTGTCCAAGCTATGGATTGGATCGCAACCCAGCTGGTCGAGTGCATAACCCTCTGTGAGTCTACTCTCGGAGGGGAGCCGATTGGTTTGACCCCTCAGATCCGTTTCACTTACTGGCTGAGGAAAGCTATGGCGATATTGAACTTCTTCAACTTGGTAAATGACTAGTTGGATGAGGATGAGTCGTAGATTGTGGCTGTTATCAGTAGCCATCCGCCAGCCAACGATTCCCTTTTTTCAATCTTGGAGGAAGGCATGGAGACGGACTACACCACCGATCCAGATGAGCTGTCGGAGGCAGAAGATGAAGACCAGATAGAAACTTCCGCTGAATCCACTCACAACTCCGAAAGCAACTCAGGCCCTAGTTTCATTTAAGTTGTTGCCCCGGCGGCACTGGTCTCTGATGATGAACGAACTGTGGAGGGGGAAACAAAGCAGGCCAAGGCATAGCACATTCAAAAGAACGCCAACTGAGCCGCTAGGCGACAACAGATCCTCAACACTGCTAGAAACGCCAACGGTGATGGAGACCATGCTGAGTCCTACCAAGACAGTAGGAGGAGGTTGCAAGGCAGCAAGTAGCACACCCTTCATGATGAGCGCATCAACACCAACGATACATCCACACCGACACGAGTACCAGTTTCTACGCCGACACAAGTACCAATTTCTAGTCCTATTCCTCGCGCCCGTGCTCATCAACTTAATCATCAAGTAAATTCACTCTTGAGTTCTTGTACATCATATTTAGACCATGGAGACATGTGCACTCTTGTTTTGGTTAGGAACCAGGGAGAAGACCGAAAGGGAAAAGGACTCGCGCAGGCTGGATTCGGACTCTAGGACAACACCAACTTGTGATGGTCACCACGGTCGCATACGGACTCGGATTGGGGCATTCAAATACTTCACAGATTTGTTATGAAGTCTATTTTCATATGGATCTGGACTCAAGTCCATATATGGTCTGAGGTGGCCACAATGACCGAATTGTTACCGAGAGATTTTCTATCCAAAGGTGCTGCGTCACTTTAATTTGGCCCAAGGGGCCGTGTATCAAGTTGGGTCCATTAGGTACGCGTCCTAGGGTTGGAGCACGACCCCAACACCCTGGTGGTCGTCCTCCCACCTTCATATACCCCTTAGCCATCACCAAGAATAGTTGGGTTTTGTTTCGATCAAGTTTAGCTCTCGCTACTTGCTTCTAAGCGCGCGTACTGGATCAGCTGCCCGTCATCTTGTCTCCGGAACCCCACCTTATTGAGATTGAAATTGAAACCTTCATCTTCATCTAGTAAATTTAGTACTTGTTATACTTGTTCTTGCTAGTTCTTCAATTGCTTGCAGGACGAGTGCCCTAGTGGCCGGGTGACGCGCTCCACAAGATCGCGGCATCCATTGGAGGTGGTGTATCGGTTGCTAAGGCGCAGCTTAGAATTGGACCGTGAACGTCATCTCCAACCACTAATCGAGTTACCCCACGCCCTCTCATCAAAAGATTGGGAACCAACCCTAGCGGGTTCCTATCAGTTGGTAATCAGAGCAAGGTTTATCGGTGAGAGACTTTCAATACTTTGCTGTTTTTAATTTCCTATAGTCTAGAAAAAGCTAAAAAAATAGTAGATTAGTTTACCCACAATCCTATAAACCCTTTGAGCCTTTGCTAGCACTGCTTAGTTAGGGCTTGTTGAGTTTCGGTTGCATCGGTTGTGTCGAGTTGCTGGTCTTAGTTTTAGTCTTTTAGAGTTTCGAGTTCTTGTCACGTTCTAGTCACAGCCGTGTGCTACCTTTTGATCTCTCTATTGCCGAATCTGAGTGCAGTTTGGAGTTTAAGTCCAACATGGACTCGGCTAACTATGCGCGTCATTGTGCTAGGGTTGGTCGAGACCGAGTCCTGATCTTGTTAAAGGCCGAGTTCCAATCGATGAGCAGCTCAAGTCCGAGTTGGTTGTTTGGCCGTGTTGCGTGCTATTCTTCATATCCATATTAATCACACAATAGTTCATTATATCCCTAGTTGCTTGGTTTAGTCTTGAAGGGTTGGAGACCGAATCCCATGTGGTGTTGAGTTTGAGTTGGAATCGGTTTTGAATCCGAATTGATAGCTGCCTTGTTGCTGTTTTGAGTTCGAATCTGAGTACATCTTTGTGCAAAAGTAGTCATACCTATACTCAAATTCTCCATGTCCTGCATATCCATTTTACGTCGGCTTACTCCAGAGAGAGAGAGAGAGAGAGAGAGCTTGTGTGGTGTGTGGCTCCTGTGAAGTATTTTTGTTCATATAATCAGTTTTGAGGATCCCCCGAAAAAAATAAAAAAATAGAAAAAAAGAAAAAAAATAGGAAGAAAAGGGGCTGTTCATTGTGCTTGTCTATTGTTTTCCCGGTGGTGTGTTGTGATTTCCTTTATGTCCAGGCTCGTGTCTCTAGCACGGTCTAGTCTAGGACCAACACAGTACCACCGTTGAACGATTATTCAGCTTGCTTTTGTGACTAACATGGTGCTAGTACTTCCTTGCTTCAGCTCACCTACAGCTCCACATATTTCAACTACAGCTTGACAGGTCCTATTGTTGCGACACCGATACACTTCATTCCACGGTTGGTTGCATACTTGTTGGTAGCCATCCCCTCCTGTTGAGCAAGGTGAGAATTGGTAAGAGCTTGTGTAACGGGTTGAGAGTGAGCGCCTTGCAGTAGCTACATCCTAATAGCTGTAGGTTTTTTTTATTTCTTCACCTATTTTCTTGTTGCCTTTGTTCGTCTAACCATGACAGGATAGAGGATAGTCAGAATATGCCAAATTCTCCTCGCACCAAGGGCATCATACAATATTTTGAAAAGCTAGTGAAGGGGCACGTGGAAGGGCTTGATGATGATTTGCAGGTGACGAATGAGAAGATTGGTCTGTTGGAGGCCACGCAACTTGCCACCAACACCAAGCTTACAGGACTAGAGACATCGGTCGCTCGTATTGACAAAAGCCTTGCTGCTATTTTGAGACGTTTTGATGAGATGCATGCCAAAACCACTAATGGGCATGATGGAGATAACAACAAGGATGAGCGTGTCAAGGACAATTGGGATGCTGATACTAAACAAGATGACCCAGACGCTCATGATCGTCGACGCCTACGCCATAATCGCAGAGGTACGGGTGCTTACTGATGACGCGAGGTACATAATAATGATGATGCTTTCAGTAAGATAAAGTTTAAGATACCTCCATTTGATGGAAAATATGATCCTGATGCTTACATTGCTTGGGAAATTGCTGTTGATCAAAAGTTTGCATGTCATGAATTTCCTAAAAATACACGTGTTAGGGCTGCTACTAGTGAGTTCACTGATTTTGCTTATGTTTGGTGGATAGAACATGGCAAGAAAAATTCTAATAACATGCCACAAACATGGGATGCTTTGAAACGGATCATGCGAGGTAGATTTGTTCCTTCTTACTATGCACATGATCTTTTAAATAGGTTGCAACAATTGAGACAGGGTGCTAAAAGTGTAGAAGAATATTATTAGGAGTTACAAATGGGTATGGTGCGTTGTAACTTAGAGGAGGATGAGGAACCTGCTATGGCTAGATTTTTGGGTGGTTTAAACCATGAAATTCAGGACATCCTTACTTATAAAGATGATACTTATGTAACCCGTTTATTTCATCTTGCTTGTAAAGTTGAAAGGGAAGTGCAGGGGCGACATGCTAATACCAAGAATAATATTTCTGCAGGAAAATCTACATCATGACAGCCGCGCACGACTACCTCTTTGACCGGACGTACACCTCCATCCTCTCCATCCCTGAGTCGGCCGGCACCACCACCACCATCCATCGACAAGCAACGTGCTCCTCCCACAAATTCAACAACCAAGACTGCCCAGAAACCAGCCACTAGTACCTCTTCGATTGCATCCATGGGTAGAACAAGAGATGTTCAGTGCCATCGATGCAAGGGCTTTGGACACGTGCAGCATGACTATCCTAGCAAGCATGTTTTGAAGGTCAAAGAAGATGGTGGGTATTCCTCTGCTAGTGATTTTGATGAAGATACATTTGCTTTGCTTGCTGCTGACCATACAGGTAGTGAGGAACAACCAGAAGAGCAGATTGGTGTAGATGATGCAGATCATTATGAGAGCCTCATTGTGCAGCGTGTGCTTAGCGCACAAATGGAGAAGGTGGAGCAAAATTAGCGGCATACACTATTACAAACAAAGCGTGTCATTAAAGAGCATTCGTGTCGTTTGATAATTGATGGAGGTAGCTGCAACAACTTGGCTAGCAGTGATATGGTGGAGAAGTTTGCACTTACAACCAAACCGCACTCACATCCATATCACATTCGATGGCTCAACAATAGTGGTAAGGTTAAGGTAACAAGACTGGTGCGAATTAATTTTGCTATCGGATCATATCATGACATTGTTGAATGTGATGTTGTGCCTGTGGAAGCTTGTCATATTCTGCTAGGTAGACCATGGCAATTTGATACGTATTGTATGCATCATGGTAGATCAAATCAGTATTCTCTCATACACCATGATAAGAAAATTGTTTTGCTTCCTATGTCTCCTGAAGCTATTGTGTGTGATAATGTTGCTAAAGCTAAGAAAACTAAAATTGAGAGCGATAAAAATGTCAAATCTATTAGTAATAGGAAAGATGAGATAAGATTGAAAGGATATTGCTTGCTTGCTACTAAATCTGGTATTAATGAATTGGTTGCTTCCACTTCTGTTGCCTATGCTTTGGTATGCATGGATGCGTTGATTTCGGTTCACAACATGCAGCATTCTTTGCCCCCTGCTGTTGCTAACATTTTGCAAGAGTATTCTGATGTGTTTCCAAGTGAGATACCAGCAGGGCTGCCACCAATACGAGGGATTGAGAACCAAATTGATCTTATTCCTGGTGCATCTTTGCCAAACCGTGCGCCATACAGGACAAATCCAGAAGAAACTAAAGAAATTCAGCAACAAGTGCAAGAACTACTCGAGAAAGGTTATGTGCTCTTAGACCTTGTGCTATTCCGGTTATTTTAGTGCCTAAGAAAGATGGAACATGGCGTATGTGTGTTGATTGTAGAGCTATCAATATATTACCATTCGATATCAACACCCTATTCCACGTTTGGATGATATGCTTGATGAACTTAGTGGTGTTGTTGTGTTTTCCAAAGTTGATTTGTGTAGTGGGTACCACTAGATTTGTATGAAATTGGGAGATGAATGGAAAACTGCTTTTAAAACTAAATTTGGTTTATATGAGTGGTTAGTCATGCCTTTTGGGTTAACTAATGCACCTAATACTTTCATGAGATTAATGAACGAGGTTCTGCGTGCTTTCATTGGAAAATTTGTTGTGGTCTATTTTGATGATATATTGATTTATAGCAAATCTATGGATGAACATGTTGATCACTTACGTGCTGTTTTTAATGCTTTACGAGATGCATATTTATTTGGTAACCTTGAGAAGTGCACCTTTTGCACCGATCGAGTGTCTTTTCTTGGCTATGTTGTGACTCCACAAGGAATTGAGGTTGATCAAGCCAAGATAGAAGCTATACAGGGATGGCC